>NC_052053.1:16766-325266 GCF_903992535.2 Arvicola amphibius | reverse complement strand
TCTGAGAGCTTCTTTCACATCCTTATTCCTCAGACTGTAGATCAGGGGATTCAGCATGGGAATGACCACAGTATAGAAAACTGTAGTTACTTTATCAACATCTACACTATTGCCAGAGCTTGGCTGACAATAAATAAAGAGGATTGTTCCATGGAAGACAATGATGACCGTGAGATGGGAGGCACAGGTAGAAAAGGCTTTGCGTCTCCCCTCTGCAGAGCGCATCTTCAGGATGGTGACAAGAATTACCAAATAGGAGATGAAGATGATTCCAATGGTGAGAATCTCATTGAAGTTGACAATGATGAACAGGAATAACTCATTCTTGGTAACATCTGAGCAAGCAAGACTTAAGAGAGGAGGCAGATCACAGAAGAAGTGGTCGATCACATTTGACTTAAATGATGGGATGTCAAGGGCTAAGCAGAGGTGAATCAGAGAACAAACTGACGCATAGAGGTAGCAGCCAGATACCAGTCCCATACGAAGCTTTGGGGACATGATGACCATGTACAGTAGTGGGTTACAAATGGCCACAAAGCGGTCATAGGCCATCACAGCCAATAGAAAGACCTCAGTGACAGCAAAAGCACAAAATAAATAAAATTGCACCATGCATTCCAGGTAAGAAATAACTTTTTCCCTGTTAATGATGTTAGTGAACACCTTTGGCACAATGATGGAGGAGTAGCAGAAATCCACAAAGGACAGGTGGCTGAGAAAAAAATACATGGGAGTGTGAAGCTGAGAGCTGACTTGAATCAGCACAGTCATGCCCAAGTTTGCTATGACTGTCACTCCGTAAATGAGAAGAAACAGCAGAAACAGAAAGATTGCCAGCTCGGGGTCATCAGAAAAGCCAAGGAGAATGAACTCTGTCACAGAGGTGCAGTTTTTCTCGTCCATGACTGCCATATGCCAGTTTAGGAAAAACTCTGTGCTACTTCTGGGAAGACTAAAAGAGAGAGAAAGAGAGACAGAAAAAAGAGAGATTTATGCTAACTGCAGAAAAAAATAGGTCATTATTGTCAAGAATATATGTTTAGAGTACAATCAAAACAGAGTAATTAACATTTCAAAATATTTGGCATTTCAGATTCATACAAAAACACTTCTCAGCAAACCTCTTTCATACCTGTCATTATAAGCCATGGATGGACACATAAATATGGATAAACTGGTATCTGAGGATGGTGGTATGATTTTGCCTAAATAAATTCATGGAACTTAGCTAATCACAAAACAACTTTATTAAACATCTGACCTTGCTGTTTGTGGTTTATTTTGGCTCTGTCATATAAACAGTTATACTACTTTCACTCAGTCTAAGAGTATGAAATTTGAAGTGAAATTATTAAAATTATACTTGGTGGCACTATAAAATTTCATCTGAAAATAATCCCTTGGAAAAATGCTGAAATTTTACTATTAAATATTAATAGTAAAATTTAGAAAACTAAACAATAAATTCAAAAAAATTTATTTTCAATTAAAGCTACTTGGTTCAGTACAATCAAACTCTATAATGACTCAGACATATGAGAAAAACCTTTTTGAGTAAATGAATAAAAAGAATTACTAAAAATATTATTATAACAAAACATAAAATCTAAATGATTCTAAAAATTTTAACCTCAGTGTTCTATAATGTAAAATCATATTAAAATTATCAAGAATCCATTTACTAATTTTTTAGGTTATAAATACAAAAAAACTGTCAAAAGGAAGAATTGTTAAATTATGGTTCATCATTACATAAACATTGAAAAATTAACATGTACCTTACAAATTATATCTTACACATGAAAAGTTACAGCATGCAAGGACATAAATGTATGTATATATATGTACATAATGTCATACATATGTATGTTATATAATTATGACACACATATGTCCTAAAATATAATTATGTAAATTAAGAAAGAAGTAAATGACAACTTCTCAGGATTTCTTAAGTAAGTTTCAGAGGAAAGAGGCTGATTTAAAAAAGTGAAAACTTATGACAGTAAAAACACAATCCCATAGTTGAGAGAATTTTATTCTCTGACTTTCTAGAATAAAAAAAAAAAAAAAAAAAAAAACGAGAGCTGGGCATATTTTTTTTCAGTAATGCAAAGAAAACAGGAAAATTCAAACAAAAAGACTGGCATTTTCTTCTGTCTTGAACTAAGTTTAGTGAAATAGAAACCAATAAAGGTCATGTTGTCTTGATTTCTTTGTCAACTGTAAGAGAGAGAGTAAAAGGCCTGGTTTGCATACATACCTTTAACCCAGCAATTGACAGACAGGGGCCAGTGAATCCTTGTTAGTCCAGCCCAGTCTGGTCTACAAAGCAAGTTCCAGAACAGTTGGGGCTACACCAAAAAAGCCTTGTCTCAAAAAAAAAAAAAAAAATTAAAATTAAATAACAAAAGAAGGAAGAAGGGAAGGAAGAAATGAAGAAAAGACACTAACAAACTTGCTAAATTGAGCAAGAAAAAGCCCATCAGGCCTCAACTCTGCACAATGAACGAACTATGGAAACTGACTAAAGCTGGAGCGGGAGAGGAACTCTTGTCCAGGAAAGTTCTCGTCAATTGGCTGCATGGTACCAAAACACCAGCCTGGAAAACATACACACAAGTAACTCTACATGGGCAGAACAGGTTATACTTAGGAATATAAATGTATATACATATATGTATGCAATGATAATTAGTGAAGATAAAGGCTATGGAAGGAGAGCTCGAAGAAGTATATGAGAGGGTATAGAGGGAGAAATGTAATTAAATTATAACCTTCCAAACAAAAGGAAAAATAATTTTAAAACATTCATTAAATATGTAGAATAAATAGGAAAAATGTGGTACATTTACACAATGGAGTATTACACAGCAGAAAAAAATATCTTGAGATTTTCAGGTAAATGGATGGATCTAGAGAGCATATTGAGTGAGGTAACCCAGGCCCAGAAAGACAACTATCATATGTACTCACTCATAAGTGGCTTTTAAAAATAAAGCAATGAAAACCAGCCTACAATTCATAGTTCCAGAGAACCTCGACAATAATGAGGACCCTAAGAAAACATACATGGATCTAATCTATATGGTGGTAGAAAAAGACAAGATCTCTTGAATAAATTGGGAGCATGGGAATATAGGCGAGGGTAGAAGGGGACTGGAGAGGTAGGGAGGAGAACAGAGAAAAATGCATAACTCAATAAAATCAGTAATAAAAAACAATAGGAAAGGACAATTTAAAAAGTCAGAAATTTTTTATTGTTTATATTATTATTATTATTATTATTATTTGATTTTTTTTCAATACAGGGTTTCTCTATTGCTTTGGAACCTGTCCTGAAACTAGCTCTTGTAGATCAGGCTGCCCTCGAACTCACAGACATCTGCTTGCCTCTGCCTCCTTAGTGCTGGGTTTAGAGATGTGTGCCACACTGCCTGTCCTGAAAAACTTTTCTTGATAAGATTGAAAAATTTTAGAAATCAGGTTTGTGATTTTATTTCTGCTGAACACATAAAATTAGCTTATGATAAATTCAAATTAAATTGATCACAAAATACTTATCTGTTTCCAAGCAAACAAAGTTCACAAGACCTAACTGCATGACTAGTTTATAGAGACAGTTCAACATCCTGATTTGCATTGCCTATGGCAAAAAGAAGTTCATCCTTTGGCAGAAGATACAGATTTCATGAAGTAAGTTAGTAAAAACAAGACAAAACAAAAAAGAGTAAAACACACACACAAAGATAGAGAAAGAAAGAGACAAAGAGATAAAGAAAACTAGAGACAGGAAAACAGACAGACAAACAAAGGTAAAAGGCTTTCTTACATTTCTGTAGTCTGAATCATTTCATGCTTGCTATTAGTAGAATTGATTCTCTTTTATCATCAACTGTCTCTCCATAAAACGCCAAGTATCTTTTCCTTGTCAATTGTAAAGTTGAAGCATTCTCATGTGCAACCCACATTAGAACACAGGAAAGGAAGACACATTTTAAAATGAAAATTTCAATAATATGAGTCCATTTCCAAATTCAGGTAACTAGAACCTTCTGCTTTTGAACAAACCTGAGATATTTCTCCCCAGCACGGGAGATTTTAAGCATTTCTCATAAGCAGAGCATTTATTCTGTAAATTAAGCTCTAGGGAAAAGGATCCATTATGTAAAGCAAAGACGAATTTTTGTGCCATAATAGAGGTAATAAAGTTAAACTAAAGATGTATGTCCTGGAAGACTAAAAATTATTTTCTGTGGAACCATCCAAGTTTAGGGAGCTTTTGCACAACAAAAGCAATAAAGTTAAAATAACATAAAGTGTATGTAAAAAAACCAAACATCATTTGAACTGAATTTTACCATTATAAATATTAAATGACATTCCTTTGACCAGAGATATTTTCAAATAAAGTGTTAAAATATTAATGAGTTGTTCTTGTGTCTACGTCTATTGACCCTACTAATAATCCCCTTACTTGTTTTTCCTAGATCAAAATTTCCTGGAAATTTCTGGAAATCTCATGAACAAAGCACTGAACTTTTACATAGAAAGAAAATATTTAATTTTATGAACAAACCAAGGGACCTAGAGGTTTATCTTAAAACAGTAAGCCTATCCAATGACTATTATTACTAGCAGTATTATCAAATCTATGTTTCCATAGGAAGTATTTGCAATGTAATTTCAGAAGCCATAGAAATTCTTATAAAAACACTTGACTGAGACAACTCTCTTGAAAGTACCCACAGTTAGGTGTGGCTTATACATTGTCTGAACAATAAATAAATTCCAATTCTACTTCATACTGACACGTTAGACAATTCTTTTCTGCAGGGAAGTGAAGACTCCCAGCTTTATCTGAGAGAAGATCTCTGGAAAGATGTCTTAGGCAGCTACAGAGAGCAGTGAGACTCTTTAGCTTATGCCTCACTGCTGTGGCTAATAATCAAAGCTCTGGGTTCTCACTATAAAACAAACTTGAATTGAATGCAGAACAGGTGAATTGCTTTGTCTTGATAATTGAATAATTTTTGTGTGAAATCAAAACATCAGAATTCCCCCAAATATGTATAACTATTATGTGTATATCAAACCAAAAATAAAATGTCTAACTGTCACATATCTTAAAATATACAAAGTGATCAGTCCTGGAAACATACAAGTAGCATTAAAGTAAATGGGCTCAGTATGTAATGTGTGTGTGTGTGTGTGTGTATGTGTGTGTCTGTGTGTGTGAACTATAATTCACATTGCATGAGTATTACTCACAAAGCTTTCCTTTATCATATTGCTAGGAAACATTTTAATTCACAGCTGAGACCACATTCTATTGAGTAGAATTGGATAATAATAATACACACTTAGATTTTTCTAAAGCTTGCATAAATACTACTTCATTTAAACTTCATCATAATCAACCAAAATATAGTGTAATCTTTGTAGTAGACTTACAAAGGAAAAACAATGACAAATCATTGAGAAAATCAAAATAAGTTGCTAGAAATGGCAAAATTTTGGCTTCTGGACTATCCATCTGCTTGACTCGATGGACAAAGGCATAAACACAAAAAGATGTCAGCATTGTGTTATGACTTGTAGACGGAGAGCTATATCACAAGATGCGACCATGCACATTTTCTGTTCTACCTGAGTCTTCTTCTGGCTTTAAAATGTCAATCTAGGACCCGATGCTGTACTTTTCTGTGTATTGTTAGATGGATGTAACCTTTCAAGAAATCCATGTGCAAAACATCATGTCAAGCAAAGTAATTTTTAACACAAAAGCATTTAAAAACACATCTTAAAAAGACTTTGGGAAGACTACCAAGATTTATATGGTGAATTATGTCCAGGTATAAATACTACTGGTGATAACAAGGGATTGTTTGGAGCATTGTTGTCAGGAATGCTTTAAACTTTAAACTCAATAAATAATGCTGTGGATGCTAGTATTTATCTTGAAAATGTTTATTTGATGATTACCTCAAAAATATCAAACTAAGAGAACAGGAAAGAGAAGCAGTAATTTGAATTGTGAATACAAAAAGCATGAAAATTTTAAAGAAACTTGAATGGAATAATAATTATTTCTTAAATTTCAAAAATTAAGACATGTATATAATACCTTTTAAAATCATATATCATACATAAAATTGAAAGGATTTACCAAATTATATTATTTTTATTATCTTATTCATAGGGTGAATGAGTTTTAAATCATTAAAAACCATTAGCATTCCATGAAAGTAGGATCGTAGTGCTTGCATAGGAGCCTCACTTAAAGAGGTCAAAAGTATCATTGAAAGTTAATAGGTTGCATTTCATTCTTTTAAAATTTCCCTCATTCCCTAAATATCTGGTTGACATAGGACTATCATCTCATATTAGTCAGGATAAGGTGATTTTATAACATGGAATTGTACTAAAGAAATTTTTTATAGTATTCTGGCCAATTATATGTTTTAAATATATTATTTTAAGGTAACCCACAAAAATAAATGTAAACATATCTAATCTGAAACATTACAGTTGAGTCTTTTATGCCTCCTTTCCATGTTCACCCAGGTTCTAAACTACACAATGCATTTTGTCACGTCAGCAGTATAATTTGCCTCATGAGGTCTCATGGAAATGATAAGTTATATTAATTTATGGTATTCTGGAGAAAGCAGTAGCTTTATCATATAATTTTTCTAAATAGATGTTCTTTCTCTGTATCATATATTACTTAAGTGTCTACTCATGTATGTTTTATGATTGTAAACCAAGAAAGGATAAACTCAGAGCAATGTTAGAGAAATAGTTTTATGTTGTATGTCCAGAAATAAGAACAATGCATTCTTGCTGGGGTGCAAACAGGCAAATGTCTTTCCTGCGTTCTACACTTGAAGCCACTAAGACGTTGACTGAATTTCATTTTGTTTGCTGAGAAAATTTTCAATTCATTGGGCTGAAGTAGTGGTTGGAAAGTTCTGCAAAGAGCATTCCCTGGGTGTTTTCCACCACAGCAGGAAAAATTAAATTAATGACAGTTTTAAATCAACATTTATTGTAGCACTATTCACAATAGAATAAATGTGGAAGTAGCATAGGTGTGCAACAACTGAGGAAGAGATGAAAATGACAAGTTATATACAGTGGAATTCATGTAATAGAACATTTGTAAGAAATTCAGGTAATCATATTAAGAGTATTAAGTCAATCTCAGAAAGTTAAACTGAAAAAAAAAAAAAGCCGGGCGGTGGTGGCGCACGCCTTTAATGCCAGCACTCGGGAGGCAGAGGCAGGCGGATCTCTGTGAGTTCAAGACCAGCCTGGTCTACAAGAGCTAGTTCCAGGACAGGCTCCAAAGCCACAGAGAAACCCTGTCTCGAAAAACCAAAAAAAAAAAAAAAAAAAAGAAAGATGTGTTTAGAAGTATTTACTTAGGTGCTTGTACAAAACTTCAAAAGTAAATGAATGAAAATGAATTTAATGGCAAATAAAATCAGAATGAAGACACCAACCTGGTTTTCCTAAACTCTAGTCCATTGCTTTAATAACATCACAGATACAAAGAAAAAGTCTTCTATCAACAACTGAATGTACTTTACAAATTGGAGTAAATGCTAAGGTAGAATACAAAACTGTTAATGGTATAGACAGAATTGAAAATGAATGTGGCTGAGAAACATGAAAATTTGGGAAATGAAAGACATTGCATCATTATAAGAGGTGTAAGTTGAACTACGGGCCATAGATGGGCTATGCATGACTATAGATAGACAATATCTGGGTAAAGATACTGTCTTCAGGTTCAAAGCCATCGATGAAGTATCATGCTCCAGTGGGTAGTCGCAAACCCATGGTCACATAGATGGCCCTGACTGAACTTTGTGAGTCACAAAAGACAAGATAAAAATCATGAACATAGGAAAGAGATTTGCAGCAAGAAGGTAGAATATTGGTAATGGTCAAGGAACTCATATGAATGGGTTGAAAGTAATGAGAAAGCACTGTGTGTGTGTGTGTGTGTGTGTGTGTGTGTGTGTGTGTTCAGTCAACAAAGAATAACTATAATGAAATGAAAACTATATGTGTATATAAGAATAGAGCATGGAAGGGATGACTTCAACTATTTCATTAGTAGCAGTGTAAGCATGAGCACAGAATTAGATATAAAACAAGTAAAGAGTCTTTGGAGAGGGGTAGAGTGGGGGTATGGGTGGGAGGGAGGGGAGGGAAGGGGGAGGAGATGGAAATCTTGAATAAAAAAATGAGAAAAAAAAAACAAGTAAAGAGACATTCTACTAAATTTCTCTACAATGACAGTACTTAATAGACATAATGAAAATGAGCTGGAAGCATTTATTTTATAGGAATTCAAGGTTTTTTTTTGCATGATTTATGCCCTGTAAACAGGCTGTTGAGATGACTCAGCAGTTACAATGGCTTTCTTATCTTTTAGATGTCCTGACAACCATAATGAGGACACACATCAGGTGTCTCAGAAGACCCAACATTCTTTTGTCCTCTCTGGACACTACATTCACATGCAAAGATCACATACAGAGTCACAGACATCAATAAAATTGAAAACCATCATTTGCATTATTCAATATTACAAAAATATTTTCGTTATAAGACTGCATATTTTCCAATAGTCTAAAAGCAATTGTGATATCTTTTAAATGTTTTGCCTGTAAATTTAAGAGTCACAAAATGGAAAAAGAAAACCACATAACAAACAGTCACTTTGAATTGCCTTGTTTCTTCTCTTTGTAGCCTAACATGGTTTCATCTATTCATCCCTCTGCCAGTATCTACCATAAAAATTTGCACACTGACAATATAATGTTCTTTAGGAATATATCTTAGAGTTTACAACTTTCCTGAGAGCACCTTTCACGTCTTTGTTTCGCAGGCTGTAGATCAAGGGATTTAGCATGGGAATCACTACAGTGTAGAACACTGTGGCCACTTTGTCGGCATCCCCACTGTTTTCTGAAGTGGATGGGCAATAGATGGAAGGAATTGTTCCGTGGAAGATGGTGATGGCTGTGAGATGAGAGGCACAGGTAGAGAAGGCTTTGCGCCTTCCTTCTGCAGAGCGCATTCTCAGGATGGTGATGAGGATAAACAAGTAGGAGGTGAAGACAATCACAATACTAAAGCTCTCATTGAAGGTGGCTACAACAAACAGCAGCACCTTATTAACAGTGACATCAGAGCAAGCAAGGCTTAAGAGAGGAGGCAGATCACAGAAGAAGTGGTCGATCACATTTGAACTAAATGACGAGATCTCAAGGGCTAAGCACAAGTGAATCAGAGAACACACTGATGCACAGAGGTAGCAGCCAGACACCAATACCATGCGGAGCTTAGGGGACATGATGACCATGTAGAGTAGTGGATTACAAATGGCCACAAAGCGGTCATAGGCCATTACAGCCAGCAGGAAGACTTCGGTGACTACACATGTGCAAAACAGATAGAATTGGACCATACATGCTTGGAACGATATGGCTTTGTCCTTATTGAAGATGTTGGCCAGCATTTTGGGCACAATGGTAGAGGAGTAGCAGAAATCCACAAAGGACAGGTGGCTGAGGAAGAAGTACATGGGGGTGTGCAGTTGAGAGCTGACCTGAATCAAGGCAGTCATGCCCAGGTTGGCCAAGACAGTGACCCCATAAATGAGAAGAAACACCAAAGAGAGGACAACACTCAACTCAGGGTCATCTGAAAATCCCTGGAGAATGAACTGTGCAACAGCAGTGCAGTTTTTCTCAACCATGTGTTACATTTAAAAGTGGTTGGAGAAAAGACCTACATTATTCTTTATGTGTGCTTTAAAATGTAGTTTAACCTCTCTCCTAGAAACAGATTCTGGATGCGGGCTTATAGAAAATATCTGTAAAGATATAAGAAAATGTTTAACTGTATTTATCCTAGACTAAGGCCTTGATAATAGAAGTGCTTAAAGTCGAGAGTTTAATTCAGAAATCACAGCAAAATTAAAATCTGTGCATTATACTTGATTATCTTATTAACTTTTTTGAAATTGTAATTATGACCTTAATTAAAAAGAAATATTAATTATTACTTGTTAGTTCACACGTTTTTCTCTAAAATTCAGGTTCCATTCACCTAGAATTCTCATCAGCCAATCTTTTAGACACTAGGACCCTGGGAAATGACATCTACGTTTGGAGATAGCCTCCACTATCTTCAGAAAAATTTAAGTAAATGATGTCATTAGTTATTGGCTCTCCTAAACTGTTTCAGGTTTAGTTTCTAAGTTATCAGTTGTCTTTGTGAACTAATTAATCTGATTTGGTTAATTTTAGGATTTATTTCAAGCTGTAGTTCATGGAATAAATATTCTTGTGTGCCAACTTCCTTTTTATATTCATGACTCCAGATTTTTAATTAAATACCTTTAAAAACAAATATGTTGCATTAAATATTTTGAGAAAACTAAATATGTAGAGCATGTCATTAAGACAATTGGCTGCTGATAAATTATTTGAGCTATTATAATTTATAAATCAAGTGGAAAATTGAGGGTGATTAGAAAAATTTGTTAGATATGAAAAAACATCACTTAATTTGATATACTTGTTTAATTGCACAGAGTAGGAGAGAATGGAAAAGAGAGTTGGAAACATAATGGATATAGAACACTGTACACATAAACTATAGGATTTGGTTTTGGCTTTGAACATAAATAATTTTATTTATATTATGATTCAATAAAGGATTTATAACACGATCAGATTCTAAAGAAAACTTGCAGGCTATAGCTGTGTGGGAAGTTGGGATTATTTAAGAACTTGAAGTTCAAATATATAGCAAGTCCCTTCATGTGCACTTGCCCTCATCCTGATAGAAACATTCTTGAAGCATTAATAAGACAGTTTTGGAGGAAAGAATATAGAGAACACCAGAAACAAGCTTTTCTCAATTTATCACCTGATTTTTAAGACATGAAGATATATTCATTAACATGTCTAATTTTCAACACATGCCATTGTTCTGCTTTGACAGGGATTCATTCCTCAAATGTACAAGAAAGTGAACATTTTTTCATTCTCTGAGTTCAAAAGGAAACATAATTTTAAAAATGCTTTACCATTAAAAGGGCTAATGATGAAAAAATATCTTTCTGATTGCCTAAAAACACTGTTTCTCTATTAGTAAGGAATGTGACACAAGAGGACATCTATTAGTGCCCAAGGACAGTTTCTGCAGTCACAGCAGGAGGGAGTCTGGTGATACCTAATGGAAAAGGCTGCAGATCTCCCCATCGTACTTCAAATTTCACACTAGATAGATTACACAAAGTATGATCTAGACGAAACTGTCCCTTGGCCTAGAGTTGGAAAAAATGCATAAGAGTGACATATCAAACATCTTTTCTCAAAACTGAAATAAATCCTCTCTTCTACTTCAGACTTGGTTCTTATGTCTACGTTCCTTCATGGACAGTGCTGAGGGTTATTTACTGCTACTCCCAGTATTTGATTGACTGGGCGAAAAACACTATACAGCATCTGCCATACGGAATGGGTGAGGTTTTCATGAGTGAGAAATAAATTAAATGACAAAGAAACAAACAGCCACTTTCGTCCATTTGTTCACACTGTTTCCCTCTCAGACCAGTAACTGTCTTTCAGCAGAGCAAACAGCATTTTCTGCAGATTTATCCCTTACCTTGGAAGGAGTATATCCTCCTACTTGCATTCTCATAGCATGGTATGTACTAATGCATACTCTAGCATCAAGGTAAAAAACTCAAGTTTTGCCGGGCGGTGGTGGCGCACGCCTTTAATCCCAGCACTCAGGAGGCAGAGGCAGGCGGATCTCTGTGAGTTCAAGGCCAGCCTGATCTACAAGAGCTAGTTCCAGGACAGGCTCAAAAAAAAAAAAAGCTGCAGAGAAACCCTGTCTTGAAAAACCAAAAAAAAAAAAAAAAAAAACTCAAGTTTTAGCAGCCTGGTACATAAAGGGAGTTCCTTTGCAACCAGGACTGTGACACAGAGAATCTCTGTCTCAGACAAAGCAAACAAACAAGAAATCAAAAAGTAAAGAATAAGAAAACCCCATTTTTATATGTTATAATGATAAAATTATACAGTGAGGAAGAGAATTCACCTTTTAAGTTCTCAGAAACTATTATTTTAGTGTATTCCACTACAAAATAATGTATTTATATAGATTCAATCAACCAACCTGCCAAACATACTTTATGCCACCTTCTGCTTCTGGTGATTCTACTACAGAAAATGCTACTGTCTTTATGTGTGTATATCATCAAAATCTATGATCCTAAGCTTCTGAAAACAAGCACCAATCTCTGTGGAATATCAGTGTGACAGCAAGGAAATCACTCCCTCTTGAGAATCAATTATTAGTATAATGAGATATAAATTGGGGAAATTAATCAATATGGATCAGTGTATCATAAGATAGCACAATTTAATTCAAGTGTCTTTCTTTTTCATGGGTGTGTGGGTGGTTTAGAGACAGGGTTTCTCTGTAGTTTTTGAAGCCTGTCCTGTAACCAGATCTTGTAGAACAGACTGTTCTAAAATCCAGAGAGATAAGCCTGCCTCCTCCTCCTAAGTGCTGAGATTAAAGGTGTGCACCACCACTGCCTGGTTTCACGTTTCTTGATGAACAATGAAGGCTACTCCTGAGCATTTAACTCTGTGTAATATGTGAATATGTGACATAAGACGTGTGACCAGTCCACTACATATATAATAAAGGGTGACAAGTCACCACAGAGTTTCCCCAAAGAGCAGAGAGATGTGATAAATACTGATGAGTCCTCTCTACATCTTACATAAGAAACTTATATAAACTATTGTCATAATCCACTTTTATAAAACTGAATGAGTTCAGCATTTTTATGTTTCCTTTACAGATAAGGTGACAAAAACTTAGGCAGATGAAGCCTACCCTTGTGTAAAAAATGTGATCTCTGTTAGAAGAAAGTCTATTAGTCTTTTTTTCTATTATTTTAATGTTTTTATTGAGCTATACTTTTTTTCTTTGCTTCCCTCCCTTCCTCCCCACACCGTTCTGCCCTCTTCTGTGACCCCCACACTCCTAATTTACTACAGAGATCTTGTCATTCGCTCCTTACAATGAGATCCATAAATATCACTTATAGGGTCCTCAGAGCCCATTTTGATTGTGATCCTGGAGTTTTTAGGGTTTGGCACACACAAGAGAAGAATAAAATGGTACCATGGAAGATGGTGATCTAGGCATTTGATTTCTATACAAATTGAAGAAAATTTTGTCAGTCAGAGAATCCCTTCTCCAAAGCAATTAGTTGTTGCTGCTTGTGCAATCCTGGAGATACATTTTCGGATTTCTGTTTCCTGCATCTTCTAACAATATCAATAGAAAATAAAAAGTGTTTAGTACAACAAAGCCTGATATGGGATGTCATATTTCTATAATCCAATAAATTACTTTTAATTTTGGCTTAATCTCACTTGCTATTCTTTAAAATTTACTGAGAATCAGTTAATTAAATAGCAATTATTGCACATACATATAATTACATATCAATAAATAAACACTAGCTCTCAAAAACTTTATTGATTATTGATCTGATAACAATATTAATATATGCTTGATTTTATACTTCTATTTTCTCTGTAATAAAATCCATTCCTCAATGAAAGTAATATACATAAGGTATATATTCTGCTTTATGAGATACTTTTGTAATTTTACATATTTTTGAAAGCATCCTCCTATCATTTTTAATCAATTACCATATTTTCCCCTTTAAAAATCTCTACAAGGTTTTTATTTTCTGTATCATGAATAGTCACATTTATCCTTGCCATAGTATTAGATGTTTGTATTGTTTAAAGCAAGTACTATTTCTCATATTCACAATGAATTTGATTTTATGTGAGAATGAAAAATTCTGTTTTTAAGATGTTTCTGTGTCCTAAATATCTGACAGTAATAGAAGATAGAATAATATTTATAGGATATACAAGTATCTTTAGATAAAAACATATCATCATGTAATCTGAATATTTGTATTTTGAACTATTTAACATAACCCATTTTAGGATGAAGTGTAAAAATAAATCATTGTTTTTTTCAGAAGGTATAATTAGGTTTTATTTTTTCAAACCAACCCCCTTAATTTAACCATGCATTATATTAGCTCAACTAACTTTAAAAGCGTGTTTAAGACCATATAAGATGACAGTTTAAATATTAACCAAATTGTCTCCCTCCAACTTTCATGTGTTCTTTTCTTTCTTCCTATTTTGTAACATATAGAGTCCAATTAATGCTGCCACCTCCTGAAATGACTGGTCCTGCTGGTCTGAGCTTGTCGAAGACTTGGGTGAGTAACTATGGATGCTGTGATGATCACCATGGCCATGTTGTGTCCAGAAGGCAGCAGTAAAAAGGGGAAACTGGAAAAGATATGATAAAGATACATTATATAGATATATGGGACAGTCAAAGAATGAATAAAAGTTTTCCTTTTTTAAAGGGAAAAATATTAACCAAAGACAACAATCATGTGATGTCCAATGAGAATTTATTCGACTGTAAATGTCTGAAATTTTTAATTGTGTCTATCGTATGAAGGACAAATAATACAGACATCACTGAAAATATGCATAAAACTATAGAAAGAAGGAATTCAGAAAGTCCATGCAATTTTAAAAAATCTGTCTAACTCTTTCTTGTCTCTCTCACTCTCATGTGTTCATATGTATAACTGTGTTAAGGCCACAGGATAACCTCATAAATGTTCCTCAGAAATCATCTACCTTGGATTAAGAGATCAAAAAGAGAACAATGGCTAGATCTAGATAGGTACATCTCCTCAGTACAGCAGCTATTAGCTCATAATCATTTACAGCTGTTTTAACTTCAGTTATTGGAATAAACCTCAGGTCCCTGGGTTCCCTAGTAAAGTATTCTACAGACTTCTCTGTCTCCCTCTTCTCTATAATGTGTGTCCATAGCTATAAACACAAAGAGACCAAAATGGTATTTGAAAAAACAAATCTGAATTCAGTTATGTATTATATAAATGCATGATTTGCCAAAACATGATGGATAAATAGATTTAAAACATGTATATTTATATAATTGATTATCATTTATTTATAAAATGTTTATTGTTTTAAAAATTGTGATTAGAACAGAAGACCATACTGTGAAATAACATGGGCACTTAAGGAAAAGGATGCATGTAAAAAGAGCTTGTGCAGGCTGAGGGAAGAAAGTTTGGAGAAAGGATGTTTGGTGAACACAGGCTATATTTGGAATTATGTAGGAGATTTAACTATTAACCTTGAGTAGTAAAGAAAGGTAAGTATGGGCAACATCAGCTGATAACTATAGTCAGTAACTCCTGCAGAGCCTCTTGTATGTTCTCAGTGTTAAAAAGATAATGTGTGCATTTTTATAATTACCAGTTACTCTGCCCTTCCTTGTACATGCATATGAATAATGCATACCATACAATGCTTCATAAAACATGTAATTTATGACTCAATAAAAATATCTGTCATCTTAAAACTATTACATCAGGTAAAAGTAATTAATTTTAATTGCCGTAAAAGATCAGCAACATTTAGTCTCCAGGGTTTGTGTCTCTAAGGCTGAAACAATAAATACAAGAATGTGTATGTCACTCCCACTCACAGAGATCCACTTTGACCTGCAAAAGATTTGCTTTAAGGCTGAAAAAGAAAGGTGGATATTCATTTACATAAGGAAAATAGCTTAATATGATGACAAGTCATTTTTATGTATGACATCATCAACCAAGATGAAATATTCTTATATTTAAATACAATATATCTCTGCTGGTGAGAGATTCACTTATATCTTAACGCAATGTCTTATCTTGATACTGTATTCTAGTATATCCTAGTTTGAACTACACTTTTCTCATTATGCCTGATAGTTTTAAGTCTCTTTGTTATCCATAAGGAAAGTATGATTGTTTTGAAACAATTAAGTTAATATCTTGACAAGAAATACAAATATGGATATAATGCTTGCTAAATGAATGAACATCTTTGAATCTACACGTGAGTACAGTAGAGAGAGGTATATAGATTTGTCTGTATTTTCACATCAATGGAGTGCTTCTTGAACACATATATGTGTGTGAATGTGTGTATATGTGTGTGGATTCTCTCTGTGTGTTTGTGTTTCCACCTTTCTGTCCTCTTGTCTCTGCCATTTCTCTTTCTCTCACTCTCACACACGTACATATATGTGCACACATGTGTAGAGTCACAGGATGACCTCAGAAATGTTCTGCAGACAATATCTACCTTGGTTTGCAGGATAAAAAAATCTAAAACGGCTAGCAAGCTAGTCACACAGATGTACATAGGTTCACCTCCCCAGTATAGGGACTATAAACTCTTGTTACTATGTACAGTTGTTTTAACTTCATTTATTGGAATAAACCACAGGGCCATGTGTTCACTAGTAAAGTACTCTGCAGACTGCTCTCTATCTCTCCCCTTCCATAAAGTTTGATATCCTTATAGTCTATTCTATGTTTCTATTCTTTGTGTGATAAAGAGAATAATATATATATATATTCCATATAAAAATTATTAAGGCCGATTTTAGAAAATAGTTTCCCAGGGTAAGATACACAATCCTTTTTAGATCCAAACAGAATAATAAAAATGTACATAGTATTTCATATATATGCATATTAAATATATTATATGATATAAATTATGTTTAATCATTTGAGATTATTGTCATTGTTTAGAGGGTTAGGAAAATTTATATTATATAGGCTAATAGTTTATCAATATATATAATAAAAATGAGAGGTTACTGTATTAGGTATATATTAACTAGAGGTAAAGGTAATACAATTCCCTGTTATTGCAATAATAAACACTAAAACTTACATTTTGGCATATAATTTAACTCAATAATTGTATTGCCTTCAAGAAGCTGAACAAATAATTTGGGATTTCTAAAATGTGTACCTTCCATTTTCTGAGCGGCTCAAAATTGAGCTGTTCAAAGAGTAATTTGCTTTTTAACCTAAGAACATAACATATTGCAGCTGTATAGGCATAAAAAAAACCCCATCCTGCTCCCTCATTCTCTATTTTACTTTTTATTTTTGGGTAAATTCTACATTATACAGAAGAGAAACCATGCTATTGACATATGGAAATAACAGTGGGGCCATATTCATCCTCTTGGGCTTCTCAGATTACCCGGAACTGAAACTCTTACTGTTCTTGATATTTCTCACTATCTACAGCACCACTGTGGTAGGCAACATCGGCATGATCCTCATCATCAGAATTAACCCCAAACTGCACACCCCTATGTACTTCTTCCTCAGCCACCTCTCCTTTGTGGATTTCTGCTATTCCTCTGTCATTGCTCCCAAAATCCTGGTGAACCTTGTTGCAAAAGACAGGATCATATCATTTTTAGAATGCATAGTACAATACTTTTTCTTTGCTACCTTTGTTGTAACTGAATCCGTCTTACTAGTGGTGATGGCCTATGACCGCTTTGTGGCTATCTGCAGTCCATTGCTCTACACAGTAACCATGACCCAGAGACTCTGCCTCAGTCTGGTGGTGGCATCCTATGCATGGGGACTGACATGCGCCTTGACGATGACGTGCTCTGCTGTCCAGTTATCCTTTGTTGGTGTCAACACAATCGATCATCTCTTCTGTGAGTTCTCCTCACTTATAGCCCTCTCATGCTCAGACATTCATGTTAACCAAATCCTCCTGCTCTCACTCTCCACTGTGAATGCTGTCAGCAATTTCCTTCTCCTCCTCCTGTCCTACGTCTTCATCCTTGTTACCATACTCAAGATGCATGCATCCCGTGGACGCCGCCGAGCCTTCTCTACTTGTGCTTCCCACCTGATGACCATCACCATCTTCTATGGCACTATCCTTTTCCTGTACTCTGTGCCCAAATCAGAGAACTCAAAGCTCACATTCAAAGTGGCCTCTTTGTTTTATACACTGGTGATCCCCATGCTCAACCCCCTGATTTACAGCCTGAGGAATAAAGATGTGAAGGATACAATCAGGAAAATAATGATGGTTAAATTGATAATTTTCCTCAATTCATCTTCTCGAGAACTTTGATGCTGGCATTAGTAAAGCAGTTTTAGAAACTTTAAGTGTAATGTCACACTGAAATTAATAATTTCTTAAACTAAAAAGAAATGGGCTTTTTAAAAATAGAATTCCCTTTTCTCTACATTTACTTTTAAGAAATAAAGCAGAGAATCTACTAGTCATTAATATTCCACCCCCAAACTGAAATAGCACTATAATTTATAATCACATTTTAAAGATTAAAGGCATATATAATGAAAGCAACTTATGTAATAGACTTGCCATACCCCCTTCTTTATGACACCATATATTTGAGATTTTTGATATATCTTCAATGATAAAGCAAAATCTAATGTTATTAGTTTTTTAAGTAAGTAGATGGTCAGTATATAGAATGAAAACAGAATGTACTCAAGCAATTTTGAAAGAAAGGAAATAGAAAATGCATATGGGAATTTTAAAGTTTTATTTTATTATAATTTTACAAAGAAACAAAATGCTGGTGAGATGGTTCAGTGGGTTAAATGTTTGCAATGTAAGCCTGATTATCTGAGTTTGATCTCCTGACCCAAAGGAAATATGGAAGCAGAAAATTAGCTTTACTAATTTACAGAGTTGTCCTCTGACTTCCACATGGAACCATGGCACGTAGAAAAACACCCCCTGAAAATAACATATGCACATAAGAACAACAAATAAAGCATTTTAAAGAGTTTTGTCTTTTTTATTGCTGTTGGGTTTTTTGTTTGTGTGTTTGCTTGTTTTAATTTGGCCACCATGAAAAGAATTAGTGGCATTTTGTAGATCTATCATGTTAAGAATATAATTTATTCTAGAAATTGGATGAATATAACTAAGAACTACAAACACAATGCTGTGCCACGGCATTCAATAACTATTATTGTGCTAAAGTATTACTTTCTTTGTGTTTTGTATATATGTGATATGATCTATATATGAATTTGCATGAGAACAATGTGTAAAAACCTGTTTGCTTTGTAATACACTTATGTTAACCAGAAATGGGTTCGAAACTTTCAATTAGAACATGGTTGATCAGCATTAGGAACATATTTTAAGCCATTTACTGTCCCCTCCCAAGAACTCATATCATCAATAATTCAGCAAAGAGCTTTTCAGAAATTTTTGTCACCAAAAATTTTTATCTCTGGATTTTGTTTTGTGATCCACTGAGTTCAACCAAGTACCTATGTATGATCATGTTTCTAAATATCACAAGAGAATGGTGGGCTCACATTTGAACACTCAAATAAAGACAATGACTATCGCTTCTCCACAATCCACCAATAACCAACAGTTCAGCAAGATATGGTATTGTCCTATCAATCCCTCCTCATCAATGACCTGCTAACAGGCACATTTTTTGTTGCAGATTTAAAGTAAGCAATATTGGTTGCTGTAATATCATGCTTGCAATCAACGGCTTGTCATGTTCTGAAGATGGTCTCTTACAACCTCTTTCTTTTGTTTTTGCTCTTACCTTACATGAACACTCTCTCTCTCTCTCTCTCTCTCTCTCTCTCTCTCTCTCTCTCTCTCTCTCTCTCTCTCTCACTCACTCACACACATTTAAACATGTTTAGATAAATACTCATCATGGGAAGCACACAGAAACATCTGACCCAAGTTCGTGGGTCCTCATGGACTCTGGACCAACAGCCGTGTGGCTTGGTCTGTTTGTGGGGCCCCTGGAAGTGGACCCAGGATCTATTCCTAGTGCATAAACTCTCTGTCTTTGTGGAGCCCATTTCCCATGTTGGGATGCCTTTCTCAGCCTTGATGCAGGGGAGAGGGGCTTGTTCCTGCCTCAACTTGATGTGCCAGGTTTGTTGACTCCTTTTGGGGGGCCTTACCAATTCTGAAGAGTGGGTAGGGTATGGGGTATAGAGGAGGTGAAGGGGGGAGTGGAGGAGGGGAGAGGGAGGGGATTGTGGGAGGGATAACTGTGGTTGGCATGTCACTTGAATAAAAATTTAACAAAGCAAACTAAATTTAAAAATAAACACTCAGTTAAAGATAAAATGTTTCTTGACTGCCATACTGTTATGGCCTTGGACACACAGCAGTGTCAGAGGAGGGTGAGTGTGATCTCCACTTACTTTGTGAGTCTGTTGGAAACATCTGCCTACAAAGACACCAGGGAAATGCTCCTGAGGGAAAGGTAATCTGGACCAGAGTTTTCACATGATGCATCCCCACGTTGTCTTCTTCGTTCAAAGATGTACTGCACATTCAAATTAATAAATTCCAGTTTGCATACAGTTAATTATTCTTAAAAAGGACTCCTTTCTTTAAATGGAAAAGAGAGATTTTTTTCTTTCTTTCTTTTCCTGAGTATAACAAACTTTATTTTCATATCCTGTTTTTGAGTCAAAACATGATAAGTAAGGTTGTTAACACCCTGTGAACAGTGTCTCCCTGTGGAATGAATTTATCACTAGACATTTTTCAGTCTCTGCTGACATAATTAGTTTTTAGCACAAGAGAGTGGAACTCTCATTTAGTGATGATGCTGACAAGCATCTCACAAGACAGTGGGTCATGCTCCTCACACTAATCAAAATCATTTCTATCTATCTATCTATCTATCTATCTATCTATCTATCTATCTCTCAATCTCTTCCTCCCTTAGTCCCTCTCTCCTTTCCTCCCTCCCTCTCTCCATTCTTCCCTCCCTCCCTCCCACAGAGGAGGTATTTCCTCCTTTCATGGGATCAAGTCATTTATGTTTAAGTGGAAGAAGGAAGAATAGTATACAATCAATCTTTCTGAGTATAGCTAACTATAGTTCATAGGATGCTTACCAATTCAATCTATGTTTCATAAATTACATGCTTCACTTGTTCTTATGGAAATTGAGTGCTTTACTGTATTAACCCATATTCTTTGTTTATATGTTGATGTACACTGGGATCATATTCTTTTTTTTTTATTTATTTTTTTAATTTTTTTTTCTCATGGTTTATTTTTTTTTATATTTAAAAATTTCCATCTCCTTCCCTCCTCCTCCCCCTCCCTCCCCTCCTTCTCCCCCTTCTCTCCCCTCCTTCTCCCCCTTCCCTCCCCTCCCCTCCACCCATACCTCCCCTCCCTCCCTCTCAAGGCCAAGGAGCCATCAGGGTTCCCCACTCTATGCTAAGACCAAGGTCCTCCCAACTCCCCCCAGGTCCAGGAAGGTGATCGACCAAGCTGAGAAGGCTCCCACAGAGCTCGTCCATGAAGAACAATCAGAGCCCAGAGCCATTGTCCTTTGCTTCTCAGTCAGCCCCCGCTGTTGGCCACACTCAGAGAGACGGGTTCCTGCCTTGTCCTTCCAAGTTCTGGTACTAGGAAAGCAGATCATTAACAAAAAGCTTTATTTTGTTCATTTTTGTTATTGTTTTTAAGAAAGCTCTTCATTTCATTTATAATTGTTATGCTGGTTTACATTTTTATTAACATTGTGCCAAAGTCTCTTTTTCACCATGTTTCTCAGCATTCCCTAATTTTTCCTTCTTTTTGACAACAACCTTTCTAATTACAAAGATGTGACTTTCTACTGTGAATAGATTTTTCAATTCTCTGATGTTGAATTTTTATTTCTTACATGTTTCTTTATTTTTTAACCATTTATTATCAGAATGTATTTTTCTTCTGTCATTATTTATTTATTCAATATAAATTTCAATTGATCTTTTGTGAATTTCACATCATATACTCCAATCACACTCCCATAGCTCAGTCCTTCCATATCTGTCTTCTACTCTTATAACCTCCTCCCAAAAGGAAATAACAAATTAAAATAAAATAATGTCACTGACTCTTCTGGGCAATGACATGTTCCTCTATTAATTATAACCTTGTCTAATAATAGCCACATATTCAAGTCTTCCATACTTGTACCACTCTTCTCTTCTGTCTTTTCTACCTCTCCATCTTTATTCTTTAATTATAATGGCATTGGAAGATTCATTGTGTCACACAGGATACCCTTTGGTCCAGTTTATTTGCAAATGTTCAATGCAATGAGTCCTTAGTCTTGTTCAAGGTCCCTAGTTTTTGCTACTCCATTAGTACTGAACCTACACATAAACTCTTTATATTACACATAATATCCTGCTATTGCCCCAAGTCATGGAGAGCCTGTGACTATGGATCTGCAGGACCATATCCTTCATGTCCTTTAGTAGGTCACAAATTGGGTAGATGTTGGGGAGGGCATAGGAGACAACTGAGTTGGTCAGCCTGGGTCTCTGCCAAGCCTCTCCTCTTCTCAGTCTACCAGAAGCCAGAGCCAGCTCTCCTCTGTGCCACCATTTTCACAGCTCTGCAGTGGCTAAACAGTAGCAGCTCTGGCAAGCGGTAGGTTCAACTAACTCAAACTCAGTTCACTACCTATACTGCTGCACAGCTATTGGTGAGGAGAGATACCAGCTCAGTAGAGACCTTTAACATCCACATGATTTCAAACAGCAGCCCCAGGTCATGGACATCTGCATGGCTTTCGGTGGTAACACGGGCGTGGGTTGTTTACACAGACTGCAGCAGAGACTCACACATAGCTTTCATCAGTAGTGGGAGCCAGGACCTCATCATTGCCTCAGCTGGGTGCACCAGCTCCTCATATGGGCCTTTTCCTTGCCACCTTTCTGTCTCCAGGTCCACCTTTCTCCACAGAGTAGTAACGGCTCTGCTTGCCTTTATCTCCCATCTGTCCAGGACATATATCATCTTTCTCATCATTCTGTTACATATTTCTTAATCAAAGTGTGCCCAATTTCCTGGGGTCTCAGGGCCAGGGTGGTGGCTTAGGTGTTATATTTCTCTCTCTCTCTCTCTCTCTCTCTCTCTCTCTCTCTCTCTCTCTCTCTCTCTCTCTCTCTCTCTCTCTCTCTCTCTCTCTCTCTCTCTCTCCCAATTCATTTGGTGTCAATTAATTTGTTTTTGTTTGTTTGCTGAGATTTTGAAGTTCACTCTACTTAGTAGATTTAAACCTTTTGTTCTAAGCTTAGTTGTTTACAAATGGTCTCTGGAGTAGTTTGTATGTTATTGCCCCCACCCCCATAAACTCATAGGAGTGGTACAATAAGGAAGTATGACTTGTTGAAGTAAGGGTGGCCTTGTTGGAAGAGGTGAGTCACTGTGGCGGTAGGATGTGAGGATGGGAGTTCCCCTATGCTCAAGCTACTTGCAGTGTCACCATTGATGTCCTTCCTTTTTCCGCAGCACCATTTGCGCCTGCATACTGCTATGTTTCACTATGATGATAATGGACTTAACCTCTGTACTATAAGGAAGCCATTCCAATTAAACACTTTTCTTTGTAAGAGTTGCTGTGGTCATGGTGTCTTTTAACAGCAATAGAAACCCTACTTAAGATAGACTCCCTGGTGTGACAGACTTTTTTTAGGTACACAGTACATACTCAGGTAATTCAGCACAGCAAGGGAACCCACTATAGAACTAAAGCAACTAATGCACCCAAGTCAAACTAGAAGCATCAATAAATTTATAGTGAGTCACTAAGTGAAGCTGAAGAATTGCTTACAGGAAAGAGATGACTCATAAGTAGCTTCATAACTGAAAACCTCAAGCCAGTGCAGGTGAGGACTCATGAAATCTGCTACCCTAGCACTCTCTATAACTAGCAGGTAACTCACTCTACAGTTTCAAGAATTTACTCACACCTTTTCAGAGTCCTGTGTCCAAGCAATTGTTTACATTTCTCTATAAAGCTTGAAGGGGTCTCTGCTTCAGATATATGACATTTCATTTACTACTTGAGTCTTATGAATCTCTTCCTCCATTCTGGAAGGGATATTTAAAAGGAGAATAAACTTCTGTACAACATTATCCCATTCTAGGAGTTGTTCTTTGGAATATTTTCTTTAATATGCAAGCAGTGTTGTATGAATTATTCTCAACATGACAGGGACAGTGTGCTTTTGAAATCACATTAACTGTAATTACTACCATAAAACACACAAAAGATCAAAATAATTACCATTTAAAAATGGTAGGAGCACAGGAAGTTTCTTAGTTGACAAGCTATTTGAGGTTAATAGCTCCTGAGAGAAGCAGAGTCATTTTTTTCTCAAGTGTCTGGTTCCTGGTACATTGCTATTGCTCCAGTTGGATGCCATTCATTCATAACAATGTGAGAGAACTGACAGGGATCAGTGGTCTTTACAAAAGGAGGAGGGAGCATGAAGATGTGAGGGTGATGTTTTGGTGTACCCTAGGAGGAGATAGAGGTAGGTTCTTGGAGTGGATATGATCAAAATACACTGCATACTTCTACGAAATTCTCAGTGAAGAATTGAGAGATATTTTTAAAGGGTGATTGATGTTATTACATCATGGATGAAATAAAAAGATAAATTCTTTTAAAATTACCTTTAATTTTTGATCCATATTTCTATACAGATTATCTCCTATCAGTTCATATAAATGTTGGATAAATCATATATATTATGTGAAACTTCTACTTTTACTTCAGTGTGTGTGTATTATCATTCCTCTAGCTCTTTTGAGATCTGTAATATTTTTAATTAGTTTTCTTCACATACTGAATGAGCTAACAACAATCAAAAAATAAAAAAATTATTAACCATTTATGTTATTAAATAATATATTTTGACCTATTATAATAAAAGGACATAGACTACTTTCATTTTTCATTAAAAAGGACAAAAGTTAAATTTATTCTTCTGGAATAAAACTCAATTTACTACAATGAACAATATTAACTATATTAATTTTAATAGAAAGCATTAAGTCAACCTTTATAGACATACTTTACATAAAGGACGCACTGGCGTAATATGTTCAAGAAGAAAAAATTTTTGTGTCTATTATTTTTCTTACTGTGTCCTTGACATCCTTATTTCTCAGACTATAGATTAAGGGATTCAGCATGGGGATCACCACTGTGTAAAATACAGAAGCCACTTTGACGGTGTGCCTGGAGTTCTTGGAGTTGGGCACACAGTATAGGAAAAGGATTGTGCCATGAAATATGGTTATGGCTGTCAGATGGGAAACACAAGTGGAGAAGGCTTTGCGCCGTCCGCTGGCTGAATTCATCTTCAGAATGGTAACAACAATGAACACATAGGACAAGAGAATGATAAGGAGTGTGCTGATTTCATTAAAAGTGGCAAAAATGAAAAGCAACAATTGACTGGCAGATGTGTCAGAACATGAAAGTGAAAGGAGAGAGGAGAACTCACAGAAGAAGTGGTTGATCGTGTTGAAACCACGAAAAGATAATCTCAGAGCAGAACAGGTCAGTATCAAGGAACATACTACACCCCAAGCATAGGATCCTAACACCAGCAAGGCACAGAGCCTCTGAGACATGGCTACTGTATAGAGTAGAGGGTTACAGATGGCCACAAACCTGTCATAAGCCATCACTCCTAATAAGAAAGATTCAGTTACCACAAAAGTACAGAAAAAAAAGAATTGCACCAAACATCCTATAAATGTTATGGTTCTGTCTATTATAACTAGATTTACCAGCATCTTTGGAGCAACAATAGAGGAATAGCAGAAATCCACAAAGGAGAGGTGGCTGAGGAAGAAGTACATAGGGGTGTGCAGTTTGGGGTTAATTTTGATGATGAGGATCATACCGACGTTGCCTACCACCGTGATGCTGTAGATAGTGAGAAATATCAAGAAGAGAGGGACTTTCAGTTCTGGGTAATCTGAGAAGCCCAAGAGGGTGAAAATGGCCCCGCTGTTATTTCCATCTGACAGAGACATAGCTTCCTTTTGTAAAACTCTAGAGTACCTAGAAGTAAACATAGAATGTGAAGACATAGCCAGCTTGTTTCACACTCTTCACAAAACTTGGAGAATAGAACATAATATTTTTCAAAGTTATTGTACATATAATATAGCTTGTACATATTATTAAAATATCATAACTGTTGTAAACATATTTAATATTAAAGTTAGGTATTAAATAAAATCATAGCCTTTCAAATAAAAGAAATTCTTGAGATGTAAATTGGGAGATATGTGTGGATGGACTTGATACTATTTAAAATCAAATATTTACATACAACTTTTAGTGGTATTGGATCATTTTAGGTTCACAGAATATAAGCCACAAATAACATCATGACTACTTTATCAGTAAGAAAGAGCCAGGAACATATAAAGGAATTAAGTTATGCATTCTAATTTGAAGAATCAACAGTTCTGACTTCTCACCTTGAACTGTTGTCTGTTAATTTTCTCAGTAATTTAGCACAGTTTCTCTCACTCAAAAAAAAGGAATCTATTTTTTATGTGTATATAGAAGAGCTACTGATTTTTGTGAATTAATTTTGTATATATCGAATTTGCTGAAAGTTTGCATCAGCTGTAGGAGTTTCCCAGTGGAAATTTTTGGGTGACTTATATATGTTATCATAGCATTTGCAAATAAAGATATTTTGACTTCTTCCTTTTTCATCTGAATTCTCTTGATCTCCCCCCCCCCCCCCCGCTTTTTTGTTTTCTCTAGCTAACACTTCAAGTACCATACTGCGTAGGCATGGAGAGAGTAGACAATCTTTTTTGTTCCCTGTTTTACTGGAGCTGCTTTTAGTTACTCTCCATTTAAGTGGATGTTGGCTATGGACTTAATGTAAACTCCCTTTTTTATGTTGATGTATGTCCTTTGTATCTCAAAACTCTCTAGGACTTTTATAATGAATGAGCATTATTTTTTTCAAAGGCCTTTTTTTATGTACTTAATTTAATTAAGAGACAGAGAGGAAGCAGATAGAGATTGGGGGAGGGGAGAGTAAAGGATCTGGGACTTGCAGAGGCAGGAAAAAAACAAAATCAAGATATACTATATGAGAAAAAAGATATCTATTTTCAATTAAATATAAAAGAATTCAAGATAAAATTCAGGTAACACTTGGCTTGATGTATGACACTCAAATTCAAAGGAGGAATTGGAATTTAAAAAGTATTTTTACAAAATGAATGAAGCAAGAGTCATCATCATATTGCAAATAAGTTCAGGGTATTCATTAAAAATGGTAGAATTTTAGATGAGTAGATCTTGGGAATAAAGGGAAAAGCAAATATAACCAAAGTATAATATCTAGAATTCTCAAAGCATTAATGATTTATCAGATGTTTGTGATGTCTTTCTCAAGTTTTCAAAGGAACTTACATTTTCTGTTAATTTATGTAATAGCTGTTATATCTTTATTATTATTTAATTTTATTAAATATTTGGTGAGGATTTTTACCTTTTGAAAAAAGAAAATAAACTCTTCCTTGTTATATTAATTTTATTCTTTGTAATCTTAATCTCTTTATTGCTTCGATTAGCTGACAATATGTATTTTACCTCACATAAATATCTGAAGACTCATCCTTGACTTTATTCAAGATCTTATAAAATGAGAATTTCAGATTCATACAGCTGATCTTTCTCCTACATGATACACCAAATTTCACAAGATTCTTAAGGTACTTACCTAGACCAGGACACCTAAAGCCAAGTTTCACAGAAAGAGTGCACCCTGTGACTCTAGCTCACTCACAAGGATTTAAAGAATATTCTACTCATGAATTCTGAGTTCACATTAATATTAAAATCTAGAATTTAGTAACTAACTTGCTAAGAACAAAAGACACTCTCCTTTTTGAGAGTGGCAGTTGGATTCTTGTGTTTATTGTTCCAGGAACCTTTGGAGACTATTGCTAAATCCTCTTGAGATCATGAAATAAGCAATTAAAATTAATCACTTCAGTCTTACATAAATTGTTGGAACAATTTAGATCATAACATAGGCAGTTTATGAGTATAATGTAATATGAATATTGGTATATGTATATATTATATATGTATATTACAAACATGTAAGTAGCTCATGTTATTCCAGAGCCAAAGAATAACCTCCTCAGTGTTCTAGTATTGTGAGATTTAATATACTATAGAATTCAACATTATAGCACAGTAATTTCATCTTTTTGCCAGGCATGATGCTCTCTCTCCTGTCTATATATATGGGATGCTGTCTATATCTGGGGTATATGAATATTCTGCTCTCAGGTCATTATGGTTCATTAAATATGAAAGAGTACTTTATAAAATATAATACCAAATAAAGAAAAAATCATTTCTTGTTTTCTTCATAGTAGATGCTTTCTTCCTTAGTCGATGACTATACTGGGCCATCTAGTTAATCTTAAGCTATTTTGTTTCTTAGAAAATGAGCATGTACGGGATATGGTCTTTCTTGATTCACTACTGAGAAGCCAGCTCATTTTCTAGAAATCTTCTCAAGCTGAAGGGTTTTCTCTACATAGTGTAGACATTACTGAACATATTTAAAACATGGGTTTGCTTCTCCTTACAAGAATAAAATGTAAGCTGGGCGGTGGTGGCCCACGCCTTTAATCCCAGCACTCGGGAGGCAGAGGCAGGCAGATCTCTGTGAGTTCGAGGCCAGCCTGGTCTACAAGAGCTAGTTCCAGGACAGGCTCTAAAAAAGCTGCAGAGAAACCCTGTCTCGAAAAACCAAAAAAAAAAAAAAAAAGAATAAAATGTATACAATAGCATGAATTTCATTATTTTGTTTATTAATACCATCAAATATTTATTGAATTTGAAAAAAATTTACATGTTACTGGAATAAAACAAAATTTTACAATTATTCAGAGAGAGGAAAATCTACCAAAACCAATTTTAAATGTTTCTTCATGAAATGGAAATTAAATATCAATCTATCACATACCAATTAAAAGAAAAATGAAAAGTATTTATTAAAAAGTAAACAAAAGCTGCTCAGCTTCAAGAGGTCCCATTTATTCAATGTTGCCCTTAAGGTCTGTGCTGCTGGGGCTATACGTATGAAGCGGTCTCCTGTGCCCAAATGTTGTAGAGTACTTCCCACTTTCTCCTCTAACAGGTTCAGTGTATTCAGATTGATATTGAGGTCTTTAATCCATTTGGACTTGAGTTTTGTGCATGGTGATAGACACGGATCTACTTTCATTCTTCTGCAGGTTGACATCCAGTTATGCCAGCACCATTTGTTGAAGATGCTTTCTTACTTCCATTGTGTGCTTTTAGCTCCTTTATCAAAAAACAGGTGTTCATAGATTTGTGGGTTAAGATCTGGGTCTTCTATTCGATTCCATTGGTCGACTTCTCTATTTTTATGCCGATACCAAGCTGTTTTCAATACTGTAGCTCTGTAATAGAGTTTGAAGTCAGGGATGGTAATGCCTCCAGAAGTTCCTTTATTGTATAAGATTGTTTTGGCTATCCTGGGTTTCTTGTTCTTCCATATAAAGTTGATTATTGTCCTCTCAAGATCTGTGAAGAATTTTGATGGGATCTTTAAGGGCATTGCATTAAATCTATAGATTGCCTTTGGTAGTATTGCCATTTTTACTATGTTGATCCTCCCAATCCAAGAGCAAGGGAGATCCTTCCATTTTCTGGTATCCTCTTCAATTTCTTTCTTCAAAGACTTAAAGTTCTTGTCAAATAGGTCTTTCACTTCCTTGGTTAGAGTTACCCCAAGATATTTTATGCTATTTGTGGCTATCGTGAATGGTGACGCTTCTCTGATTTCTTTCTCTGCTTCCTTATCCTTTGTATTTTGTCAAATGCTTTTTCAGCATCTAATGAGATGATCATATAGTTTTTATCCTTCAGTTTATTTATATGATGTATTACATTGATAGATTTTCGTATGGTGACCAGCCCTGCATCTCTGGGATGAAGCCTACTTGATCATAGTGGATAATTTTTCTAATGTGTTCTTGGATTCTGTTTGCCAGTATTTTATTGAGAATTTTTGCATCGATGTTCATGAGTGAGATTGGCCTGTAATTCTCTTTCTTGGTTGAGTCTTTGTGTGGTTTAGGTATCAGGGTAATTGTAGCTTCATAAAAGGAATTTGGCAATGACTGTTCTGTTTCTATATTATGAAATTCCTTAAGGAGTATAGGTATTAGGTCTTCTTGGAAGTTCTGGTAGAATTCTGAATTGAACCCATCAGGTCCTGGGCTCTTTTTGGTAGGGAGGTTTCTGATAACAGTTTCTAATTCTTCGCGACTAACAGAACTATTTAGAGCATTTACCTGGTCCTGGTTTAACTTTGGTATATGATACTTATCTAAAAAAGTGTCCATTTCTTTTACATTTTCCAATTTTGTGGCATACAGTCTTTTGTAGTAAGATCTAATGATTCTCTGAATTTCCTCTGTGTCTGTGGTTATGTCCCCTTTTTCATTTCTGATCTTATTAATTTGTGTGTTCTCTCTCTGCTGTTTGATTAGTTTGGCTAGGGGTTTGTCAATCTTGTTGATTTTCTCCAAGAACCAGCTTTTGGTTTCATTGATTCTTTGAATTGTTTTCTGTGTTTCTATTTTGTTGATTTCTGCCCTCAGTTTGATAATTTCCAGTCTTCTACTCCTAGTTGAGTCTGCTTCTTTCTTTTCTAAAGCTTTCAGGTGTGCTGTTAAGTCTCCAATGTGTGCTTTCTCCGTTTTTTTAAAGTGGGCACTTAGTGCTATGAATTTTCCTCTTAGCACTGCTTTCATAGTGTCCCATAAGTTTGAGTATGTTGTGTCTTTATTTTCATTAAATTCAAAAAAGACTTTAATTTCTTTCTTTATTTCTTCCTTGACCCAGGTGTGGTTCAGTAGTTGACTGTTCAGTTTCCATGAGTTTGTAGGCTTTCTGGGGGTAGCATTGTTATTGAATTCTAATTTTAATCCATGGTGATCCGATAAGATGCAGGTGGTTACTAATATGTTTTTGTAACTGTGGAAGTTTGCTTTGTTACCGAGTATGTGGTCAATTTTCGAAAAGGTTCCATGAGCCGCAGAGTAGAAGGTATATTCTTTCCTATTTGGGTGGAATGTTCTATGGATGTTTGTTAAGTCCATTTGGTTTATTACCTCTATTAAGTCTCTTAATTCTTTGTTAGGTTTCTGTCGGATTGACCTGTCCATTGGTGAAAGAGGAGTGTTGAAGTCTCCCACTATCAGTGTGTTTGGTTTGATGGCTGCCTTGAGTTCTAGTAATGTTTCTTTTATATAAGTGGGTGCTTTTGTATTAGGGGCATAGATATTCAGGATTGAGACTTCATTCTGATAGATTTTTCCTGTAATGAGTATAAAGTGTCCCTTTCAATCTCTTCTGATTGATTTTAGTTTGAAGTCAACTTTGTTAGAAATTAGTATGGCCACACCCGCTTGTTTCTTGGGTCCATTTGCTTGATAAACCTTTCCCCAACCCTTTACTCTGAGTAGATGTCTGTCTTTGTGGTTGAGGTGTGTTTCTTGTAAACAGCAGAATGTTGGATTCTGTTTTCGTATCCAATCTCTTAGCCTGTACCTTTTTATAGGTGAATTGAGTCCATTGATATTAAGTGATATTAATGACCAGTGGATGTTAACTCCGGTTGTCATTTTTTATTTGGTAGTAGAGATTGTGTGTTTCCTTTCTTTGAGATGTGCTGGTGAAGGGTCACTAGATGTCTGAGTTATTTTGGGCAATGCTGGACTCCTTTGCTTGAGAATTTCCTTCTATTACTTTCTGTAAGGCTGGATTTGTGGCTATGTATTGTGGTTGTAGTTTTTGTATAAACTAAGTATATCTTATATGAATTTATCTATGAATGTAACATTTTCTCACTGTTTATTGTCAGTCTATTAATGTTCAAGTATACTTGTTTTTATGAAATTTAAAGATTAAACTTTAGAACTCAATTTTGGAAAATAAATAAAAACATATAAAAGTATTTTCTTCCTATGGCTTATTTTTTCCAAATTAATGATATTTTTATAAATGACAATGTTATAATTACTATATTATTGCCTTATCATTCAAATTTTATGTTAATTCATGTAATTTTTATTCAGATATTTGGGTTTGTTCACTCATTCATACAAACTATGAATTATAAAACTACTATAAATGATGCTCCTAGATATTTTGACTATTAATTTTCCTGTGAATGAAACTTTTTCTCAATAACATCAAGTGCTAACTAGAAATAATAAAATGATTCAAATATGTTCCCTTATGAAACACAGAATTAATTTCCATGTCCTCTAACACTCAGGGACTAATAATATAAAAGGAAGCAGATATTCAATTTGTAGAGTTAAGATTGTAAGTCTTTACATGCAATTCTTAATTTCTTTAGATGTTTGTATCATTTTCTACGAAAATATGTAATTATCACCATTATGTCCCTCAACAAAAGGTGACTGTTGAATTCAGTCTACTCTTTATGTAGTATTTGTAGGATACAAAGAATGAATATAAGATTTAAAGTTACTTCCTTTTGTTTTAATAAAGTAATATAATAACAAGTCTCTTTTAACAATGGCAGCATTTCTGAGAACTTAAGAGCTAGAAGCTTATAGTGGCCCATGCAACAAAACCAATCATGTATTCTATATTAGTTACAAACACTTTTTAGAAATACATTCTCCATACAATGAACCTGTGATGCTCTCTAGTGCGTTATGATTTTTTAATATTATATCGTTCAAATAAACATTGTTCACCAAAATATTTTGTACTTCCTCCAAATAGTAAACATCTTTGGCTTCTACTTAGTGGGATTTATCAATCTGTATTTCATCACAATCTATAGAACACATACATATATGGATCATAATTTAGCAACAGCCATTGCTTTAATTTTATTAAATTTAATTTATTGAATACACTTTTAGATGATTCAGTGAAAGGGGACCTTTGTTCCCACTAATTTCTGGAGAGCCTCTTTCACGTCCTTGTTTCTCAGGCTGTAGATCAGAGGATTCAGCATGGGGTTGACAACTGTGTAGAAGACAGAGGCCACTTTAACTGCCTGCCTAGAGTTTTTGGAGTTAGGTACACAGTATAGGGAAAGTATGGTTCCATGAAATATAGTGATAGCAGTCAGGTGAGAGGCACAGGTAGAGAAAGCTTTGCGACGTCCACTAGTGGATTTGATTTTTAACACTGTTACAAAAATGAATACATAAGATGTGAGAATCATTAGTAGTGTACTCACTTCATTGAAGGTTGCAAAACAAAAGAGTAGCAGGCTGGGGATGTGTATATCAGAACTAGAGACAGCAATGAGGGCAGTATATTCACAGAAAAAGTGGTTGATAATGTTTAAGCCAGAAAAATTTAGCTGGAGAGCATAGCAGAGGAGAATTAAGGGCGAAAAAGTACCCAAGAAGTATGATCCAGTTACAAGCAGGATGCACAGCCTCTGTGACATGGCCACGGTATACAGCAAGGGGTTACGGATAGCCACAAAGCGATCGTAGGCCATCACTGCCAGTAAGTAGGACTCAGTCACCACAGCCACACAGGACAGGAAGTACTGCAACAAACAGCTGGAGTAGAGGATGGTTTTATCAGCCAGGATCAAGTTCTCAAGCAGCTTGGGAGTGATGATGGTTGAGTAACAGAAGTCAACAAAGGAGAGGTGGCTGAGGAAAAAGTACATGGGAGTGTGGAACTTGGTATTGGTGTTGATAAGCGCTATCATCCCAAGGTTTCCCACCACGGTGATGATGTACATGAAAAGAAAGATCAGGAATAGGGGGATCTGGAGATCAGGATAGTCTGTGAATCCCAGAAGGGCGAAAATAATCTGCACACTCACATTTCTTTCAGTTGGCACCATAGTTCCAATTCAGTGAGCAACTGAAGCAGAAGAGTCTCCTGTTTAATTCAAAATTATGTGATAAATGTCAAACAATTCTCAAATAACAATAAAATGACATTTTAGTTTAATTATTTGCACAAATCTGACATTGAGACTTTTTAATTCCAAGAAATAAAATATTAGAGAAATCTAAGAGAAAAGATTTAGCAATATCATTTGTTCATCTTTTGTATTACTGTGTCACTGAAGCTAGGCAGATTCATAAGAAGTTTAAAGTTTTCTTTGTTAGTGGATTGCCAAATACTGAGACAAAATATCACCACTCATGAATATTGCTGTGTCTGCATTAATGACTTTACATAGAAAGATCAAAGAGCATCTTAGTTATAATGTCAGTAAAGTAACACTTTCACAGCAAAGAAAGAAATCTGGATAAACTTACTTGCTACAGAGAAAGAGTCACCATGCTCCTGGTGCTCTGTGAATCAAGTTCAGCAGAAAGAGAAGGCCCTTTATGTTCATGTGATATCACTGGGGACTCAAACTCTAGAGAAAATTCAATAAAATATTCCACACAGGCCTCAGAACAATTAGGATGAACACCAAATCTCATTTTAATGAAGCTTTAATAATGAGACTTTCCTTGAAAAAACACAGAAAACATTGTATTCCCAAACTCTGTTAGTATATAATTAAGACATCCTCAGTCACTGATAATAAAATAACACCCAAACACTGCCTCATCTACTGTTGATTTCAGTGGATCTCTTTGGATTTGGTAAGAGTATATAGTAAATTTAGGCAAACTCAATCCCTTTTGTGAAACACTTCAAAAGGTTTTTTAGGTCATGTAAGAAACAAAACTTAAGAAAATTTTCTGGCTTGTCCAGTGTATGATACAAGCTGCCATTCCGTTTGGGCTCTATAACCCAACATTCATGACGTTTCCTAAGAAGCAATTGGCAGATAGAACTTGTTCAGAACACTGGGTAGAACACACACAATTTATTGAGTATATCTTCAGGATCAAATAAAACTTTCGAAAGATAACTTTTCATTTAAAATTTTTTCAGTCAAGCATTTTCCTTTTATTGAAAATAGCTTTTTCCCCTCAAAATATGTCATGACTATGTCTTCCCCTCCATCTATTACTCCAAGTTACTTCCTACCTCCCCTCCTATCCAGATCAACCACCTTTATTTCTCTAACTAGAAAACAAGATGTCTTCTAAGGTATAAAAATAAAATATAAGATAAAAACTATTACATTGCAATAGTATAAAACAAATAAATGGGAAAAGAGCCCCCAAAGGCAAAAGAACAGATATAGATACAGAGGTATAAATACTCATTGAAACACTCAGAAATCCCATAAGCCGGAAGCCATAATATATATGTTTGGTGCTGGTATAACTGGATATCAACATGTAGAAGAATGTAAATAGATACATAGTCATGCAAAACAATCAGGTCCAAGTGGATCAAAGACCTCAACACAAATCCAAATACAGTGAACCTGATAGAAGAGAAAGTGAGAAACAGGCTTTAACACATTGGCACAGGAGATTACTTCCTGAATATAACACCAGGAACACAAACACTGAGATCAAAAATTAATGAATGGGACCTCCTGAAACTAAAAGGCTTCTGTAAGGCCAAGGGACATTGTCAATAAGGCAAAACGTCTGTCTACAGTGTGGAGAGAGATCCCTACCAACCCCACATCTGACAGAGAGCTGACCTCCAAAATATATAAAGAGCACAAGAAGCTAAAGTAATGGTGCCCACCTGAAACCAGTGAACCAGTAAGGAACTCACAGATTATGAAAGAATCAAACTGATCTTAAGTACTTTATCATCAAAAATTTAAAATAATATGTTCAAATTGCAATTATAAAGGTATGTTTATAAGAGTGTGATGGGCATAATTAATGTCAGGCCCAATCCTTCCAGCTGAGTTTGTGGCTGGACTACATTTGTTGTGGGTGACAGGTGCATATTTGTTTGTGTTTAGACATGTAGAGCCAAAGTGTAAGTCATCGTGAACATAAGATACACAAACCACTTCTTGTCATTACCGAATTGCAGGCACCTAAGGTGCAGTTTTTTCAAACTTGAGATGCACAACCATCTTCTCCCTTTAATTATGCATGTTAGCCTAAAAGTACAAATATGCGATTTCTTTCAGTGCTGTTCATTGTAGAATTATGTTTAATATATTTCATTATATTAATGATGTTCAGGTCTGGTGACAGAAATTATGAATAAAATGCATTCAATCCTAAACATATATTATATGTTCCTACCAATTAAAATAGAGTATTTTTAGCATGTAAAATCATTGCTAAGTATTGCTGGCATCAATAATTAACAGGACATGAGTTTAGGTTTTTATGTCATGGTATGGCATTGTTGCATCATTGTGGGACCTAGTTTAGTTTTTATGTCATGATATGGCGTTGTGCATCATTGTGGGACCTAGTTTAGGTTTTTATGTCATGTTATGGCATTGTGCATTATTGTGGGATCTAGTTTAGTTTTTATGTCATGGTATGGCATTGTGCATCATTGTGGGACCTAGTTTAGGTTTTTATGTCATGATATGGCGTTGTGCATCATTGTGGGACATAGTTTAGGTTTTTATGTCATGGTATGGCATTGTTACATCATTGTGGGACCTAGTGTAGGTTTTTATGTCATGGTATGGCATTGTTACATCATTGTGGGACCTAGTGTAGGTTTTTATGTCATGGTATGGCATTGTTCATCATTGTGGGACCTAGTTTAGTTTTTATGTCATGGTATGGCATTGTTCATCACTGTGGGACCTACTGTTGTTGGAGTTTCTTTTACTCTAGCCCCACATTGGAATACCAAAATGTTGAATTTTCTTTTATTTTAGCCCCATGCTGGAATGTCAAAATGTTGTTGGTTATTTTTTTTCTCTTTATTATTTTGGAGGACCACCCAGCTCTCAGATCAATCAAACATGAAGGCTTATTATTACTTATAAATTCCCAGCATTAACTTGGCTTGTATCTAGCCAGCTTTTCTTAATTTAAATTATCCCATCTACCTTTTGTCTCTGGGCTTACTTTCAGTCTTACTCCAGGGCTGGCTGGGTGGCTGCCCCTTCTTTTCTCACACCTTAATCTCCTTTGCTCCTTCTTTCCCTCCTCCCAGATTTCTCCTTCTATCCATTCTCTCTGCCTGCCAGCCCCACCTATCCTTTCTCCTGCCTCACAATTGTCCATTCAGCTTTTTATTAGCCCATCAGGTGTTTTAGATTGGCAAAGTAACAAAGCTTCACAGAGTTAAAAAATGAAACATAAAAGAATGCATCACATATTTGTATTTATTTAAGCTGTGGAACATTAAATAAATGTAACACATCTTAAAATAATATTATAACAATCTACATTATTAGGCTCAGAGGAACAATCAGAAACTCAAAATGGCATTGTATGAGCATCATCACTAACATATTTGTACATGGAGACCAACATTAGCCTCAGAGTCTTTATAAGCTAATAGACTTTTGAGTCAACTCATATATTAGTTAGAGATTTAATAGGGTCCCAGTCTAAAATCCCAAACCATTCTTTATAGAAATTGAAAAAAAATCAGAACTCCTATGGAAACATATACATGATGGGAACCCATTCTTTATTAAGTAATCTACAGTCCTGCTCTGAAATTCAATAAGATAATTAGAATAATTACATGGACGTGCAATTACATGTCTTCAGTCCAACTCAAAAGGCACAGTAACACAGTTATTGTGAGGAAGTTTTCAAAGTACTTTCCCTGTGAATGCTTATCTACACCACAGGATATGTGTGTATTGTGCATCATATAATATTAAATATGGTACAATTGTGAATTCGCTGCTCATATGTCACAAAGCACAATTATAAACAGAGTAAATATGATATAATCATATCACATATTATACATAATCATTTTCATTAATTAAAATTACAAAATCATTTACTTCTTTCCACTGTTTCTGAGTTCTTTCTTGATAGGTTTAGAGAGAAACTAATGTTTGCACAACAAACATTTTAACAACCAAGCAATCTCCCTACATTTCATCTTCATTTATTTCATGGCAAGCTTTTTCAAATAATAAAACATTACTCCACGTTTTAATATAAATTGATCTCATTCATTGTTTAATAGTATATTATTTTGCATTTTATAAAAAATGTGCACCCAAATTTTTAAAACACTCTATTACTTATGTTAATATTTTTATGCATTTTGTGTATACACTTATATATTCAAGTGTATATTTGAGTATGATATAAAATATAACTCATATCTTTTTTTACATAGTTGCAATTTTTCCATTATTGTCATTAAAACAAATTGTATTTTCTCAGTGGAATTATAATGAATGTTTGAAACTTAGAGGACAGGAAATATTTATTTCACAATCTGTTACTTAAACATTCCAGTGCCTGTATTATTCAAGTATTTTTTTTAACAAAATTGAGCATCAATTTTAGGGAACATAGAAAAGCATTCTTTTATCTTTTTTAATTAATTTATTTATTTATTAAAAATTTCCACCTCCCCCTTCCTACCATTTTCCTCCCACTCCTCACCCCCCCTCCCTTTCCAGTCCTAAGAGAAGTCAGGGTGCCTTGCCCTGTGGGAAGTCCAAGGCCCTCCTGCCTCCATCCAGGTCTAGGAAGGTGAGCATCCAAACAGACTAAGCTCCCAAAAAGCCAGTATATGCGGTAGAATCAAAACCCAGTGCCATGATCATTGGCTTCTCAGTCAGCCCTCATTGTCAGCCACATTCAGAAAGTCTGGTCTGATCACATGCTCGTTCAGTCCCAGTACAGCTGGCCTTGGTGAGCTCCCATTAGATCAGTCAAAGCGGCTCCTAGTCTGCATCATTTCTGATAGAACCCTGGCTTGTTCTAAGAATGAAATCCATCCCCCAGTCAACTTCCAACTCCCCTACAATACACATCTTCAGAAACAAAGCAATCATGTGCTTAAGGTATAATACTCACAAACCTAAATAGGTACTATATATTTCATTATTGTAAGTGTTCTGATTTTTATTTACATTTTTCATGCAGAAGACTTTTGATTTTGTAAAACTTTTAGGATAAAATTTAACTAAGACTACCTACATGATCTTTCTTCAAGTCTCAATCTAAATATCAATATAGTTAGCAAGTTTTTTTTTTTCGAGACAGAGTTTCTCTGTGGCTTTGGAGCCTGTCCTGGAACTAGCTCTTGTAGACCAGGCTGGTCTCGAACTCACAGAGATCCGCCTGCCTCTGCCTCCCGAGTGCTGGGATTAAAGGCGTGCGCCACCACCGCCCGGCTAGTTAGCAAGTTTTAAAATCATAGAATTATTGATTTTTTGCATGTGCTGTTGCCTTTATTAGCAATGTTACTTCTATACACTTGAAAATTAAAATCCTACAAATATACTATGCAAACAAGTAACTTGCAACTAAAATCACAGTGGTAATTTTGTGAAAATGGTACACAGTTATCTAGAATTAATTAAACCAAGAACTTTGGAGCATTAATTACTGGGACTTTGTGAATGATCCTAAGATTTCATATTCTATAGTTATTTAGTAGTTAGGTTTTTATGAGAGCATAATATAGTCACAGAATCTGTCCCTTAACTGTCAGTTTTTGGTCTGACTTTCGTGGTTTTCTATCTTCACTGTTGTGTCTTTGCTTTCCTACTTCTCACCACTATCTGTCACTTTCTGCTTGTTCCTTCATGATTTCATGTTTTTTCCATTGTAAAGACAATCTACAAAAGTGAAAAGAATAATTCAATATTTCTGTCTTTGTTTCCACTCTTTCAGGGGCCATTTTGCTAGTCTATAAGTCCAAATTCTAATGACACTTAATTTGTATTTTCCATCTTATCTATCCTGAAGTTCTTAAATTTCAGGAGAACAAAAGATTCATTTCACATTTCATTTAAACATCTACAATATGCAATATAACAATGAGGACAACAATTCAAATTTTCTTAGCGCAATGGCTGTGGAGTTTCACAGCTGAAATAGGTTATCAGCACCTTGACTAAGCATAACACCCTGTTACTCCAATTACTTTGTGAACAAAACCTTTTGTTCACAAAACATTCCTAGATTCCTCTATAGATTTTGGGCTTAGACTTCCAATTTCTTCTGTGTTCTAAAATGTTAGCAGGTGAAACGCAGTCTGTGACATGAGGTGAGTTAGATTCCTCAAGTCTGACTCTGGTTTACAACCAGGTGAGGAGTCTAATGTTCTATGAATGTCTTCATGCACACACGCCTAAACACTAAAATTTACTAGTTTAGGAGCCTAGACTTGAAACTCCCGTTTCAAGTAATTCAGTAAAATTCGGTTTCAGTTATTCAGTAAAGTCACAGGTGCAAATGGATGGTTTATAGCATATAAGTAACTACAATTTATAACTAACAATTGTTAAACAATTGCTCTTTTTCAAATAAATAGTCAATGTCTGCAACAGATGTATGAATTACATCAATATAAATATGCTTGCTGTTATGTTAGATAGTTATGGTAGAATCTAGATAAAAATAATTACATAAATATGATTCTTTCCAAAGAAAATGAACCTAAAATAATTTCATTCAGGTATCACATGAATAACAATAAACAATAGCCATTGAATGATTACACTATCACAAAGGACAAACTGCAAAATTAGAATATACTTTAAATCCTATGACTATTTTCTCATACAGCAAAGAAAGTATTTAATTCATAAAACTGGAATAAACTGAACTATATCATAGTATACACTATGAAAGTAATAGATATATGTGCATATTATATTTTATTTTGTAATTATCGATATTAGAGTTGTCTGTTTAGAATTAAATACATTTTTGTTCATTTAGATATTTTGTGTTCTTGTCTGGACATCTCAGTACAGATATATATTAGGAAAGTCAGTTAGTTATTAAAAATATGATTTTTGAAAAGGTTTTAAAATTCCACATTATTATATTAAATTCTGAGAAGACAATAATGACAATTTCCTTATTCTACTTCTTATAGGTAATTATTAAATCATACTAATATTTATTCATTATAGGTGTACAAAATTATGTGCACATTTTAGTTTCTCAATAAATATTCTATTCTTGATAAAAATAGCTACAAATTGGCAATAAATTATATATGTATATTTATTTAAATCATTAAAAACATGTTTGGTCTTGAGTTTTGTTCATGGTGATAGACACGGATCTACTTTCATTCTTCTACAGGTTGACATCCAGTTATGCCAGCACCATTTGTTGAAGATGCTTTCTTTCTTCCATTGTGTGCTTTTAGCTCCTTTATCAAAAATCAGGTGTTCATAGGACTCTCTGAATGTGGCTGATGGTGGAGGAGGACTGAGAAACCAAGGACAACGGCAATGAACATGAACTCTACAACATGGACGGGCTCACTGTGAGCCTTGTCAGTTTGGTTGCTCACCTTCCTGGACTTAGGGGGAGCTGGGAGGACCTTGGACTTAACATAGTGAAGGGAACCCTGATGGCTCTTTGTCTTGGAGAGGGGTGGAGTGGGGGTATGGGTGGAAGGGAGGGGAGGGAAGGGGGAGGAGGAGGGAAGGAGATGGAAATGTTTAATAAAAAATGAGGAAAAAAAACCATGTTTGGTTATAAGGAATGAAAAACACATTTTAGGTAGACTAACTTCCTCACAGTCTCTTTAACGTCTTTGTTTCTGAGGCTGTAGATGAGGGGATTCAGCATAGGGATGACCATGCTGTGGAAAACTGTGGCTACTTTCACGAGAAATAGTGAGCTTTTAGATTTGAGCACGCAATATAGTAGAAGAACAATTCCATGACAGACACTGATAGCTGTGAGGTGGGAGGCACAGGTGGAGAAGGCTTTTCGGAGGGCCCCCTTTGTGGGAATTTTGAGGACGGTGACAACTATAAAAACATAGGAGGTGATGATGATCAGGAGGCAACAAGCCTCATTAAACACGGAAATGACTAGACAAGCCATTTGGCTGAAGGAGGTGTCCGAGCAGGACACAGAAAGGAGGGCAGAGTACTCACAGCAGAAGTGATTGATGGCATTCGGTCCACAGTAAGATAGCTGCAAAAGGACATACGTGAGGGTGGAGGAGAAGATGACAGCCCATATGTATGTAATGACTACTAGGAGAGAACAGAGCTGGTGAGACATAGCAACAGTGTAGAGCAGGGGGTTACAAACAGCCTCAAATCTGTCATAGGCCATCACTGCCAGCATGAACATCTCTGTAATCACAAATGTACACCCAAGAAAATACTGGGCCATGCACCCTTCAAAGGAGATAGTCTTGTCTTCTACGAGCAAGAGGCCTAAGAGCTTAGGTGCAATAACTGATGTGTAGCAAAAATCAACAAGAAAAAAGTACATAGGAGTGTGGAGTTTGGGATTAATCCTGATGACAAATATCACACCAAGGTTTTCCAACACAGTGACTGTGTACATGATCAAGAATCCCAGGAAGAGGGGCACCTGGAGGTCCGGGAATTCTGAAAAGGCCAAGAGAATAAAAGAAGACACCATGCTTCCATTTCCCTCATTCCACCTCTGGCTTCTGTTGGAATAAATCACAGAGTTCATCCTGAGCAGCAATCTGCAGCAGAGGAGTGGGTATTATGGATGGCAAGCACACTTCCAAAATGAGCCGCTGGAATTTCATGTATCAAAAGTGTATCAAAAGTGACTTCTCTTTGACATGCTTCATCTCAATCATGGCCCGCTTTCTATTTGAACATGTCATGTGTTTCACACTGAATGACTCATGTCCCTCTTCTGTAAATAACAATTCAATCATTATAAAGCCTTATAAGTTATTTACATAAAAATAACCAGATATACTAAAAGGTGAAATAGTGGCACAAATATAAAAAAAGTCACAAAAAGCCATGAAATTGTACTTACATCTCGATCAATAGAAGAGAAATCATGTCTGGTATTGTAAACCTATTCTGCTTGTTCTGGCTGGTGATGCCATGGACCTTAGAAGAGAAGCTACTAATACTAATTCGCTGAGTCAGTATAATTTCTAATTGCTTTCTAATACTTATCCTTATTTCCCACAGAAAAGCATAGTTCACACCTTAATCAAAGAAACTTGTTTTGCAGCAGGACGGAAATGATTATAGAAAGCCACAACGGATCAGAACACAGACAGTAACTGACCACAGGGTGTCTTACCCTATTTAACACATCTGCAGCCCTTAGAACTAATTCTAAGTCAGTGGTTCTCAGCCTTCCTAATGATGTGACATTTTAATAGTTCCTCCTGCTGTGGTGACCCCAACCATAAAATTATTTATTTACTTCTTCAAAACTGCAATTTTGCTACTGTTGCAGACAGTAATGTCAGTAACTGATATGCAGGATATCTGATAAGCAACCCCCAAAGAGGTTGTGATCCCCAGGTTGAGAACAGCTGGTAAAAGCACATCACATATGAAGGGACAGAACTTTGTAACAGTCAGAGAACCAGAACAATAAGTCAGTTGTTAGGACGAGTCTTTTATATATGACAGAGAATCTGCAATCATGAAATTTCAACAAGATCTAAAATAAAACATTATTTTTTATGCCTACTAAGACGAGGGAATTCTCACAAGGCTACAGTCCTAGAGGACAAGTTACTGACAATTAATGGTTACTGAGAGAAGAAGAATCAGTCTTCTCCAGGGACATACTCTCTGATAGGTTAGCCAATCCCAAGAGGTCAGTTCTAAATAAGATTGAACAATACTAAATGATCTTAGCAGCTTATATTTATAAATTTTAAATATATATATTATATATATAATTATAACTAAAGAATAACAGACCTTGAATTTGCAACGGAGAAGGAGGCACCCAGGAGAAATTGGAGAAAGGAGAGGAAGAATGAAAATGATGTAACTATAAAATTAGATTTTGGTTCAAAAGTTCTAATTTTAAATGCTTCTTGTAAATTGTTTCAATATTTCACTTGACATCGTTTACACTGTCATATTTTTTTCAAGACAAGGTTTCTCTGTGTCGCCCTGGCTATCCTGGAACTCACTCTATAGACCAGACTGACCTCCAACTCACTCATGGAGATTTGTCTGTTCTGCTGGGTTTAAAACATGTACCACAATCACCCAGTCTACATAGTCATATATTTTAATGTGGTGTCTTACTTAAGGTTTGTATTGCTGTGAAGAGACACAATGACTATGGAAACTCTTATGAATAAAACATTTATTTGAGGTGGTTTACAGTTTCAGAAGTTTAGTCCATTATTATCATGACAGGGTGCAAGGCAGAGTGCATGCAGACATGGCGCTGGAGTAGTTGAGTCCTACGTCTTGTACATAACTGGAAATCGACTGGCTCACTGGGCAGTGTTCATGCATAGGAATCCTCAAAGCCTTCCCCACAGTGACACACTTCCTCCAACAGAGTCATACCAACTGCAACAAAACCACACCTGCTAATAGTGGCACTCCCTATGAGATTATGTGGGCCAATTAGATTCAAACTCCTGCATGTGGTCTGGAAACAGATTGTGTGTGCTGAGCGCCATGTGAAAATCCTCACAAAAAACTTCAAAGTGTGCTCTTAGTTTCCATATTCATAACAGAAACACTGTGGGCAAACTTTCAACACATGTCCATAGGTAAGGTTTCTAAATGATGTCTGATGAGGAACAGAAGGAGAGAGAACATGAGAAAGAAAGTCAGGAACGTGAGGGGTGCGTTCACTCATGGAGACGGTGGGACAGAACTAATGGGAGATCACCAACTCCAGTTGGAATGGGACCGATGGATCATGCGACCAAACTCGTCTCTCTGAATGTGGCCAACAGTGGAGGCTGACTGAGAAACCAAGGACAATGGCACTGGGCTTTGATTCTTCTGCATGGACGGGCTCTGTGGGAGCCTTCTTAGCTTGGTCGATCACCTTCCTGGACCTGGGGGGAGTTGGGAGGACCTTGGTCTCAACATAGAGTAGGGAACCCTGATGGCTCCTTGGCCTGGAGAGGGAGGGAGGGGAAGTATGGGTGGAGGGGAGGGGAGGGAATGAGGAGGAGGAGGGGAGGGAAGGGGGAGGAGGAGGGGAGGGAAGGGGGAGGAGGAAGGGCTGAGATGGAAATTTTTAAATATAAAAATAAATAAATGATGTCTGAGAGAAAATGAATCATATCTCATATTTATGTTGACAAAAGGGTAAATTGTGGTATTATATCTATTATGCATGCCAGGGTCAATTCAGGATCTCAAACCAGGTCTGTCTCTCACTTTAATTAACATGAATATTTGCTTCTTTTTATATGTGTTCATACCTCCATAAAACCTATATTAAGTCAGGATGTGGTGGCGCATGCATTTAATCCCAGTACTCAGGGAAGATGGACCTCCATGAGTTTGAGGCTAACATGGTCTACTGAGCTAGTTTCAGGACAGACACCAAAGTTGCACAGAGAAACACTGAATTGACCCCACCAAAACAGCTACAGCTTTCAACAGAAAAATAAAAAAAAAAAAACTAAATCAGGAAAATGAAAGAAAATGGAGCTGCATGTAATTAGTTCTATGCTTTATGACCTAACTTGTTATCTACCTGGACTTGCTACATTATTGTTGTTCATATACCTATACCTATATAGATATATAATTTTATAAATACTGTCATTAAATATATAATACTAAATAAGCATATATTAAAGTATATACTAATTCAATATGCAACATTCAATATAATATATTAAACTTTGTGTGTGTCTGTATATGTGTATGTGTGATTCTAGTGGCTGGATTTGGTTTTGCTCTTTTGATACATAAATATGAAAAATAAAAGTATTAGTAGGAGGTAATGGATCAAAATGTGTAAGAAAATATATAACTGACATTCTCCTTGAAAGAACAACTAGAATTAGTTTAAATTTCACTTCTCTGGCTACAAACTGACATGTGTGACTCCATTCCATTTTAGCCAGTAGCCTTTCTAGACTACAAGTAGGAGCCTGGATAATGTTGAGATATTTAAAGATTTATGTATGTGTCTAGCTATCCTACTAATGTTGCTATCTTCATTCAAAATACATTTTTGAAACAAAAACCATTCTCCTGTATTGGGACGCACAGTTGATCTTCCTGTTTTATTGTTTTGTTTGTGTTTGGTTCTGCAGGGATTTTGTTCGTTTGTTTGTTTGAAGCAGGGTCTTTCTACACAGCCTTAGCTATGATGGAATTCACTATGTAGATGAGGCCAACTTTGAACTAAAGAGTTCCACCTGCCTCTGCCTCCCAAGTGCATCACTACAGCCTAACCTTGCTACTGAAGCCTGTGTCTGAAATTATCAATTTCCCCAAAATAAGTAGCCTCTATCTTCAATCATTTCTTTGAAATTTAGACATACTTATTTTTATTTTATGTGAATGGGTGTTTTCCTTGAATACTTGTCTGTGTACCACATGCACTCCTTGAGCCATCTGAGGTCGGAAGAGGAGGTTTGATATCTTGGAACTGGAATAACACATTGTGGTAAACTACCCTAGGAATGATGGGCACCAAGCCTGGTTCCTCTGCAGTAGTGGTCAATGCTCTTAACAGTCGAGCTCCTGGGAATTTCACTTTGAACCTCTTTCCTTAACAACAGCATCAACACCATCAAAATACTGCTTTTTGCTATGCCAACTAGGAACTACATACATTTTTATCTATATTGCTGAAATGAATGGGTTACCTTAGAAGATTTCGTTCAACATCAACTTAGACTTCAACCAGATTCACAAGACTAAAGTTTCCCTCTTTTTCCCCTGCCGTTCTTCACAGTTGGCACCCTTTATTTCTTAACAAGACAAGATAGATAGAAATCATATCAGGATAGTTTTCTTTCTGACACAGGCTTACTACAAATTGACAGATACCTCTAATTCCAACATTTTACTACAGCTGTCATCAATTTGTTCTTCTTTAATGACTGAGTGTAGGTGTCATATTACATTACTTTGTCCATTCAACTGTTTGCAGATATGTAGACTGATCGAATGATTTAGCTGTTGTGGCTATTATAAACGTGCATGGTCAAGGAACTCTATCATATTTTAACTAAGATTCATTGTGTACTCACTCATGGAGCATGTTACTGGATCATATGGTATTTCTAATTTTAGTTGTGGGGGACCTCTTAAATGCTTTCATTCACAGTTGCATTAATTAACATCAAATCTCTGAAGAATAGGATCCTCCACCCTCATAGCCTGGCCAGTATTTAGAGTTTTGTTTATTCTAAATGATGTGAAAAGGAATCTCAACAAAGTTCTGACTTAAATTTCACTGATGGCAGAGGCTTTTACATATTAATATATATTGTACTCATGCATAAGGTTAGAGGAAAAGCTTCCAATATCAGATTTTCCCCACTTAGTATAATACTGACTGAAGTATTTTGTACTGATATCTCTTTCTACTCTTTCAAATATCCAGAACTACTTCTCATTAAATAGCTTTAAACTTTATCAAAGGAATTTTCTCATCTTGTCTACTAAGATTGCCATATATTTCATTTCATTGAGTCTACTTATGTTCTGTAGTTCACTTATTTATGTTCCCTTTTGGATATGTGATTTCTTTTCGATCCATTATTCAAACAAACGTGATTTGTCGAATTCAGCATGTGAGCATATTTTGATGAGTGCTGTGTTTAACTCTTCAGGAAATTGAATGCAGTTCAATAGTTTGCTCTAACATTATCTAGTTTTACTATCAAGGAATATCTAGATGAGTACAATTAGTTTAGCCCTGAGCCTATTCAAATTTTTGAGCTGATTTGGAAAGTATGGGTATTAATTCCTGTGTAAAGCTTTGGGAGAGCTCTACAGTGAGTGATTCAGTATCACAGTAATTAAATTATCACTTTATCATCAACAATAATTAAAGTATCACTGTAAATAAACTATTATTTATCAGTAAATCATACCCAGAGCTATGCAGTTGATTGAACAAAGGAGAAAGCAAAAACACATTCTCTCTTAGCTTTTCACATATATGTGCAGTAATTCAAACTATTTACATTTTCAACAAAATCTATTTCTGGTGTCAACAGTGTGAGTCATCATTCCTCATATTAAATAACAAAATATCAAATTATTACCATGTATTATTAACCTTTTAAAATTGATCTATAACAGGTTGCAGATTCTTAAATTTTTAAGAGTTTGATAATAGACATTCTGAAAGACAGTGACAAAAATTATAAAAATTTATATTCAAAATCCTGAAAAATCTAAAAGAAAGAGATGATCCCTAGACACTTGTAACTAAGCACAATTAAATGCAAAGAACTTGTACAGGTTAAACATGTTTTAATAAACAATGATATGAGAACAAGAACAAAGATCTTAAATAAAGAAGGAATGTGTTTTGTGTGTACTTAGCTAATGTTTTCAATGACACTAATTTAAATTAATTTAATTAAATTAAGACAATATGTTATGCTGTGAAACAAGATTTTACTTTAATACAACATTAAAATGGAATCAAAATAATTTTTACCAAAGTTACTAATTCACTACTTCAGTTTGAGTAATATAGAAGCAATTATCATTTTGTATGCATTATTTATCTATTTAAGTCAACTTAAAGTATAATATATCTAGGAGGAGTTGACTTGGTAATTTCCCTTTGTCAACCTAACTTCCACAGAATTCAAAACAGAAAAATTTTAAAAATGTTTGTTAAAGAAACTTCACATGTTTTGCAAGGAAATATGTTGTTAGCAAAGTGAAAAGCATTTTATATTTAACACAAAGTTAAATAATTGGAATAAACTTAGCAAAATTTCAATTACTTACAAGTATAGTAACTTGTAAGTAAAAAATATTCTTGTATAAAAATGTAGAGTTCATGTGTGAATTATTTTGCATGAGAATGCAGTTTTAAGCTGAAGAGTCTACTGACTGTCCCCTTCACATCCTTGTTCCTAAGGCTGTAGATGAGGGGGTTCAGCATGGGGATCATAACAGTGAAAAGCACAGTGGCCACTTTGACCACAAGCCATGAGTTTTTGGAGTTGGGTACACAGTAGAGAAGGAGAATGATCCCATGGAAGATGCTGATGGCAGTCAGGTGGGAGGAGCAAGTAGAGAAAGCTTTTTGGAGCCCACCCTTAGAAGGCATCTTGATGATTGTGACAACTATGAAGACATAAGAGGCCAGGATGATGAGGAGGCTACAAGTCTCATTGAATATAGAAATTATTAAACATACCACTTGACTGAAGGTGGGGTCAGAACAGGACAAAGAGAGGATGGCTGAGTACTCACAGCCAAAGTGATTGATGATGTTAGGTCCACAGTAGGAAAGCTGTAAAAGAGAGTATGTGATCATTGAGGAACAGAATATACCCCATGTATATGTTCCAGCTACAAGGAGAGCACAGAGCTTAGGAGACATTGCAACCGTGTAAAGTAAGGGGTTACAAACAGCCACAAACCTGTCATAGGCCATCACTGCTAACATGAACATTTCTGTGATCACAAATGCACAAATGAAAAAAAATTGTGTCATGCATCCTTTGAAAGAGATAGTCCTGTCTTCCACAATCAAGATTTCTAACAGTTTAGGTGTAAAGACACTGGAATAACAGACATCCAAAAATGAAAGATGACTGAGGAAAAAGTACATGGGAGTGTGAAGCTTGGGATTGATCCTTCTGACCACAATGATGCCCAGGTTTCCTATCAGAGTTACTGTGTAGATGACAAAAAACAGCAGGAAAAGAAGTGCATGTAGATGCGGGTACTCTGAAAAGCCCAGAAGGATGAACGTGGTCACAGAACTCTGGTTTCCCATATCAAGCATCATGGTCCATTATTTAGGAAAATAGAATGAAAGAAAAACATAATTTAAGGCAGCAAACTGGGAAACTGTGATTTGGTAGAATTTTAGCTGAGGCCCATTGAAAACAGGAGGTTGTCCATTCTAATTCATGATAATTTTACTTCAGTTTGAATCCTTCTTGCATTGATTTCTGATCATTTTCATTGACATTGAACTTCAGTCATATAGGATTTTTTAATCTAGAATTTAAACAGAAGTATCTGATAAAATTATAACTATAAATTGTATATACATGAAGCCTTACAATGTTATCTATTAAAGTACAATTTTAAGACACAAAGCACACATCAAAGACAAAAAAGCATTTAACAGGATTTTTTTAGTCATATAATCATGTCAGAATAATCCTTCAGACATATGTTTTTTATCACATATGTTCACATGCAATGATAAAGTTACTAGATTTGATCGATCAAGCCGTGTATCATATCCTCACAGCACTGTTTTTATCTAGTCTATGTGTATTACATTGTTACCTATCTTTAAATCATATACATTTTATAATTTTAAGTGGTCTTTAAAGTATATTGATGACATTATTGTTGAATTTAGTTTCCATCTTATAGGTTAGAAAATTCAAGGATCGCAGCAGCAGCAAAATTTTTTTAACATGGAATTAAACTTGTTTAGCCAAGTGTAGTACATATTTCATTAAACAGAAAAAAAAACAAGCATCTATTTACTAAGAACAAAACACAAGTAAAGATTTGCGGAAGAAAAAATATTCATATTAAAGAAACTAAAATCCTGTTTTATGTAAACAGAGAAAATAAAACGTGATTTGTTTTTTTTTTTTTTTTTTTTTTTTTTTTTTTTTTTTTTTTTTTTTTTTTTTTTTTTTTTTTTTTTTTTTTTTTTCATGGTTTATTTTTTTTTATATTTAAAAATTTCCATCTCCTTCCCTCCTCCTCCCCCCTCCCTCCCCTCCTTCTCCCCTTTCTCTCCCCTCCTTCTCCCCCTTCCCTCCCCTCCCCTCCACCCATACCTCCCCTCCCTCTTTGTTAATAAGAATTAAGTTTTTGTGCTTTTCTGTTTTTGTTTATTTTGTGTTTCTTTATTTTGTTTTTGTTTATTCTTTAGTTATCCATAAAGAGTCAAAGTATTAAGTGTTCATATGATCATACCTGAGGGTTGATTCAGGGAGTAAAGTTGGAAATTATATAAATAAAATTGAGCATCGTGAATGGAAGAGAAAACCAAACGTTTTTATTTAATTACATCATTTTATAGTTTAAATGAACTATGTAACTTACCTCAGTCAGGTAGTGTAATTAATGTCACTGTCTCTTGCAGTAGAAATACCACACCACTTGAGACTTTTGTTGACTCATCATTTTTCTGTTGAAAACTTATAGCCGGGCGGTGGTGGCGCACGCCTTTAATCCCAGCACTCGGGAGGCAGAGGCAGGCAGATCTCTGTGAGTTCGAGACCAACCTGGTCTACAAGAGCTAGTTCCAGGACAGGCTCCAAAGCCACAGAGAAACCCTGTCTCGAAAAACCAAAAAAAAAAAAAAAAAAAGAAAATTTAAACATGCAATATGTTTTTTTGAAGGTCAATGAAATCAATTTAAAGTCTCTTTAACCTGGTGTGAAAAAGTAATTCCTGGAATGGTCATATTATACTGTCATAAACATTTTGTGAACTTCTCAATCTACTCCTTAATCCTTCATCTTATGTTTTTATATCAAAACTCTCCTCACTTCTAACAGTCTTCCTTCAGTACTCATCACTAAAATAAGCTGCATATTATTTGTTACCAGCATAATTAATAACTAAATGCTAATGTAGAGCATGACAGGTATAGGGGACCATCAGAGATTTTATTACAAACTATATGGCAATGTGTATGTTAAAGTATTTCCAAAGAAGTGTCAATTTGGAAACATTTTTCCAGTCAGTACTGCATCAAGTAGAAATAGAAAATCTGAACAAGTCAAAATCAAGGAATAGAATGACTTAGTCATAATTGATCACTCATCAAGGAATGATCAAAGGAAATGCCTCTACTGAGTTCTTCTAAACACTTAAAAAAATCAATTCTCCTTGCATTATTATAGATTGTTGAGACTAGGGAACTATTTCCTACCTCACCTCATTAGATCAGCACTCATTGCGTTATTCACAAGTCAGATGCTAGTTCAACAGGAAGACTCTATGAGATAACACATTTTGGAAATGTAGATGAGATATTGTTATTGAAATGTTTGCAAGTTAAATTTCAAACTACACTGAGTATATTACTGAGGAAGTGATACTCATGCCAGATTAAAGCAAGATTTGGTGTTCAATTAAAAAACAAAAAGCAACACAACACATGATAAGAATATCTCACAATGCTGATTCATACAGAAATGTATCTAATAAAATTTACTATACTTTCACATTTGAAAGTATGAAATAAATAAATTTTCATATGCAATGAATATTCCTTACCATATATAACATTTTGTATAATATGAATAATTAACAGCTAACATCACATAAAATATTTAAAAATTCAATAACCCCTTTGAGAAAGACCAAGAAAAATGTGCTGATTGACAACTTTTATTCAACATTGTACTAGAAGCCTCAGCCAGAAAAAGTAGGAGAAAGAAAAAACTCAGTGAAAAAGCCACATTTTGCAAATGATATTGTACTATATTATATAATGTTGCAGGTAATTCACTAGAAATCACTAGCAGCCAATATTTTATCTAATATATAATGAATTAAAATCACCACACAATTTTAAGTATTTTTCCAAAAGCTAATATCCACTTGTATGATATATGAATGAAGGAAACAATTTTACCCATAAGACATGAAAGTAAAACATACAGATAATTGTAAATGAAAAAATGAAATAACTTTTTCCAACATGAAGAATTACAAAAGGCAGAAAAGAAATGGAAAATATTTCATTGTTTATAGATTCATAGTATCAACATTGACAACATGCCTTTCCTACCCAGAATAATCTACAGATTCAGTGATCATCCTTTCAGAGCAGGAATGACCACATTTATATAACTGAATGTTAAAGCTAACACACAGAAATAAGGAGGGGACCTATATTTTTCAAAGTAATATTCAGTGGGATGGTAAAGCTAGAGTCAAATTCCGTGATTTTGAAATAATTCTGTGAAATCCCAGTCATCACATAGCATAGACACTACACAAAACAAAGCAAGCAATGAAAAAAATTACATCACTTGAAATAAAACAAACATTGATAGTAAAATACTGTATTTCAAATTTCTGCAGATATGAATGGAATAAGATCACCCAGACCAATAAATGATGCTGGGACAATGTGTTCACATGCTTAAAACAGAATTATATCTCTGTCTCATCAACTGTAAAATTAATCTAAACAAACAAATAACAAGTAACTGGATGTAAGATGAGGCACAACAAATTTTATATACAAAACACTATTGAAGGTAAATATTAGGACATTGGATACAGGAAGGCAACTGAATAATTCTAAGGTAATGGACAAAAGAAAAAAAAAGCACTCAATGAAAATATCCTTGCAAGAGGAAAGAAAATAAAATCAGGATGAAAGAAAGAATTATGGAGTGAGGAACACTTCATAATATAATGTAACTTAGTGTCTATAATATATAACAAACTCAAATAACTCAACTGAGAAATCAGAAAGTAGATCTGACAACAAACAACATGTGTATATTAGACATTTCTAAAGGTAGTACAAAGACATGCACAAGGGGCAGAGGAAAACTTTCCAACAGTGTTAATAACCAAGGAAATTTTAATATAAATTGTATGATATATGTGTGTGTGTGTATCACTGCTATAATAAAGGATACTATAAAAATTAAAACAGAGAAAAATGTTGGCAATGGTATGATGAGAGGAATAGTCTTTCCCCTTGATCCTGTAATGAAAGCAGATACTATATGACTCAGCACTCATGAATATCATACAATCTAATATTCGGACTCCTGAGTTTATCAAAAAGAAATGAAACCAGCCTGCTGAATAGGCTCTGTACTCTGATAATTACTGTAGCACCATTCACAACAACCAAAATTTTTAAACAAATTATTAACAAATTTGGCCTTATTGAGTGGGTTCTGCAAAATATGTAATACAAGTGATACATTTTTGTTTGGCCACAAGAAGAATGAAATGTTATCATTTACGATGATAAGACTAGAATTGGGCTTTACATTATTTTTTTACATTACTAAATTAAATGTGACTATCTTCATAAGAAAAATATGTGAGTTTGTTTTGAATGGTAGAATAAAACACATTTTTAACTCAAAGTATTTGACAATGGAATGGAAGTGACTGGGAGCATAAATTAAAAAGGAGATATGATGAAATACCAATTTATACTGAGAGAGAAGTGATGGTTACTTGCCTAATGGTACACAGTGGGGTTATTTTGGATAATTAAAAAATGCAGTTTATTTTCAAAATTCAACTGATACATTTTAAAGTATTCAGGATAAGTAACAACTATTTAAAAATTGGCATGTTTAGATTATTTACAATATATAACAGAAAATGAACTATTACATTGTACCATATCATTATGCATAGCTTTATGTATAAGTTAACGAATGAGTAAAAACAAATAAAATCATAAATGAAGTAAATGGTCTTCCCTCCTCACTTCATCTCTAAGTTGACATCGGTGCCTATAGAACAGCAACCATTATAATTGGATAAATTTCTAACACATGACTTTAACCAAGATAACTTTGCAAAGAACATGTCACTAAAATTTAAATTTCCACTAATATTATTCATCATTAGAGATTTAAAACCATTGCAGATTGTGACAATTTGTTAAATATTTATTACGTAGTATTACATCTACGGTAGTGGAGACTCTGCTCTTGTAGAGACAGTCCATGATAAAGAGTAATTGTAGCCGGGCGGCGGTGGCGCACGCCTTTAATCCCAGCACTCGGGAGGCAGAGGCAGGCGGATCTCTGAGTTCGAGGCCAGCCTGGTCTACAAGAGCTAGTTCCAGGACAGGCTCTAGAAACTACAGGGAAACCCTGTCTCGAAAAACCAAAAAAAAAAAAAAAAAAAAAGAGTAATTGTAATTAGTCTAGGAGTGTAGAGTTCATTTCCCATCACCCACATAGAGCATCTCATAATTACCTGTAACTTCAGCTTCGAGAGATCGGACCCCTTTCTCTGATATCTGTGTGGCACCTACACACAAGTCATACACACATGAGCATGGCACACACACACACAGAGAGGGAGGGGAGAGAGAGGGAGAGAAGGGGGGAGAGAGAGGGGGGAGGGAGGGAGGGAAGGAGGGAGAAAGAAAGAAATAAAGAAAGAGAGAGGGGGAAGGAAGAAAGGAAGAAAGGAAGGAAGGAAGGAAGGAAGGAAGGAAGGATGGGAGAGAAGAGATTAATAAAAAATAATTTGTCTTCAATGCTGTAAGAGTATACCATGTGTTCAATATAAGTCTGTTTATTGCTTTCAGGGTTCCACTGCAATGTAAAAGGGTTAATGAAAAGTTAGAGATGTTTCTTGTCTGATCATTGTGCAATTGTTTTGATTGGTGGCACATGCCTTTAATTCCAGCACTCAGAAGGCAGAAGCAGGTGGATCTTTGTGAGTTCAAGGCCAAGCTGATCTGCAGAGCAAGTTCCAGGACAGCTGGGATTGTTATACAGAGAAACCCTGTGTTAAAAAGTCTTTCTGTATATATGAGCTTACAAAAAGAATGATTGCACATTGGAACTATACGAAAAGTGGATTCAGTAATTGCTAAAGTAAAACATTGTAAACTTTATGCTTGGATGGTGCTCTTTGCTGTCTATCACATGGTTTAAGGACCTGAGTGGAAACCCTGAGTAAACCAGTTATACCAGGATCCATCCTATTCACTTAGCATAAACACAAACATTTATTCAAGTAAGCACTTGTTACTCTTTCTCATTTCATATTAGATTTTCATTCCAAAATATTATAAATTCAAAATTGTTGGATAATGAAACCAAAATACATTCCCAACGCTAATTATTTACCCAAAGACAGACTTTCCTATTGCAAATTTTAGATTATTCCCTTGTTAATCATTAAAAACAGTGACCACAATATTGCTCACCATTACAAAGGTCCTACATGTTAAGTAAGCCATTCCTTTAAAGACAATTGTAAATTCGTGCAAGCAATTCAATAAGGATATTATTTTCAAAATAGCAATGGTTTGAACTACACAATGGTGCTCTTAATGGGGCCTTGAAACTATATTTTATGTACATGTCATATAATGAACATCTAACTGCTCTACTTCAGGGATTCAGGCCCAGGAGAATCCTGAAAGTTTGCTATCACTAACTGAAACAAGAACAATTAGACAGAAATCCCTCATCTCTTATTAAGAACACAATATCTTTGGAATCATTACTGTACTGATATTATGTTTAAAAACACCAAAAATAGACAGCCATGTGTGATTCTTTTTTATGTTTATTCTGATTTGCTTGCTTTTTTTCTTTGCCTATTTGTTTTCTAAAAGAAGAGAAAAAAGGCTTAGAATTGGGTGAATGATGATTTGGGAAAGACCAGGTAGGAGTTTGGAGAAAGAAAACCATAATCAAAATAATTAGTATGAAAAAATTACTTTCAATCACATATTAAAAGGTAATGTAAAGTCTGCCTATTCATGGAGGTTGTACTTCAAGAAAAAAAACACAATAAAATATATATTGTTATATCAACAGTGTAACAAATTTATCTTTGCAAAAGGATAGCTATTGATTTCACTATTTTTTCCAATTTTTGTGTTGCATAGTCCATATTCCTTAGTATAGAGGTACATACACTAAAAGAAACAAAAAGATTTTAGACTCCTGTGTGAAAGAGAAAACTCCACCATTTTCTATTTTAAAAAAAATTCACAAAGAATGGTACATTGCTAAATTACCATTATACAAAAGTCTTCAGAATTGCATGAAAGTCTAGGTTAGTTGGTTCTATATTGTGATGAACAATATCTTCAAAACTGTTAGTTTATTTTACCTTAAACTGAAATATTCCATAAAAATGTGGGCATGTCTTATATATAAAACCTCAGATTATATGTATTTCAAAGGAGAACAGAGAAAAAATCAGAAGAAAATGGTATTGTATTAAAAACATTTTTACAAAGGGAAGCAGGACAGACATCAAAAGAATCACTCTGTAGATACATTTTAATATGCATACTTTTATGGATGAAGGGAGAAAATGCTGGGAGAGTTGACTGGAATTGAGGGACATTTCTAGGGTGAGGTAGAAACCTAGTGCAATGGAAACTCCCAGGAATCTGCATGGGTGACCCTAGTCTACACTCTTAGAAATGGGGCATTGTGGTGATAGTTTATTTGTATCTAATAAATAAAGCTTTCCTAAAGATCAGAGTGTGGAGTTAGTCACTAGAGGCCAGGCAGTGGTCACATGCAATTTTAATCCCAGGACTTGGGAGGCAGAGACAGATGGATCTCTTTGAGTTCAAGGCCTTCCTGGGCTACATGAAATAGATCTAGTCTAAAAGAGAAACAGACGCAGGTAGTGTTGGATCGCATCTTTAATTTCAGTACTTGGGAGACACATGCATTTAATCTCAACACAAGGGATGTAGAGACAGGAAGGGATATGGCTGGGCATATAAAAGTATTTACCCCTTTACCTGACTCGGGATTTTTATTATTAAAACTAATTAGAATTTACAATACAACAATATAGAACTTGAACCAACCATCTTCTGTAACAAGGCAAGACCCTGTAGGGATTGTGTAGGGATTGGGACACCAACCCAGTCACAAATCTTCCACTTACAATTTATGCTTCCTGCAGGATGTGCTGGGTTAAAGCTGGAGCAAAACTTGGAATAACCAACCAATTACTGACCCATCTTGAGACCCATGACACTATAGAGAGCTCATAACTTCCATTTTCCGTAGCTCCAGAACTCAGAATGGATAGCCAGAGATCTAGAATAGAACAGGCCTGACTAGCAAAATAATTATAGATTGGAGCCTTGATCAACTGAGGGCAAATACACAGCCAAACAATAAATGGAACTCAAATTTTAGGAATACTGTAGAAGGGGCAGGATAGTAGGACCCGCAGAGATCGAGGACTCATAAGAAAATGACCCAAAGAATCAACTAATCATAGTTTCTAGGGCCTTGCAGACATTGAACTGACAATCAGGGCACCTGTATGTGTCTGACCTAGGTTCTCTGGATATATGTAATGGTTGTGTAGATTTGCATTCCTGTCAGACACCTAACAGTGGGAGAGGGGCCTCTCTCTGATATTTTTTCCTTATTTTTGAACTGTTTTATTCCTTCTGGGTTGTCTCACCCAGCCTTAATATAACAGGCTGTACCTATTCTTATTTTAACATGATATGCCATGTTTTGTTGATATCCCTGAGAGCTCTTCCCTTTTCTGAAGGGAAATGGAGGAGGAGTGGATTTAGTGGAGAGGTGAGGAGTGGGGAGTAGAGGAGGGGAAACTGCAGAGAGAGAGTGTAAAGTATGAGAGAAGAATAAAGAAAAGGAGAAAATATTTCATTTATTATGGCATAGATGTTGAATGTATCCTAAGAACTTTCAAAGACACAAAAGTGTACCACAAGGATTGGGCAAATGACTTTATGAACAAAGAACTCACCACACAAGCCTGCTGACTTAGTTTGAATTACCAGAACCCACATAAGAAACAGGTGTTCTGTGATGTTCTTCATCTGTTGCAAACAGAGATTCACTTGATGGCAAGTGAAGAATACTGAGACTGGGATAAATAGTGTTACCCAGGGAAGAGAATACCAAATTGTTACTAAAGACTTGGAAACATAGAAACACATATTATAAAGACTGATCTGGTCGTATTTATGGTTTAGGAATATATATGTGTATTCATATACATATATGTAGGCAACAACTATTAATGAAAGAGAGGTTATGGGTTTGAAAGAAAGCACAGAGGTGCTTATGAACAACAGGCTTTCAGTGAGAAAATGGAAGATCAAAATAATGTAACTATATTATAATCTCAAAAATAAATCATTTTAATAAATCGTTATGTGTGCTTATTTGCTCTGTTGTTATAGCAATGTTAAAAACGTGAGATGGAGGTACAACAAAAGAGTCTTTGGTAGCTGACGTACCAGGCAGCTAAGTATACACACAGCAAAGATCATCAGCGTTCTGTCTCCAGCAAGGTGGAGAATGAGGACAGCACAAAGTCGGAATCTGATCTCCACACATACCAAAGCATATATGTGCCTGTGTCCATATGCCTGGACATGTATAAATATTCACAAACATGCATAGTATAAATACATTTACACATCCCTATCCCACATACAGACCACACAGATAAAATAAACTAGAATCAGTACATTTGAAATATTTCTAACTATCCTGATTGTATTGTAATATGGTGAATACATTTGTTGATACATAATGCCTTCCATAAACACTAAAATTTTGGAGATAATTTTAAATCATTCCACAATCTCTATAAACTATAAAGACTTTCACTAACACCTGAAAGTTAAACAATAATTCTCTGCTTCCACAATGCTCACATTGATTCCATTTGGGTATCCATCCCACAGCTTACTATCATACTGCCTAAAAGTTTTCCTCTTTCTCCTTTAAAAGTTTTTTTACCTGATCGTAATGGATAATTTTTCTAATGTGTTCTTGGATTCGGTTTGCCAGTATTTTATTGAGAATTTTTGCGTCAATGTTTATGAGTGAGATTGGCCTGTAATTCTCTTTCTTGGTTGAGTCTTTGTGTGGTTTAGGTATCAGGGTAACTGTAGCTTCATAGAAGAAATTTGGCAGTGACTCTTGTGTTTCTATATTATGAAATACCTTAAGGAGTATAGGTATTAGGTCTTCTTGGAAGTTCTGGTAGAATTCCGCATTGAAACCATCTGGTCCTGGGCTCTTTTTGGTAGGGAGGTTTCTGATAACAGTTTCTAATTCTTCGCGACTAACAGGACAATTTAGAGCATTTACCTGGTCCTGGTTTAACTTTGGTATATGGTATTTATCTAAAAAACTGTCCATTTCTTTTACATTTTCCAATTTTGTGGCATACAGGCTTTTGTAGTAAGATCTAATGATTCTCTGAATTCCTCTGTGTCTGTGGTTATGTCCCCCTTTTCATTTCTGATCTTATTAATTTGTGTGTTCTCCCTCTGCCATTTGATTAGTTTGGCTAAGGGTTTGTCAATCTTGTTGATTTTCTCCAAGAACCAGCTTCTTGTTTCATTGATTCTTTGGATTGTTTTCTGTGTTTCTATTTTGTTGATTTCTGCCCTCAGTTTGATTATTTCCAGTCTTCTACTTCTCCTAGGTGAGTCTGCTTCTTTTTTTTTCCAGAGCTTTCAGGTGTGTCACCAATGAGTGCTTTCTCCATTTTCTTTAAGTGGGCACTTAGTGCTATGAATTTTCCTCTTAGCACTGCTTTCATTGTGTCCCATAGGTTTGAGTATGTGTGTCTTTGTTTTCATTAAATTCAAGAAAGACTTTAATTTCTGTCTTTATTTCTTCCTTGACCCAGGTGTGGTTTAGTAGTTGACTGTTCAGTTTCCATGAGTTTGTGGGCTTTCTGGGGGTAGCATTGTTGTTGAATTCTAATTTTAATCCACAGGTGGTTACTAATATTTTTTTGTAACTGTGGAAGTTTGCTTTGTTACCAAGTATATGGTCTATTTTCGAAATCCCAAGGTCCTGATGAGGAGCAGAAGGAGCGAGAACATGAGAAAGAAAGACAGGAACGTGAGGGGTGCGTTCACTCATGGAGACGGTGGGACAGAACTAATGGGAGATCACCAACTCCAGTTGGAATGGGACCGATGGATCATGCGACCAAACCCGTCTCTTGGAATGTGGCCAAAAGTGGGGGCTGACTGAGAAGCAAAGGACAATGGCGCTGGGCTCTGATTCTTCTGCATGGACGGGCTCTGTGGGAGCCTTCTCAGCTTGGTCGATCACCTTCCTGGACCTGGGGGGAGTTGGGAGGACCTTGGTCTTAGCATAGAGTAGGGAACCCTGATGTCTCCTTGGCCTTGAGAGGGAGGGAGGGGAGATATGGGTGGAGGGGAGGAGAGGGAAGGGGAAGAAGGACGGGAGGGAAGGGGGAGGAGGAGGGGAGGGAAGGAGGAGGAGGAGGGGAGGAGATGGAAATTTTAAATATAAAAAAAAAACCATGAAAAAAATAAAAAATAAAAAAAAAGAAAAAAAGTTTTTTTTTACCAGTTTTAGTGAGTTCAAAGGCAGAGAGAATTGTGATCTCCTCCACTGCTCAATTAAGTAGTCACAGATAATTCAACCCATCTCCAAGATGATAAGGAGATGATCTTGATATATCTTGAGAGAAAAGAGATTATGTTACAACACAACTGTACCACAGGTATTGGTTATTTGTCTTGTTTTCATAAGTTACCTGGGAAAATATACTAAAGGAAGGAAGGCTTTGCTTTAGATCACACTACCAAGGTTAATTCTATCATGGCAGAATTATAAAGAGTAAATGCTGGTACTCAAATAGCTTCTTGTTAAGTTTAGGACAATATCCCAGGAAATGGTGCTACTTATCTCAATTAACCCAATAGAGACAATTCGTCATAGAACATAGTCAGAGGCTAACTTAATCTAGATAATGAGTTGCAAGTGTGTATGGAGATTTGTTTTCTCAGTAATTAAAAGCACTGTCTATGTAATAATATTGAGCATTATTCCATGATTACTGACTTGCGAATTTATCATTCACCACACTCCTTTATTTGGGGCTTAGCCACAGGACTTTATTTAATGCATAACATGCAGACAGATAAGACCTAGCCTTTTCAAAGATGATTTTAACATTGCCAAAACTCTATTAATATAGCTGCCTGCAGGAGACAGATGCCTCCACCGGAGCCCACCAGATTCTTGCCAATAAGCCACAGTCACATGGTGATACACAGATTAATAGAAATGAGTTAATTTAAGAAATAAGAGTTAACCAGAAATACACTTAAACTATTGGCCAAACAGTATTGCAATAAATATAGTTCCTGTGTGATTATTTCAAGTCAGGGTGATCAGGCAATAAACTAGTGGCCTCTTCCAACAAATTGGCAACAACATGGTGACTACATTCATAAAATCTGAAAGAGCATTTTTTTTCAGATGGACTCTGTTTTCTGGCAGTAAGTAAGAGCACCATGGCTCCTTTTGAAAGGTCATCCTGATTCATTGGTAGGAAGAAAACAGCACACTTTTGAATGGCTACTTTCTAGTTCATGCTGCCAGCACAAACTCAGGCTCTTTTAGGAGGCCGAGCACTTGAATGTTGTTTGTGGCTACAAGTTACTTGCCGGCAACATGGGCCAAGTGATAAGCAGAGTTGGGGTGGTGAACATGGCTCCCACCACATAGTCTCAGAGGCAGTGAACGGACATCTTCAGTATTGGACTGGGTGGAGCCAAAAGACAAAGCAGCCTTTGTTCTAGAATTTTAAGAAGTGGTTCTGGTCAGAAAAAGATTACAGATAGATTCAGATTTTAAAAAGAGACCTCTAAATGGGGCACAGTGTTGGATAAGTGTACATAGGTTTGAGAGAGGCAAGTAAAAGAATGTAGACAGTTATAAAAAGAAGTAAATGTTTTTAAAATTAAAACAAAGTCTTTAAGAGACAGAGAACAGACAGTCATACATTAAAAGGGTAAAAAAATAAATCAAATAAAGATGGAAAACACACAGATAATCTTTATTATGTATATTATTGTCTTTTTTAATTTTTCGGCTGTGAATGTTAAGTACAGAAAGACATTTTATTGTACAGGCTGCTAAGCTAAGCCAACATATATATTTTAAAAGTATCTTGACTTCAAAATTTGGGTCTAAGAATTTCTTGCTTTGGAAAAGAGGTTCATGTTTTCTTTCCACAGAAGATGAGAACTGGTGATTTCCTTCCAGAATAATGTGGTATGATGGACCAAGATTCTCAAAAAGGTTGAACACTCCCAATAAGTACTTTGCCCAACAAAAAGCAGGAAACAGTTTGGAGAATACTACACCTTAATTCCCAAATATTGTTTAAAAATGTTTGTTTGGATTTGAAAGAGGTTATGCTATAAAGATTTGCATTGATATGGATTTTGGTTTATTGATGAGATTATATATATGCTCTTGATGAAGGCATTGTACTTTTGTAGCTCATTTAAAAAGGTAATGTATAATTAATAAATATAGGTTAATAGAGATTTTCTATAATAGTCAAGTTTGCAGTAATGTTAGATTTTCTTAATGCTTAGAGATGTATATCTGATGGATAGATATTCTTCAGATCTTTCAAAGAGTTTAAAACAGGTCTTTTATATTATTTATTGGTTTCTCAAATTATCAATTTGACATTTTTCTCTTTTTCTAGAATTCATTGTTTTTCTCACTGCATATTGATCATGTAATATACTTATACTAAATAGAGAAAATAGATGTCTGTAGTCTGTCTGCACTTAGAAAATAATACTACGGTGTTTCTCTCTCTCTCTCTCTCTCTCTCTCTCTCTCTCTCTCTGTGTGTGTGTGTGTGTGTGTGTGTGTGTGTGTCTGTGTGTGTATGTCTCTCTCTGTCTCAACTCTGTCTATATCTCTCTTTCTCTCTATCACACACACACACACACACACACACACACACACACACATAATTATGTCAAGTGAGAGTGCAGTTTTGAGCTCATAAGTCTCCTGACTGTCTCTTTCACCTCTTTATTCCTAAGGCTGTAGATAAGGGGATTCAGCATGGGGATCATGACTGTATAAAGAGCAGTGGCCACTTTAACAAAGAGCCATGAGCTGTTTGAGTTGGGAACACAATACAGGAGGAGTAAGATTCCATGGAAGATTGTGATGGCTGTCAGATGGGAAGTGCAGGTGGAGAAGGCTTTTCGTAGTCCTCCTTTGGAAGGCATCCTAATAATAGTGACAACTATGAACACATATGAGGCTAAAGTGATCAGGACACTAGAAGACTCACTTAATATAGAAATGACTAAACATACCATCTGGCTAAAGGAGGAGTCAGAGCACGATACAGAGATGACAGCAGAGTACTCACAGCCAAAGTGATTAATAATGCCATAGTCACAATAAGAGAGTTGTAAAAGAGTATATATTATTATCCCTGCACACAGGCCACCTACCATGTAAGTCCCAGCCACTAGTAGAGCACAGAACTTATGAATCATTACAACTGTGTAGAGCAGGGGGTTACATACAGCCACAAACCTGTCATAGGCCATCACTGCTAACATGAACATCTCTGTAATCACAAATGTACAAATGAAGAAAAATTGTGTCATGCATCCTCTGAAAGAAATGGTTCTGTCTTCCATCACCAAGATCTGCAACAGTTTGGGTGTAAATACACTAGAATAACATATATCCAAAAACGAAAGATGACTGAGGAAAAAGTACATGGGTGTGTGAAGTCTGGGACTGATCCTGATAACCACAATTATGCCCAGGTTCCCCATCAAAGTCACTGAGTAAATGGTCAAGAACAGGAGGAAGAGAGGTATTTGAAGCTGTGGATATTCTGAGAATCCCACTAAGATGAATGTGGTCATAGAACTCTGGTTCATCAGTTCATGTGACATCATTTCTTAGATTATAAAAGAGGAAGAGGAATGATATGAAAGTGAAAAGAACTTGAAAAGTGGAGTGGTAGAAACTTAGTTGGAGCTCATCATCAAACATGAAATCAGACATGAGCATTTTAAATTCAGAAGTTTTATGCTTCACTTTTGGTTCTTGTGTGGCTGATCAGTGATCAGTGTTTTGAAGCAATGTCCTTTATTCTTCATTCCTGAATTTTCCTGGTCTGGGATTAAAATGTAATACTCATCAGTATCATTATAGGTGAGCTACAATTGTTTATGAGAATATATATATTAAATCTACATTTGCTTGATGCTAGAGTACTCATGATAAAATATCATTATATGATGTTAAATACATATATTGAGGTTATTAAAGCACTAAGAAGATTGCAGTGTCCATAAGTTTAAGTTTGAGAAGATCTGTGCAAACTAAACACATCACATACGGTTCCAAATGCAAAACATGTGACACAAATTGGAAGAATTTTAGAGAAGTCTACAAATGTCCACATTTCATACCCTTTGGTCCTTATTCACTCACATGTTCATAGCACTATACTAAAGAGGGCATAGCCAGATTTTTTAACTATTAGAAATAAACCATAAAACTTTGCATTAAAAATATAAGAATCTATTTTCAATGAAATAAATATGATATTTAATCTGAACTGCGAGGAGTGCTCCCATCCACTGAGATGGTGGGGCTGATCTATTTGGAGCTTACCAAGCCCAGTTGAACTGGGACTGAAAAAGCATGAGATAAAACCGGTCTCCCTGAACATGGCGGACAATGAGGGCTGCTGAGAAGCCAAGGACAATGACACGGGATTTGGATCCTACTACACATACTGGCTTGGGGGGAATGGGGTGGCCTGTTTGGTTGCTCACCTTCCTGAGCCTAGATGGAGGGGGGAGGAACTTGGACTTCCCACAGGGCAGGGAACCCTTACTGCTCTCTGGACAGGAGAGGGAGGGGGAGTGGAGAGGGAGGGGTGTAAATGGGAGGCGGGGAGGAGGCGGAAATTTTTAATTAACAAAATGAAAAGAAGGGCTATACAGCTATATCTTGTCTCCTTTAGATTAAGGATGAGGATTTACTTTCAGAACTTTAAGTACATTGATGCTTCCATTGTCAGTGTTAAGTTACCAATAGTTTTCTTTGTTTTTCAACTACTATGCTGGATAATGATTATCCTACCTACAAAATTGTAGAGTACTCCATAATCAGTAACCAACAAATCGAAGGGTTAATATAATGTAGCTTCTGTTTCTTTTTCTTCTATTACTTCTCTGCCCTTCCCAATCATATATTTTGATTGAGGGTCCCTTGTTCACCTGTTTTGGAATAATATAACTTTTATTTAATAATAAAAACACTATTTTTCTCCACTTTGACATAATTTTTAAAATGCACAAATTAATATTTATTTACACAGACTCTACTATATCCCAGAAGAAGGATGTAAACAAATTACTTCGTTAATTTTTATCAACATTTTTTATAATATGGTCTCACTATGTAGAGCTGGATGGTCTGAAACTCATTATGTAAACCAGGATTTACCTATACTTGAGAATATATACTATCTCTGCTTTCTAAGTGCTTGGATAAAAGGTGTGCATAAATAATGTAAAAGGTGGCTGTGATTTTGAAAAATAGCATGGAGGACTAAAAAGGTACACTATTTTGAAGTAACTCACCAAAATTCCGTCTTTCTCAGTATCCGATTTGATAATGTTTTGATAAAATTAGTAAACCACATGTACAGTCTTCTTCAAAATAAAATTATTTTATATTTCTCCAAAATTAGTAGTAATTCATCAGTAAAACTAAATCCAATTAAGTACATAAGTACAAATATTTTAGCAACTCTGGACAATTTGTAAAGAACAAAGAGAAGTCAGTAAGAAGACAGAAACCTGACAATTTATTTCATGGTATTGTTGATTGTGTAATCTGTAACTACTTCACACTAGTGACATGGACCCCAAGGAATCGCGATAGCTTGTTATGATGAAACATGTAGTAGTAATTAGAGAAATCTTCCCTCTGATACTGAAAATATAATTTTTCTTACTAATCAGTATTAAGCCATCTCATGACCTAATAAATGTTAGCTACATATAAATGATACATCTGAAAGTCAAAGAAATAGCAATAAATATGTTACATTTATTCTAATATATAAAGATAATTAAATTTTGTATGATTTTTTTATAGTAGGAATTTTGTACATAACATAGGAGTAGACATAACATGTATGGAAAAAGATCTTCCTCTACCCAAAACATATAGACTAGGAATTAAATGGTAAATATTTATTAAACTATAGTTTCATTGGTTTGGAAAGCATTGAATGTCAAAATTATTCTATAGCTCCATTTAGGCTTATCGGAATAAAAAGTGAGGCACAATATTTATATTTAAGTATCCTGGTTAAAAGTCAAGAGATAGACTCTGGTCAAGAAAACAGACTAACACCAGAGGCTTCACTTCTCCCTCTATTGTTCCAAATCCAAACTACCAATTTCATCATTAATTCTCCAGCAGAACAAGCTATAGCAGCCTCCTCCCACCTCATCATTCCTGGATTCTATATATATTCCCTTCCTAACTTTTTACTTTCCATGTGTACCTTAGACATACTCCAAAATTCCATTAAATACTGGTTAACACACAGACCACTCCAGCTAGAAAGCAGGTAGGCTAACTACAGATCTTCACCACTCCTGCTTCTCCAAACTAATCCCCTAGTCTCATCCCAGGTCTGCAACAGAACACCTGTTGTAACTTCGTTTCCTGTCTTGCAGCTGTCTCCAATGGATCAGACAGACCTTCCACTCCAAACTTCCTTTCTTCCACTTACAGCTTTATCCCAGCCTCAACCACTGGAGGCACTCCCTGGGAAACCACAGGCCATTCTGACCAGGGAAGTCAATAAGATAACTGCAAATCTTCATCTCTCCATCTCTTATTCCAAATCCAATTCTCTAGTCTCATCACCAGCTCAATTGCAGAATTTCTGCCATGGCCTCTCCTCAGTTATTGCTCCCATTCCTAGATAATTAACTAAGAAGACTCCTGGAGGACTCCTTGAATTCTTCTCTCCTTGAATTCACTCCACCACTCCCAAGCCACTCTCATTTCTAAGTCTCATGTTCCAACACCCGGAAAACCATTTTACCTGAATCACCCTAGAACCCACACCTGTCAGGACTAGATACCAGCACCTGGAATGTCTATGTTCCAATTACAGATGCCAAGACACCAGCACAAAAACATTATCAATAATACCCAGAACAATACCCACTAGACAGAGGTGTGTTTGTGGTGTGTGTGTGTGTGTGTGTGTGTGTGTGTGTGTGTGTGTGTATGTATAACTACTAGACATATATCTCCCAAAATACTATTATATAGGAGTCCCTGAGTATTTTAATATAGTTGAAACACAAATAAAAAACATTAGGAGAGTATTTATGCATATAAGTACATAAAGAAGAAACAAATAAATGCCTTAAAGAAAAATATAAGAACACGAATAAACACTGGAAGGAAATGAATAAAATTTCAAGACTTAAAAGTTGAAACAAATCAATAAAAAATGAACAAACTAAAAGAAATCTAGAAATAAAAAAGTTACAAACTCAAACAGAAATCACAGAGGTTAGCTACACCAACAAATACAAGATATGGAAGAGAGAATCTCAGGCATTGAAGAATAATAAAGAAATGTATACCTCAGTGAAATAAACTGTCAAGTCCAAAAACTTCTGGCACAAATCCTCCAGGAAAATGGGGATAGTTAAAACAGTCTGAATATAATAATAATAAGAGAGAAAGAAAAAGAAACACAGTCAAAAAGCACAGAAAATATTTCCTGCAAAATCATAAAAGAATAGTTCCCTTACCTAAAGAAGACGATCCCTCTCAAAGCATCAAAAGTGTAGAGAACACCAAATAGACTTGATCAGAACAGAAAGTCCCGTTTGGCACTTAATAATCAAAATACTAAATACACAGCATGAATAAAAATTCCTTCAATTTACAAAGAAGAAAATGTTTCTGGCTTCTTTGCTAGTTTTTGGGATACTATTACTCATACTGTGTTGCCTTGCTCAGTCTTAATATATGGGGACGTTCTTAGATTTACTACAACTTGACATGCCATGTTTTGTTGATATCAGTGGGAAGCCTGTCCTTTTCTGAACAGATATGGAGAAGTAGGTGTGGAGAGAGGCAATGGAGAAGTGAAAGAAATTGATAGGAGAGGAAGGAGGGGAAGGTGTTGTCAGGATGTTAAACAAATTATAAATAAACAAATACATGAGAAAAAAAGATGCGGCCAACAATCTCATATAACAGAATACCATATTAAATGGGATAAAAGAAATGAAAAAATATTACTCAAGTAAGTAATAATTTGACATAAAATTTAATTCTTTTTGGCAAAATTAGTATACAGATGTTAACATCTTAATTTCAGTCTGTTGAAATGTCTTAACTTCAATTTACAAGTCTTGTAAGAGTGTATTCCTAGACACAAAGTTTGGTAATAGTTTAATAAAATAAGATTTGAGTTACTATACCTAAAATCATCATAAATAACAACAAACTTTAAGGATGCACCCTTAAAATTCCTTCTAGTGCTTCTTTAATACAACTCAGTAAATCCTACAAATATTAATACATCTGTCAATTGACAATAAATATGTAAATGCATAATCAGTTTTATTATAAGATTAGCAATTTACTTAAGATGAGAAATTAAAAGACAAATAATTCTGCAGAAAATTTGTTATTAACTTATATAAAAAATGCAAGCTAATAAACAAGATATAATTTTGGATATGTAATATTTTCAGCAATAAATTTATATTATTTTGAATTGCACTGTTGTTGCTGTAAGTTGGTTGTAATTTTCTACTAATGATTACCTACGTATTTACGAGTCCCATATGATTTGGTGATTTCAGTTAATTATGCTCGTAATTGGGAAGCAGTTTTTCTAGTCATCTTGTTTCTAGTTCATGGTAAACTTTCTCAAGATTTCTGTGGTTGATTCCCTGGGGCCATGCTTTTAGACTTAAAACACAATCTTTGACTGTCATGTTTGGTTTCTGAGTCTTACTCACATTGTAAGAATTTTTTTTTTTTTTTTTTTGGTTTTTCGAGACAGGGTTTCTCTGCAGCTTTTTTAGAGCCTGTCCTGGAACTAGCTCTTGTAGACCAGGCTGGCCTCGAACCATTGTAAGAATTTTTAATGCTGAACATTATCTTTTTAGTAATAATAAAATTTTCTTGGCTGTTCTCCTGGCATACTTGAAAATGGAACTCTTATGGCTTAATTCCAAATTAGATTCAAGTCTTTAAACAAAGCTTTGTAAATTTTTCTGTAATTTACAGAATTGATCAAAGAAACCTTTGATTAATGAACCTACAAAGGGAGCATGGTTTGGGGTGGGTAGTTAATTAACATGTAATATCATACTTCAGATGTGAGAGACTCTAAGTTGAAAATATATTTTATTAAGGAAAGAGCTCTGTGAAAACATATGATTCACCTGATATTCATAATACAAGGTACTGAACTACTTATTATATTAGTAAAAATCTTGACTTGATTTTGTGTTTGAGGTTTATTGGTGTATCGAATGTGTAATAGACCTTGTAGAATTAAAATAATATTAATTAAACATTTTAATTTTGACAATAATTTGGCAGCATGTACATATAAATGCTTCTCATTGAGACACTGGAAATTTGATAAGTTTAAATGCTGTGAAGTTAGAATCCACAAGGATGCATGTTGACTAAATCTTGCATTTTACCTTAACTGTAACAAAAAAGAAGATGCAAACAATGTGTGATAGTTTAAGAAACTACAGGAACCTAAATCTGAAAGTTTAAGATTAATGATAATAAAATCAAGGAAGAACATCTCTTCTAGTTTATCTCTGCCAGAGTGTTTCCATGTATGCTTTCTTGTTTATTTACACAAGTCATAATTTACAAAATATTAATGATAATTCTATATTTGCTTTTCATGTATTATAAATTTTAAGTAAACTCAAGAAACCATAAAATAGCAGGGGAAAAAACAGCTTAAATTTTGTGGGCATTCACTGATATGTGTCAAAAAGTATTTATTGCTCTAAAAGTAACTTATTTAAGCTATAATGATAACAATGACTGTGACACCAATACTGTTAGTTAATAATTACTCATTATGTTTTTATGTCCAAGGAAATTGGCAATAGACCTTACGTAACTTGTTGGAGCCACATAAGAATAGTTTGCTTCATCAGAATTTTAACATATGCTGACCCAATCCAGTCAACATTCTTACCAAAGTCTCATCTGTACATTCAAAAAGACTCAGTAAGTGGCCTGTTATTAAGACTTGAGTAGCAAGCCCTGCTGTGCACAATACTTGGTTATTGGATAGGAGGATATTATGTCTAGGACAAGTCAATTAAATATCAAATTAATGCAAAGACATAGGAGAGACATTTCAGAAATTTGTGAAGCCAAAATCGTATTACATCTGAAATAATAATAAGGGTAAAGCACATATTGAAAACCTATATTGTATATTATTGAAAATGTAGTATTCCTCTACTCAAGTTTCAATAATCAGAAGTACAAGGAAAATCTTATATATGGAAGAAAACAGAACACTACTGTTTTTCATACTTGCTTATAAGAATGTTTCTATGAAGAAGTATATATTTACTTCTAAAGGTCAAATTCCAATCAGAGCACTATAAACTTTTGAGGTTTTAAAACTAGGTCAAAAGAGTCAGTAACCTTATTTTAGAAATTACGGCATGCTAGAAAATGTTAAGTAATCTAAGTGTTCTAAGATTACAAATCATTGGACAAAAGAAATTGTGTTTGAAGATAAAATACTGTATAAAATATCCCATTAGAAATGAATCTCAGTCTTGGCATTCTCAATGTAGAGAATCCAGACCAGGTAAAATCATGCAGAAGGGAATTTTAACCTAGGAAACAAGGAATGGAAAAATCACTGCAGATGACTTGATATAGAAAAGACAAACAAGAACTTTTGGTTTTCATTGTATTAATGATGATTTATATTATACCTCTGTCTTGCAAAACAAGGTTTTCCTAAATATAAATTAATTTTTTTACTAAAAATGAACATTTTTAATTATTTAATTATCCATTCAACAAAATAAGCAATGTAAGAGACAAGAGATGTGACTCTCTACCCTTTGAATTGATGTCTTATGGGTAAGATGAATCAGTATTGGGAAAGAACTAACTTTATAATATTGTCTTATATTAAAAGATTCTGTAGAGTACTGACTATTATAGTGTATCATGTCCCAAGTTTGTAAAATCATGACTATGATGCTAAATTTATTTGCAAATTTCTGTACTTTTTACATTATGTATATATCATTGTACCTGAAAACAAATTGAGATTTTATATTGTATTCTTTTCCATGCATGTCCTTTTACCAACATGCAAATGAAACTATGCAATTTCTTTTCTTTTAGTAAATATTTTAATGTTCATAATTACTAATAAAGGCATTTATATCTTATAGAAACAGGAAGACGAAAACATAGAAATAAATACTAAAACTAAAACACCATACAATTTAATAAGAAAATGTTTAAATTTTTCATAAAAATACCAAACATTATTTAAGAAGAGTTATTTGGGAATCTAAAGCCATTACAAATATCTGTATATTAAGAGCCTTGTTTACAAGGTCTACTCCAGTACCAGAATAATCAGAAACGGTGTCCTAAAAACTTAGATGGTGAAATGGGATTTATATTCAGTTTGGAGTGTTGGCTATCCCTGAGTGATAACATTAAAGTGTTTACACAGGGTTGTTCATGATTTCTTAGTATATATTAAGTGAGGTAATGTTTATCCCTAACTGATATAAGAAACCTATGTGTATAAAAATTTGTGATTCAAAGTCACACTATATTCTTTTCAAATACCAGTTGGTGTATGCTACACCACGTATTAAGATATATTCTTCTGTCTCCCTTCATACTATCCACATCTTCCACTGTATCCTGCTGCCTGGATATGAATTTTCTGATTTTCTCCAATAGGATCCAAATGCATCTCTCAAGGAATCACAGTACTGGAGTCTTATTTGTCTTCTTGGGATTCTCAGAGTATCCAAACTTACAAGTGCCTTTGTTCCTGGTGTTTTTGATCATATACACCATCACTGTTTTGGAAAATCTGGGTATGATATTGGTCATCAGGATCAACGCCAAACTCCACACTCCCATGTACTTTTTCCTCAGTCATTTATCCTTTATTGATCTTTGTTACACCACAGTGATTGCACCAAAACTTTTAGACCTTTTGATAACGACAGACAGATCTATGTCCTTCAAAGGATGCATAATCCAGTTTTACTTTGGCTGTGCCTGTGTGGTTGCCCAAACCTTCATGTTAGCAGTGATGGCCTATGATCGCTTTGTAGCCATTTGTAACCCTCTGCTCTATACTGTGGCTATGTCTCGACGGCTCTGTACTCTCCTTGTAACCATAACTTACCTCTGGGGTGGGCTCTGTGCTACCACACTGACATATTTTCTTCTGGCACTATCTTACTGTCGATCTACAACCATTAACCACTTTTGTTGTGAGTACTCTGCCATCCTCTCAGCCTCCTGTTCTGATTCTTCCTTCAGCCAGTTGGCATGCTTATTAGTTTGTATGTTCAATGAGATTTGTAGTCTCCTGATCATCATTGTCTCCTATATTGTTATCTTTGTCACTGTCATCAAGATTCCTACTCAAGGAGCACTCCAAAAAGCCTTGTCTACCTGTGCACCCCATCTGACTGCTATCTCCTTCTGCCATGGTATCATTCTACTTCTTTACTGCGTGTTCAAGTCAAAGAGTTCACTGCTTCTTGTTAAGATAGTCACTGTGTTTTATAGCATGGTCATCCCTATGCTCAATCCTCTTATTTACAGTCTAAGAAATAAGGATGTAAAGGAGACTGTGAGGAAGATAATCCATGTAAAACTCCTTTCTCCCTCATAGCCACACAAACATCTAAATTATCTTTTCTCAATATTTTTATTCATTGACTTCATAATATTCAAATAATGAAACAAAACATTCTGAGAAATGGGATAATGTGTGTGTTTAATAGTTACATTTTCACTACAAATGGCTTTATAGAGAATGGAAATTATTTTTTTTAATCTTAGAATGGAGAGAGCTAAATCATGATTCCATAATGATGTCTATATTTCTCTTTTTTCATTCTTTCTTTTCTATTTCTTAACTTACACCTATTCCTTCCCTTTCTCTGCCCTTTATATTTCCCCCTTGTACGCATGTTAACACTTGTGCAGGAGCACCTTTATATTTATATATGAGTACATATGAGTGATAATTCCCCTTGATTGCTTCTCCAGCAAGCAATAAGAAGGCATATTATATTATGCACATTCTTCAAACTCCATATGAGCACTTTTAGAATCAATTGTCTTGCCTTTCATCAGTTAGGAAGAAATATATTGTGGAAATTATAATGTTTATAACTTTTTGGTAACCACAGTTCCTAACTGCTGATTCTGAGATTACAGAATTTGCTTATGCATACACGTCTAAAACTTATAATGATTAGAGCATACAAAAGTATATAAAATTTTAAAGATTTTGTTCAAAACAGTATTTACATTATTATTTGAAACATCACTTACTTTTAAATGTCCTTTAAATATCTGTTTATATGTATTACAGATGGATTCTTGCTTTGTTTTCTCTTGTCAGTCCTACATGCTTCAGGCATTTAATCTTTGTATGTATCTTATTAAAGAAATTTATCTTTAATTATTATATGTACGTTGGAGTGTTGGCTTATGAACTTGAGTGCAGTGCCCATAAAAGTCATAAACAGTCTAGAATCCTTTGGAAGTGGAATTACAGTCATTTGTGGAATGCCCTTTGTAGGAGTAGATACATGAACTCATATCCTCTGTAAAAACAGTGTATGTTCTTGACCACTGGACCGTCTTTCTGGACCATGCTAATAGGTGCATCCATGTTGGCAGGAGTTAGACTATGGCTATTTGTGGTGATCTATAATCATGTTTTCTATAGCCTTCAGGAGGCTTCTTCCTTTTCATTGCCTATGTCACACTCTTGAGCTACTGTTGATTCTTTAATATCAACATGCTATTTGCTGATCTGACCCTTTATCAGTACTAAGTTCACAAACTCCGTGAGCTTGTTGGCACTGGTGCAATATCCTATCCTGAATAAGATATCAGCCAGAAGATTGCTTTTATTATCTCTAAATTTTTTATAAAATACATAGCCTGAATTATTTTTCTCTCTTCCTATATTTTCATTTGAATCAGAGTGGGATGATACAGAACTGTCCATACATGTCTTTCATCTGTCAGTAAGATTTTCATGGTACCTGTCTTCTTTGTCTTATTTTTTTTCTCTAAAAATATTAAGGCTTTCAGAGGGTATCAGAAGGTATCCTTTCTCTTTGATAGATCATCACATAACTATGGCCTAAGCAACAAAGATATGATGGGGATAAATATTAAATAACAACTGATATAGTAAAGCATATCATTTTAGAAATTTTATTTGGCTTGGAAAGTAACTGTGTGCTATTGTTCAGTGTCAAATCACAAATGTGAAACAACCCACTGATAAGCATATCATTATCACATTATTTTACATTACAGAAATTAACAGGACTAAAATCGCAGATGACTTAGAAGTAATCACAGTAGTGAATATTCTAGCAAGATTTGAGTATCAGTAGACTCTCTTCCATCTCTACCCAGATCAACATTCCTTTCAACTTATCTTTGAAGTAAAATTACTTTGAGATATTCTCAAGTACATGTAACTTCAGTGCTGATTACTCAACCAACACTTATTTCCACAATTTATGTAGCTGTGTGACAGCCTTCACTGAAGTTTGCTAGATAAACTTCACTGACTCAGACTCTTAGTGATGGATATAAACGTATATGTAGAAGGTAGTTTCATGCTAAGCATCAGAATTAAGTCTACCCCTAGACCCCTAGATTCAATATCCTACCCTTCCATAAGCTTTGTAATAGATTTACATTACAAAGTATGGATTCCTTCCTATATCCTGTAGTGGGTACCAAATCTAATTCTAGAGTGGTTGGTCACGCCAATACAATTACTTTTTTGCAGTTTTGTTTTCTTCTACAAATGAGGAAAGCCAGTTATAATGTCAAAATTATAATTTAATGTATAACTATCAGGTATGGTTTTTAAAATATTGGGATATACATTAAAAGTCCTTATAAGACAAATAGAGTTCATTTTTATTGTGATTTCATTCCCCAGTACATGGTTTCTTGTTCAAAATATTATTTTATTTAAATGTATATAACAATTGGTAGAGTGTTCTGTTAAATGCATATCACACTTAAGTTACAGACCACCAGATATCCGTATAAACTCCATGATTGTTGATATATTACTGTTTTTTTTATTTTCATAATTTTTTGGTCCTTTGTCTTCATTTTTTGATACTTTTTTCTATTATTATTATTATTATTATTATTACAAATTTTCACCTCCTCCCATTTCCCTCCCCTCCCCCTCCTCCCATACCCATTTCCGCTCCCTCTCCAGTTCAAAGAGCAGTCACGGTTCCCTGCCCTGTGGGAAGTCCAAGGTCCCCCCCTCCATCCAGGTCTAGGAAGGTGAGCATCCAAACAGACTAGGTTCCCACAAAGGCAGTACATTCAGTAGAATCAAAACCTAGTGCCATTGTCCTTGGCTTCTAGTCAGCCGTCCATGTAAGCTACGTTCAGAGAGTCCGGTTTGATCACATGCTCCATCAGACTCAGTCCAGATGGCCTTGGTGAGCTCCCATTAGATCGGCCCCACCGTCACAGTGGGTGGGCACACCTCTCGTGGACCTGACTTCCTTGCTCATGTTCGCTCTCCTTCTGCTCCTCATTTGGACTTGGGAGATCAGTCCAGTGCTCCAATGTGGGTCTCTGTCTTTATCTCCATCCATCGCCAGATAAAGGTTCTATGGTGATATGCAAGATATTCATCAGTATGGCTATATGAAAGGGCCAGTTCAGGCTCCCTCTCCTCAGTTGCTCAAGGAACTAGCTGGGGACATCTCTTTGGACACCTGGGAACCTCTCTAGAGTCCAGTCTCTTGCTAACCCTCAAAAGGCTCCCTTAATTAATACTGTTTTTTTTTTACTGTTTTACCTTTTATTAAATCAAATCTGTACACATGATTACAATACAGAAGGAAGAGTACAGATGGTATCACCAGGTACTCCATTGATCCCACTGGAAGCTCCAATTGGATAAGTTTTTTTTTTAACAAATCATTAGCAATAAAGGTAATTACAATATTTGTTTTAGAAATAAGAATCAACAATTCCAAAATAAAAAGAACTTTAATTTGCAATTTGTTGTGGAATATCATTATTGACAGTGAACTTTATGAAGATTTTGATATTCCAAAAGACATCAGTTTTGATTAGCAAGTGAGAGCTGCGAAGATATAGCAATTTACTTCAGGCAATTAAGTAGCCTACTAATTACAAAATAATTCAATCAATTCCATGTATCTAAATTTTTGTTAGCTAATGACTGAAAAAAAGAAGAAATTTGTTTCATAATGAATGTGCTAACTTAAAAATTGTGCACATTGAATTTCAAGTATGAAATATTCACTTAAATAAAAAAAAACTGATGACTACTTTATTATTTATAGCTAAATACTCAACCTCAAGTTAAAAAAAACTGGTTAACAAAGTAACTTGGAGTTAAATACATGTCTTCTTTATTTTTTTGTTTTAATTTTGCTTATCATTATAGAAAGTGTGAGAAATTCTGTACAATATTCCTTTAAAACAAATGAATATGGCATTATATGTTCCTGATGGTCTCTTTGACGTCTTTATTCCTGAGACTATAGATCAGGGGATTTAACATGGGGATGAAGACGGTGTAGAACACTGAGGCCACCTTGACCATGAGCCATGAGCTCTTTGTGTTTGGTACACAGTAGAGAAAAAGAATTGTTCCGTGGAAAATCATTATGGCAGTCAGATGAGAGGCACACGTAGAGAAGGCTTTTCTACGGCCCCCAGTGGAAGGCATCTTCATGGCAGCGATGAAGACGAAAATACAGGACGTGAGAATGATGATCAGGCTGCTCATTTCATTAAATGTAGCAGAAACAGAAACAATCTCCTGGCTAATGTAAGGGTCAGAATGGGAAACAGCCACAATAGCAGCATGCTCACACACAAAGTTATTTAAAATATTAACTCCTTGAAAGGATAATCTCAGCGAAAAGTAAATAAGTGTTGTGGAACATATTAGACCCCAAGAGTATGATGCGCCCACTAAAAAGGAACACAGTTCGGGGGACACGGCAACCGTGTAGCGAAGATTACACGCTGCAACAAATAGGTCGTAGGCCATCACTGCCAACATGTAGGTTTCTGTCACCACAAATGTACATGCAAAGAAGAACTGCATGATGCAGCCTGCGAAGGAGATGGTTCTGTCCTCTAAAATCAAGTTCTCTAACAGTTTGGGTGTCACAACAGTGGAGTAACAGAAGTCCACGAAGGACAGGTGAGCAAGGAAAAAGTACATGGGGGTATTGCGAATCTTTGTGTTGACCCTGATGATGGCAATCGTGCCCAGGTTTCCCAGTACCGTGACTGAGTATATGGTCAGGAAGAGGAGGAACAGAGGCACCTGGAGGTCCGGGTATTCTGAGAAATCCAAGAGGATGAAGGTCACTGAAGTAGTCTGGTTTTCTTGGTCCCTGAGATAAAACAGAAAAATTGAAAAACCGACGCAGTTAAAAAGACAGGGTGAAAAATGTTTGTAAAGAACTACAAATAATTTTATTTCTGTGGTTAAATTTTTAAATTCAAATTAGAAGTTGACATATAATATATGCTTTCATCCTTTGCAGTAAAATATTGCTTACCTCACAATAAAATACAATTCACAAGATCAAAGATGGATTACTCAAACATAGGATAAAATTTCATCATAAAATTGTAGAAAGTGTTACTGTGTGTTGCAGCAGACACACTGTAAACTCATGGTGTATCACGACATATTTTAGTTATACAAAAGAGCAGCTACAGCGAAACCTTGGATATTTTAATTTCCTAATTATCCAAATAACTACAATTACAGAAAAAATGAAAAGGAGTTACTCCTTCATGTGCTATGCTCTTCCAAAATGTCTTAACTGCTCCTTTCTGATTTTAATTACATTTTTCTTAGAACTACATTATAAGTATTTACTGACCATGAGTCTACTCGGTATCAAATTAACACTGTTGCACATAAGATAAAAATGACATGTCTGTGTGCCAAAATTAAAGCCTTATAGTATTCACTATATCGTGATTTTATTGCTTAAAATAATATTAGACTTGTGTCCATATAAAAACTATCATTGACATATACATGCAGTTTTTCTTCAAATATTACTTTGGGTTTTGTTAATTCAATACACAACACTTATTATATCATGAATACCTTTACAAATTTCACACAAACTTTACTGAGTCCAAATTCTATAAGTAGACCTTTGAAAATTTTACACAAATCTCTATTCTTCCTCTGATCCCTATATAACAAAATGTGAGCAACTTAGAGTTGAAGGAGTAATCTTTTCCACCAGTAACAAATGAACTTTCAACAACTTCTGATACATCTTTTCAACATGTGTAACTTTTCAGTCCATTTCTCATATTTGCTGCTTATCTTAAATCATGTGGTGCCATCTATATTCAGATGTTTGAAGGCTCTGTGTGCTGTACATATTGTAAATATGGGCCTGTAGAGAGCAAATTCCTTCCTGCCTTTCTCTGAGATCCATCTTAGGCTTCTTATTACATTTCTTCTATGTACTGAATATCATATTGAATATTTTAGAAACTACAGAATTATCAAATATAATTTGTATTTTCAATTTTTCTTTTGAGAATTAATATGAAGTGATATATGTATACACATATATATACATATACATATATAATTACAAATAAGTATTTCATGAATGTCTTATAATTGATTACAGTTGAAATGTTTGTATATATAAAGAAAATACATATAAATATAGGAACAAATAAAATGTTTGGAAATATTGGTAATACAAGAACCATACAATGGGAAACAACATGATAAATTCATCTAGTTAGTAGGACTATGCGGGGATCATAGATGGTAGATTTATGCATAGATTTTAAAGCCTGAGAAAACTAGGACCTTACATCACTTTCCTTTTAAAATAAAATAAAGTGAGAGTTGAGTAAACTCACCACAACACAGAAAAGTTTGATGTATTTATTTACTTAAGACTCAACAAAAATTAATAGGCTCCAGAGCTGTCTCTGCTAAGAATTCAATTTATTTTTTAATTAATTAATTGTCTGAAACAATAAAAAACATGAAAATACAAGTTTTATTCTATTATCAGAAATATTTTAGAAAAATGACTTCTGCTACATAACTTTAAAAAATATCTCAGTGAAAACTGAGAGAAAGGGAAAGAGAAAAAGCAGAAATCCAGCACAAGACTGTAACCTACATACACGTCACAAAGACTTTGGGGATGTGACCCCTAGAGAATGTGACTGAAGAAATTCCCTGGAGGCACAAATCAAACAATTAGATAAACCAAAGCCACATGTGATATTTTGCTTGTAATTTTATCTAATATTAGCAACATTTTCATGGATAATTTTAATGATTCAAATATCTTATTAAACATTTTATGAGATGCTAGTACTCTTTAAACTTAAATACCTACAAGTTGCTATAAAACACCTATAAATTAATACATAAACAGAGGACTAGCTTTTATGTTATCAGAAGGCATCATTCAAGTTTCCAAATAAGGGGAGAAACCAACAGTTCTGTCTAGCAATGACACCTTGAACTACAACAATACCAGCATAGCATGATACCTCTAAGGGTACAGTAATACCATACATACATTGTGGTTACCAACACCTCTCTGATTATACTCAAGGTCCAAACATCAAGAGGGAAGCCACGCCAAGTCAGAAACATCAATAAGTAATCAATTCTAGTAGAGTCATACATTAGTGCACATATCTATGAAAAAACTCCTACAACTAAAGCTCAGGGAATATTGCAAAAGAGGGGCCAATACACTAAAGAAAAAATTTGGGTGTAGCTGAAAGAAGACAGTTTACATCCCAATAAAAAGTGAATTTAATTCTATATGTGAGTGGCAAGAGAGGAAAGTTTATGCAAATTAACCAAAACTTAATTTTAATAAAAAGAGATAGTTGGTCTAGGTCTTTAGGGGCTTGGAAGGAAAGAAGTTAAATACATTAGCAACAAGTATGTACTCAGAGAAAAGGAGGAAGGGTTACAGAGGGTAGCAGGGAGAGGGCTTCATGACAGAAAAGGAAATGGATACCATATACACACATGTCACACACACATGTGCACATGTGTACAAATGCACACACATGCACAACACACATTCACACATTCTCACACACAGTGTAGAATTTTAGATGCTACACAATGACTGTTTCAGGAGTATGATTTGTAGACTTTGTCCTTTTCTTTTTTCAAAATGAGTTTGTATCTTCTAAGCTATTAAAAAAGGGGGAAAGGTGTTAAGAGGATTTTGGAAAAATTAATAGAAGATAATCTTTTTTTTCCCCAGAAAAAAAAATGTGATATTAAATTTCAAGTCTCCTCGTGAAGAGTTAAACGTTTCAAAAAGTGGTTCTCAGTCTTGTTAACGTGCTTGTTACATAGTAAATCTACAGCTTTCTCCCAAGCTTATACATGGATGCTGCCTTCATGGGAACGGGGAAGGCAGCTCATGGAGCCTTGAGGCAGAGGCGGAGAAGCCTCCAGAAGGACAGGTGATCTGTATTGCTGCTTAAGTAACTGTGGGCCTGTGACAGCATCACCTGGACCCTCAGAGCTAATGAATTTAGCTCTTGAATGGGCTCTTGTAAATCATGTTTTTGAAATCCTCTCGTTGACTCTGTTGCTTTTGAAGTATGAGAAAACAGGGTTAGGGGATGCATGAAAAATGTTAGAAAAATAAGGTGAGGTCAAAGGGAAAGCAGAGCTTTTGTTGTTGTTGTTGTTTTCCTACATCAGGGGCTCATGTTTCAAATGTTAACTGTTTTTTCTCTCATGTTTATGCGTGACCAATGGGCCTCGGATTTTCTTCAGGAGCTGTTTTGTTCCTCCCACTCTCCTGTCAAGAGCAGGATGTCTCAGCAGGGCACTGCAGGCAGCCCATGCCAGATAACTTGTCATGGGAGGCGATCCTGTTTGCAGTAGGGCTTTAGCAGCCTCTCAGGCCTCTACCCACTCGATGCAATTAGCATTTTCTCATTGGCAACAACCAAATATTATGTAGGCACAGTCAAATGATTTTACCTTCTGGTCCCAGTTGAAAACCACCAGTTGAAAAAAAGAATCAAAACCCAAGCAAGGCATATTTATTAAGTAATAGTATATTTCCTCTTTTTATTAATGCAAACATAAATACCTGACAACTAGAACGCCAGAAGGTAGGGTATTTTGACTTCACAGTTCATCACACGGTGCCTGGTCTCTAATATGTTGAACATGAGTGCTCTTAGGAGTTCTGTTGAAGGTTTTTTTTTCTTGTTGTTTGTTTTGTTTTTTGTTTTGGTTTGTGTTTTGGTTTTGTCATAAGGAAACATGGACAAATTATTTGTTATTCAAATATTAAATATAATGTTGTATAGCAAGTGTTCAGCAATTTGGTGAAGAGTATTTAATAAAACATATTCCTATAAGAAAAGAGGGGCCAATAAATGTTTAAAGTCACAGTATCGCGGAATTTGTTGTGAGGTTGTGTCTCGTAGTAATGTACACCCATACAGTCTTACTAGCAGATCTGACTAAACATAACCCTAACAAAAACTATAGTCGTGGCAAAACTGACACTGGAAAGATTGAGTCCTCAGCCTTTACAAAGAACTATAAGCAGCTAAGGATTTCTGAGAGTGGGAAAAGCACTGTTCCCAGACAACATAACTGATTGTTTATTATCGAATGGTCATTCCTGAAAACATTCATATAAGTAAAATTATACAGGCTAAGCAAACTATATTTAGAAATAAAAAGTATGCATATACGAACATTGTTGCCTGTAACAGCCATTAATGTAAAAAGAATCATGTATTTAAAAGAGAACAAGGAATGAAATATGGGACAAGGGAAAGAAAAGGAAGAAAGAAATGAGGTAATTATATAATCTCAAAACTAAAAGAAATGTTTAAGAAGTCAATCTGTTCTCTGCCCAGAAGTTTCAAAGCCCTCTTCTGGCTTTCTTGGACACTCAATACATTCAGAAAAGATATTCGTTTGCTTAAAATAAGAATATAAACCTTTTAAAAATATTTTAAAATACAACATAGTATAGATTCACACATAGATTTACAGCTTGAGAGGATTAGGGTCACACATTCCTTTCCTTCTAAAATAGAAAATACATATGATTTATTCATTTATAATTTTTTTCACAAGATTAGTGGTTTTTTTAGAAAGTTATAAAAGTAATAAAATGGAAACCAACTCAACATTACATTTTGCACAGAACCACAGTAGTCGTATATCCAGAGAAGATATATAAATGCCAAATAATCAGGACTAAAGCAAGTCACCTTTGCTAATTGCTAGGGAAATGACAAAAAAAAAAAAATCCCAGCAGGAACAGCTAGCTCACTTGCTGATGTTGAGTAAGAAGTGTATTTCTTTATTTCTTTCTTTTTGTTTGTTTGTATATTTGTTTTGTTTTGTTTTGTAGTTGAGATACAGGGTTTCACTGTATATATCTGGCAAGAGGATCTTCTGTAGACCAGGATGGCCTTGAATTCAGAGATTTTCCTGTCTTGGCCTCCTGAGTGCTGGATTAATGGTTGAGCTGTTATCAATTTTTTCAGTCAGGTGAGGTGGTGCACACCATTACTAGCGACCTTGGGAGGCAGAGCCAGCTAGATCTCTGTGAGTTCAAGGGCAGCCTGTTCTACAAAGTGAGTTGCAGGATAGTCAAAGCTGAAGAAAGTAAGAGAAGAAAAAAGAAGAAGGATGTAAGGAGGTAGGGAAAGCATGGGAAGTGCATAAAATATATGGAGATCATGGTGTTCTTTTAGTATTATTGGAGAATATGTAAACCTGTAATATGCTTATGGAAACATGCATGGTGCTTCATCAAGCAATTAATGTTCAAATTTTACATAATCTAGAAATTCTAACTCAAGTAAGTACCAAATTAATTAATACAAGACTCACATATTCATTTTCAGGTGATCTTTACTCACCATAGGGAAATGACAGAACCAAAGCAGGTAGCCATCAACAGATATGCATCCCTCAACATGGATCATCTATGCAGACATTAGAATAGAGGAAATCAGCACAGAGAACACAGTGCACAAATCCAACCATGTGTGGTACTCATGAACTTCCTGGATACAACAGGCATCCATAGAGCTTACCAGGCACAGAAACTGGAGAAGAATCATCCAGTACATCCACAACTCTAGTTTGGGATGGTAAAATGTTCCAGAGACAGTGGATACAGCAGCACAACACTGGGAATACATTTGAGGACACAAAATTGTACACACCCAAGTGTTCATAAGACAAATGTACATCTAGGATATTTTAAGTTAAAGTTCTTTAAAGGTAATAAAACACAGTTGTGGAGAAACTAACTGGTAAAATATGTGGGTCGCTAGTTATGACTAAAATATAAACATATTCGTATGTGTGTGATGGAGTTGGGAGGACCTTGGACTTAGCATAGAGTGGGGAACCCTGATGGCTCCTTGGCCTTGAGAGGGAGGGAGGGGAGGTATGGGTGGAGGGAAGGGGAGGGAAGGGGGAGAAGGAGGGGCGGGAAGGGGGAGGAGGAGCGGAGGGAGGGGGAGGAGGAGGGAAGGAGATGGAAATTTTTAAATATAAAAAAAAATAAACCATGAGAAAGAAAAAAAAAAGAAAAGAAAAGAAAAGATACAGTATCCCATAAAAAAAAAGAGAAATGTAAAATATCCTTTCATGAGGCTGATCTTGCACAGATTTGTAATTTTTCTTTTTTTTATTTTTTCTTTTTTTCTTTTTTTATTTAATATGGTTTATTTTTTTATATTTAAAAATTTCCATCTCTTCCCCTCCTTCTCCCCCTTCCCTCCCCTCCTCTCCACCCATACCCCCTCTCCCTCCCTCTCCAGGCCAAGGAGCCATCTGGGTTCCCTACTCTATGATAAGACCAAGGTCCTCCCAACTCCCCCCAGGTCCAGGAAGGTGATCAGCCAGGCTGAGAAGGCTCCCACAGAGCCCGTCCATGCAGAAGAATCAGAGCCCAGCGCCTTTGTCCTTGGCTTCTCAGTCAGCCTCCACCGTCGGCCACATTCAGAGAGTCCGGTTTGGTCTCATGGTCCATCAGTCCCATTCCAACTGGACTTGGTGATCTCCCGTTAGTTCTGTCCCACAAGTTTGTAATTTTGTGAGCTTAACCTTCAATAGTTTATCCATCTCTCCATCTTCACACAGGTTTATATAATTGTTCCAACTATTGTAAACTCTTAAAACTGTGTGCTAAATTACTACATATTTTAATCTCAAGATTTGACCCAATAATGAGTTTAGTGTTAAAGCAGTTAATTGGAAATCTTATATGATATAAAGGAAGGAGAGATGACTGTCAGAAGCTCTTCCTAATGTATTATACTTAGATAAAAGATATTTGATCTGTAGAGTCTAAGTCATAAAAAATGATAGTCCTTGTTTCGCATTATGTTTTAAAAGAAGGGTTAAAATTAGAAAAAACACATAATTTTGGATTGACAGATGGTGGTGGAAGGCTTTATATATGGATAAATGTAGCCTAGGACTAAGAGATATCTGTATGTATTACCTACATATGTACATTTAAATATATTTTTAAGTCTCATGCTTTTTGTGTTTACACTTATATTTTATGAAATTATATACTTAGAAATCAATGACAACATAAATATTTCCATGGCACGTACTATTATTCTCTAACTGATGGATTTTTTTCAGATGCTCTAATCATATTCCAAACCTCTTCAGAACAACGGCTATGAAATTTTGGTTTTGTTTACAAGCAGACTCCACTAGGTGGCAGAAGGACACCATAATTCTAATCAATGGGGAAAAAATCTTTTTGTTTTAAGGACAGAAATATTGAAGTATTAGAATTTGATTATTGATTCCCATGCTTTATCAATAAATGGACAATAAGCAAATCTTCGGAAATAATAAAAGTCATGGCTGAATTAAAATGTTCATGTACTTTTTTCCCCTATATTTTAAATTTTGACTAGAAATAATTCTTTGGCTCTTTACCATTTAAACAATCACTAATTTTAAAAACAGAAGTATAGTTAACTACAAATGACAGTATATGACTAAAATCTTAATTTGAAGTTACAATAATTACTAGATTTAATGTTAATGTTAAACACATCCGTGTACTACACATGTGAGCACTCCTTCAACACAAAATTAGTTTTGTGGTGTTTGTTTGCTCCTCATTTTATTTTTGGAGAACAGAGAAAAGAGAGGGAAGAGAGGAGAAGAGAAAGAGAGACACACAGAGAGACAGAGTGGGGGAGGGAGAGAGGGAGAGGATAAAGTTAATTGGGAGGTGTGTAAAGCATGAAATAATAATTTAAAAAGGAAAAGACATTCACATTTGTGATAAATCCTATCTAAATTATAATGAATTTAGTTTTGCTAATTAGTAATACATAGATATTATACGATATTGAATAACTGTGCCAATAAATCAGACACTTTCTAGAAAAGCCTAGTATAAAATCTTTAAGTAAAGGCAGCACTTACTAATGAATGATATCTACTATACACAAAAACTACTTAAATGAGGATTGAAAGGCAGACAGACAGAAGGAAAGAAAGATATGAAGAAAGAAAAAGAGAAGAAAGAAAAAGAGAAAGAAGGAAGGAAGGAAGGAAGGAAGGAAGGAAGGAAGGAAGGAAGGAAGGAAGGTAGGAAGGAAGGAAGCAGTGAGGGAGCGATTAAAGGAGGGAAGGAAGGAAGGGAAGGGAAGGGAGGGGGCGGCAGGGAGGGAGGGAGGCAGGAAGAGACAGAGAAATCAAGCAAGCAATGCCTACTACAGTGTATGAGACATCTGTGCCTATGAAAGTATGAATTGCCTCTTGGAAGAAAATATTTGCTAAAAACCAAAATAGCTGGATATCCCATCAACTTGTCACCATCTTATATATGTATTGTAATATATACTGATTAGATAATTCAGCAAAATAAAAGAGATATTGGGACACTGTTGAGATGGCACCATTACCTAAAGCCATTTGTACATAGAATGTCACACTTTTCAGAATAAGAGCATTCATTTCTAAACATCATTTTATTAACTCTATGTTAATGTCATACAATGTACTTGATCATATTCAAACATTATATTAGTCACTTTTCTGTTGCTGTGATAAAACACATGACCAAAGTTAACTTAGCATGAGAGGGTATATTTTGGCCTAAGAGAAGAAGCCGTGATGGCAAATAGGAACTCCATCTCCTCCATTATTTGGAGATTCTTTCGGTGGAGTCCTTGCCTTAAGCTGCTCTTCCCTGCTACTGCCTTCTGATTAGAGTTACTAAAAGCTGTGCCTTGCCTTGTGGATCAGAGGATAAGGTTTTCACCTGTTGGACCAATTGACTGTTGGGTATATAAGCCTCCATGGTGCTATTGAATAAAGGGTTTCTTACCAGTGATTAGAGGTCCATGGCTCTGTCTGTCTGTCTCTGTATGAGTTTTTGTATGTTTCAACCTCCAGCCCCTTGCCCGAAGCTAGAGAACTGAATTCTAGCGCATAGTGCGCTGACAGGGGCGCTCAGTCAGCGGCAATCAAATTCTTTAGGACGTCTCAACTGCACTAGCTTTCATACATGCCTTCAAATAGCCTTCAGTTCTATGAGACTATCCCCAAATTCCATTTCTCTACAACCCTTTCTATTCTTCTCCCCACCTGCCCCTTCTAATTCAGTCCTCTCCCTGGATCTACTGTTGTAGCTTGGTTATCATTTACATACTATCTAGATCCATATAAGGAAATGCTTAATATATTTATCTTTTGGGGCCTATGATATCTCATTCAGAATTATTAATTTTTCTAATTTCATCCACTTGCCTGTTAATTCTTTGACTAATACATTTTATTTGCTGAGTAATACTCATTGTGTAAATTACTACATTTTCTTTATCAATTTATTTGTTGACTGACATTTAACTTGTTTCCAGTTTCTGGCTTTTATGAATAAGCAACAGTAAACATGGTTGTGGAGATCCATCTTGCAGGGAACTCTCAATCTGAATATGGCCTCACAGACAATGTTGAGAGGATAGTTGAGAATAAGAAACTCATGCAGGAAGTCATCAAAACAGAATGTGGAACTACACTCTTTGTCCACCTATGCCTGCCTGGATCATACCGTCATGCCTATTTTATTGCAGGGATTTGCTGTACTTGCAAAGGAAAGACAACCAAACCCCAATGAGTTTCTAGTATTTTATCTGTTGAAAACTAAGGCATAGCCCTGAAGACAAAACCAATTTCTTCAGAAAAAAAAAAAGAAACATTTGCTTACAATTGAATGTAGTGGTATTTTTCTTTGGAATACTAGCTCACAAATAATGACATGGAGACTTATTATGAAAGCTCAACCTCAGTCTAGGCCTTTTTGTTCACCTAGCTTTTATGATTTAAATTAACCCATATTTATATATATTTTTTTCATGAGGCTTTTTACCTAATCTCATCAATGACCATCCTGCTTCTTCCAGGTCTGCCTGGCAACGCTACGTTTCTTCTTCCCAGAGTTTTTTCTCTGCCCTGAAGTCCTGTCTGTACTCTTCTTCTAGATATTGACCATTCCGTTTTTCATTCACCAATCACAATGTACAAATATCTCACAACAACTGTAAATTTGCTTAATTGCAAAGAAACTTTAATTGTCATGTTTCCTCTCCTCCATCTAGAAGTCTAAGAATGTACAGTACTAGAGAACTCATTTCTAGAGTTGCTGAAGAGAACATACCCCCCTCATCTTATTTAATCACCACACTTATTTAATGACTATCATCTGTATATTTTTTCTTAGATTGTCTTTTATTTTGTTTTTAAAACAACCTCCAACATAAACTGTTAAAGAAAAATGAAATGAAGAAGAAGAATCCATGATGGTAGTATAGAGACTAGGCCAGACGAGGCAGGTGTGTTGACAGGACAAGGAAGCAGGCAGACCATATCATTAACAACAATTACTTGGTTAGAAATAGCCAGACGTAGACTGAGGCTTTAACATCACAAAGCCCATTCATGTTGATGTACTTCTTCAGTAAGACTGAACCTCCCCATATCCTCTCTAAAGTGAATGGCCAGTTGAAGATCAGATGTTCAAATGCTTGAGCCCTTCTGGGACATTTCTGATTCAAAAGAATCCCTATCTCCAACCAAATCGACTCTACCTCTCTATCTACATACTCATCCAGATAGTTATACTCCGACTATCTGTGTCTGACTCTGTCTCAGGGTGTTTCTCTTTGTCTGCCTGTCTCTTTCTCTGTCTCTCTGCCTCTCTGTGTTTTTGTGTTTCTGTCTCTCTGTCTCTGTCTCTTCCTACCCACAGAGTTGTGTGAATCAAGCCCAATTTGTGTTGCCCAAATATTCTTGCATGTTTTGCCTGCCTTAGACTGATGCACTACAGGTCAAGACATTAAATAAAATTCTCTTCTCTTGCAATGTCTGTCAGTCTCCAGTAGCCCCTCAGCTAGGGGAGAGATTATACGCCTACATCGTGATATTTTATATCTTCTCTATTTCTACACCTTGCTAGGATTTTTATTTTTCTAACAAGATTTTGCTCTTGTACACTACTACACATCTGCACCTTAACCAATCATGAGTCTCTGTGTTTATACCAAAAAGAAGCTTCTCTAAAGAGGCTTAAAAATGAACTTTTCTAAGAGTATAATGATAAATCATTAAGAGTTATTTTAATATTATATCCACTTAACTATTGTAGCAGCTGCTCCTCTTGGTTCTATGTGACAGTTTTAATGAGAATGGCTCCTATAGACTCATACTTAATGCTTGGTTACCAGTTTGTGGGCCTATTTGAGAAGGATGGGGAAGTGTATCACTGCATGATCATCAAAATTTTAGAAGTCCATGTCATTCTCAATGCTTGTGCTTATAGATTAGAATGCAAGATCTCAGCTGCTTCCTTAATGTCATAACAGTTTGCCTGCTGCCATTCTCGCTGCAATAATGATCCTAGACTCTAACTAACCACCTGAAATTGAATGTCCCAAGATACTCTTTCATTTATAGATTTCTTGGTCACACATAGTGTCTTTTTGCAGGTATCATAAAATTAACCAAAACAACCTTTTAACTTTCTAGACACAGGTATTTGGACATGAGATAACGGTGCCATGTAGCAGTTCCATCTCATGAAATGGCCCTGAAATCACATCAGAGTAGTTGTTTCATTCCATAAAATTCATGCTACCATTGTAATAATTGGCATGTCTCAGCAGGTCATGAATTACAGTTCTCAGGGCATGTAGCTGGATAATATTGATGATTACTTTTCATCTCTCATAGGTGTTATCACATTCTAGGCATGTTAAAAACAACATATAAAGATGAGTCCTTTCCAACAGTACTTGCTTGATTTCTCTGTTTTATGATTTGTGTATTGTGTCTTCAATAACAGTCATACTTTCAATTTTTAGAGGGTGACCAAGAAATCAAATTGAAGACTCTGACATAAATCTACACACCTCTGGACACATGATTTTTTATAAAGATGTACACTGGGAAAAAACGGCAGAATCTTCAACAGACGGTGCTGATTAAACTGTATATGTCTGCCTGTAGCAAAATGCAAATATGCCCATGATCATCACTCTGTACGAAATGCAAGTTCAAATGGATTAAAAGATAAAATTGCATACACTAAAACTGATATATGATAAGGTGGAAAATATCCTTAAACTCTTTCGCACAAGAGAAGACTCTTTATACAGAGAACACTGTTAGCATAGGCACTAAAATGAACAATTAATAATGGGCCCTTACAAAACTGAAAAGTTCTTTATGGATCTCTGATATTTATTGAGTGTACATCCAAGCTAAATAAATGAGTACCAGGTTTATTGAGAGAACTCCTTCCAAACAAGGTGGAAATCAATTGATGAAGACACAGGAAGTCAACCTTTGATCTCTGTATACACACACACACACACACACACATATATATATATGTATACACATACATACATACATACAAACTCCATAATGTGCATATACTCACATGAACAAACACACACACTACACATGCACAGAGAGAGAGACAGAAACAGAAACAGAGACAGAGAAATGGAGTGGGGAATGAAGGCAAGCAAGAAATGGTTTTAATTTTTAGAAGGATCAATTAGTTAATAGTATATACTTTATAGAATTTGTGGGAAAATTCATAAGCTGTAGCTAGAGTTAGCACTCATATTTCTCATGAATTTGCCACATCAAGTGTCCAATTCTATCATTATTATTATTGTTGTTGTTCAATATCTATGTATTATAACTTTTCTTTACAATCAGTTTCCTATGACTACCTCCTCACCACAATGACAGGTGATTTTATTGTGGCTTTCAGATATACACAAATGATGGGTTCATTGATGCTTGGCCTTTTTAGACTTCTGAACAAAGTTTTAAATGAAAGTTCTGTTTAACCTTGGTCAACTGATCTCAATTAGCTTCTCTAGACACAGTGATACTGTGCTGCATTTCCGACAACACTGTATCTGCCCAGAAAACTAGTTTGTAAGTGAACAGAAACCGTGAAATACCTATGCTTTCACTTCCCCTAGGGACTAAAGTAAATGTGATATCAGAAGAGAGCTGTGGATATTTGCCAATACGCATGAGATCAGCTTCCTTACCTCTTCAGTTATATTAACAAAAGCCAGAAAGGGTCAAGTTTGATTTGAAAACAAACCACAAGCCTTTTCTTTCAAAACAAGTAAGTTTTATCTTCAGGTTATACAAATTTACTTGTAACTTAAAACTTACTAACACATATCCATTACAGTTAATGGGAGATTGCAAATTAATAGTAGCTGTAGATCATGCTGCATAAAATTTAAATCATGTGGATGGCAAATTAATTTAATTTCCTATATCAACTATCAGTAAAAATTCTTCATGGAATAATATGAATCATGCATTTATAATATATTTTAAAAATATAAATGAAATGAGTATTTATGATTTTCTACTCTTTGTTTAAAATTTTAGGGACAATTTGCATATAGTTGAATAAAAGAAAAAATTCATTATATTAGTTCTTTGACAGTTTCATATGTATAATTTTATTATATTAGTTCTTTTACAATTTCATACATATACTGATTACTTTCTCTTCCCATTTTTTCTTACCTTTCTCTAACAGCTGTCTAATCCTCTTCCCCTATAAATCATTTTCCATGATTGAAAGCTTTTCATTTTATTTATAACCCATTTAATTTAACTGGAGTCATACGTATATTACATTGTAAGTATTCATTGGAGCCAAGTGAGGTAATCAGTGAGTAACCGATTACATGTTAGTATTCTAGCTAATTTATGAAATAAATCTGTTTAAAAATCTTGCTAACAAACAAGGCAGGTATTTATCTCCCTAAATAGCAATCTTAGTCTATCCTTTATTATTTGGGATTTGACAACCTTGCATAATACCTACCACACAGTAAGCAGTGATTGAAAGATTAATTTTATGCAAATTAACAATGTTAGTTTTATTTTCGTTTCATGACAGACAAATTATTAGATTCAGAAACTTTGCATAATTAATCCCAAAGTCAGATAATAAATATTCAAAACAAAATTGATTCATTTAGTCTAGTTTTGTTTTATTCTGTTATGCTTTAAATTACGTTGTAATGGAAAATTAACGTGATGTCTCTAATACTCATAAAGATAGAATTTTTGTATGGAACCAAGCTATGGAATTTAACATTCAACAAATAAACAATCCATATAAAGCAGTTAGTTGTAGCACCAGAGAGCACAGTGATTTTGAATATACATAATATTGTGATAAATTAATTATGAAACATTTTGGAAACTATATGAATTATGATAAAATTGAAAAAAATTAGACAGTAGGGAGGTTTTTGATAACAGTTTCTAATTCTTCAAGACTAACAGGACTATTTAGATTGTTCACCTGGTCCTGGTTTAACTTTGGTATGTGGTACTTATCTAAAAAACTGTCCATTTCTTTTACATTTTCCAATTTTGTGGCATAAAGGCTTTTGTAGTAAGATCTAATGATTCTCTGAATTTCCTCTGTGTCTGTGGCTATGTCCCCCTTTTCATTTCTGATCTTATTAATTTGCTTGTTCTCTCTCTGCCGTTTGATTAGTTTGGCTAGGGGTTTGTCAATCTTGTTGATTTTCTCCAAGAACCAGCTTTTGGTTTCATTGATTCCTTGGATTGTTTTCTGTTTCTATTTTGTTGATTTCTGCCTTCAGTTTGATTATTTCCAGTCTTCTACTCCTCCTAGGTGAATGTGCTTCTTTTTTTCTAGAGCTTTCAGGTGTGTGGTTAAGTCTCCAATGAGTGCTTTCTCCGTTTTCTTTAAGTGGGCACTTAGTGCTATGAACTTTCCTCTTAGCACTGCTTTCATTGTGTCCCATAAGTTTGAGTATGTTGTGTCTTTGTTTTCATTGAATTCAAGAAAGACTTTAATTTCTTTCTTTATTTCTTCCTTGACTCAGGTGTGGTTCAGTAGTTGACTGTTCAGTTTCCATGAGTTTGTAGGCTTTCTGGGAGTAGCATTGTTGTTGATTTCTAATTTTAATCCATGGTGATCCGATAAGACACAGGTGGTTACTAATATTTTTTTGTATCTGTGAGATGTCCATATGGCATTTTCCTGTTTGCTCATTGATCTAGAGGTCCCATACGAAGGGGGGCAATTGTATTCCTAGGAAATTGGGTCTGTATAACAAGGCTGGCTGTATGTGAGCCTGGAAACTGGCAGCTAAGCAGATTTCTGCTATGTTCTCTGTTTCACTTACTGCCTCCAGTTTCTGGCCTTGGGTTGTCATTCATCAATGAATGTTGTTCTTGAATTAATATTTCTTCTGTGAGTCAAAAATAATGCCTTATGTATAAAAAACACATTCCTAAATATGGCAGTTCAAATTATTGAGACTAGAAACAGATTTTTCAGTTAGGTGAAAAAAAAAAACCCTACTATATAACTATACAATGATTCCAAATGCACAAGCCCATTATTCACATATATTTGCATAGAGAATGTGTGATTCAACATATCTTATTTGTGACAGTACCCAAGTATTGCACTTCATGAATTTACATAGAAGTGAGTTCACATTTAATCATTTGTTTCTGTATCTCTTCACAAAAATGAACAGAAAAGTAAACTAGACTGGGTTCATACAGAAGTAGCTATTCTATAGTTCTTTTGTGGTATCCTATTACTTTTTGTTTGACAATGCATCACTATAGAATCCCAATACAAATATATTTTATTCTAAGACATTAATATTCATCTCAAATATGTAAGACTATTTAGCAACTATTCCTGTTTTCAAGATGTTACAAAAAACACAGTTGGAAATCTATCTTAAATAAAGATGAAATTTTAACATTCTTCAGACTCTGAACATTTTTAATCTAATCCGCTCCCTGAAAGGGGACAATATGCAGCATTGTGCTAAATGTATTTCACACATGTTTAAATTTATTTCAGATTGATACAGACATTTGCGGATCATGGACTATAGAACTAATATCACAGAATTTGTTCTTCTAGGACTTTCTCAGACAAAAGAAATACAAGCTCTCTGTTTTGTCTTATTTTTACTTTGTTACATTGCAATTTTATTTGGGAACCTACTTATCATGATTTCTGTCACATGTAGTCACCTTATCAATCAACCCATGTATTTCTTTCTGAGTTACCTCTCATTCTCAGATCTGTGTTACACCTCCACTGTGACCCCCAAGCTGATCATCGACTTAGTAGCCACACGAAAGTCAATTTCCTACAACGGCTGCATGACACAGCTCTTCACCATGCACTTCTTCGGGGGCATTGAGGTCTTTATCCTCACAGGAATGGCCTACGACCGTTACGTGGCCATCTGCAAACCCCTGCACTACACCATCATCATGAGCAGGCGAAAGTGCGATGCGGTGATAGCTGCTTCCTGTGCTGGGGGATTCCTGCATTCCTTTGGTCAATTTCTCCTGGCCGTATTCTTACCTTACTGTGGCCCAAATGAAATAGATCACTACTTCTGTGATGTGTACCCTCTGCTCAAACTGGCCTGTACAGACACCAGAAATATTGGTTTCTTGGTTATTGCTAACTCTGGCCTGATGGGCTTAGTGACTTTTGTGGTCTTGTTGATATCGTATGCTGTGATCATATATACTGTCCGGTCTTACTCTGCAGAGAATCGTCGCAAAGCCCTTTCCACTTGCAGTTCCCACGTTACTGTAGTCGTCCTTTTCTTTGCTCCTCTACTCTTCATTTACATTCGACCAGCAACGATATTACCCGAAGACAAAATATTTGCTCTCTTTTACACTATCATTGCCCCCATGCTCAATCCCCTAATTTACACACTCAGAAACAAGGAGATGAAGAACGCCATCAAGAGATTGTGTCACCGTATCACAGGGAACGAGGGAAATAGACTGAAATAATAACTGTTTTTCACTCTCACAGTTTCTGGAAGGTACTTCTAACTTAAAGCATCAAATGGCAAATAACCTTTCAATTTTATGTAGCAATATGTATATCAGTAGTATATATGTATTTATGTATGTATGTATGTATGTATATTGCATCCTAGTGATATGCATTAGGCTATCTTTAAGCAAATATTTACTGTTCTCCATATTAAACCAGACCTCCTAACTGTAATCCTGGTATTCTGATTTACTGCTGTCGTTGATGCTCATATTGTCTGTAATGCATTGCTTATTTGGTTCTATAACAAATTATGCTTGACAGGAGGTCATCCTTAGCAATGTGTTAATATGTTATAATCAAGTGAACACAGAGAACAAATAAAATGTTTTATTCTGTATGACTGTGTTCAGTAAACTAGTAATTAATCAGATTTCAAAAATATTAAAAACGACTCTTATTTAAACCCACATAAGAGAATAGTCTAAAAGATCTACTTTGTGGGTCACAAAATATTTCTCAAAGGTTCACATTATGACTTAATTTTAAAAAACTGAGTATTACATTATTATTATTATTATTATTATTATTATTTTAGCTTTTTACATTTCTAAAAACAATACATTTTACCAAGCCAAAAATTATTTTTTTACAGAAGTCCTCCCCACCTCTGATTTTTATACAGTTTCAATCAACTCTATTCTGCAGTTTGAGGCACCACTGTGCTACAGATGTTTTATTTCCAGATGAACACTCAGTGCTTATTCTTTGAGATTTGACCTGCCATGTGTTTCTGTAATAATCATTCTAATTCTAAAAGGGGAGTTTCTCTAATAATAGTTGAAATAGTTTCATTTCTTACTTAATACTGTAAAAATCAAAGGAAAATTTAGTGATAATAGAATGCCACCATTGAACAAATAAAAGAAACAGAAATACATGCAAACTCAGGATGAAAAAATGTTTAAGAGGCCAATAACTACTTTATTCTGAATGCAGAATAATTCAAAGGACTTAAAAACTGCATTAAGATGAAAAGGATTACAAAATAATTTATTATCAGTCTAATTTAAGCAACCCAAAATATGGTACTGAATAAATTACGGATCTCTGAGAGCTGTCAGAATGATGGAGGCTGTAAAAATGTATGGGCTGGCTCTCTCTAAGCAGTGAAACATGGGACAGTTCTCTGTAAACAGAAATATGTATCATATATAGAGAGAATGGTATCAAGTGTTTGAAACCTCAAAGTCTGATATTAGTGACACACTTCCTCCAACAGTGTCACACTGGTTAAACTTCCTCAGACAGTACCAACAACTGGACACCAATTACTCAAACAAATGAATCTACAGGAACTTTTCTCATTCTAACCACCACAATAGTATAAAAGTTCCATTTGAGCTTGAACATCATGTTCTCTCTTCTCTGCACCTTGGCCAACTGTGAGTCTCCATGTCAATCACCATCTATTGCAAATAGAGGCTCTCTCAAATGAGAGCAGAATGCTATACTGATCTATGAGTATAATAATAAGTCATTAGGAGTCAGCTGAACACTATGGCCATTTAGCAAATTAGTAGTAGTAGGCTCTTCCCTATATTCGACCGGTAGAGCTGTTGGTTCTTAGCCTAATAATTGCTTTAGGTATTGGCTTCATTTTGTAAATTAGGACTTAACCCCCCCCCCCTATGGTTGATTACTATTCTGGTGCTGCTACTGCATTTGGAATGAGTTGCCAAGCCAATCTTTATTATAGTTTTAAGTATTTAAAATTGCCTGTGGTTGCTGTCTCTGATCTGGGATTCCCCTCTGTATGTGAAAAATTAGAAGAAGAAACAAGAAACTCACACACACAACAGAGCAGGAGATCTGACCCAACCCCTTCTCATATACCTGCTAAGACAATCAAGAGATAGAGGGCCCTGCACCTAGCTTGCCTCAGCAAAATAGGAGCACTGACCCTGGTGATGTGAGTGTGAATGAGGTCCCTAGAGCAGGGGAACTGGCCCAGCTCTTTGCTTCAGGCTGTATTGGGTATGCTAGCTGAGGTAGTGCTGGAGAGCTCATCTGAGTAGTGAGGATGTGGGAAAGCTAGCTGGCAAGTTCACCAACATCTGAAATTGCTGGGTTTTGGCCTCAAATTTGGGCATCTTCTAGATTCAAGCTCATTTATTAATTTATAATTTATTTGTTTGTATATGTTTGGGTGCAGAGGAGCATATGGAGACCCAGAGTTGACATTTGGTGTCTTCCTCAATTGCCCTCAATTATATGGGTATTGAGGCAGGCTCTCACTTAAATCAGCATTCTCCAAATCTACCTAGTCTTGGTATCCACTCAAATCCATATCTTTGAATTCATTGCCAATTTTTCTATTTTCTTAAAAGTCTACATTCCTATTCACATAGACCTTGATGTAAAATGTGTGATATAGTCCCAGCACTGAGGAAACTAAAATAGAGCAGCAAGTCTGAGATCAGCCTGGGTTAAACAACAAGGGGGAAAAATCAAAAAAAATTGATACTTTAAGGATTTCTACACCCACCTGTTTTATTTCCTGTTGCAAAAAAAAAATGCATTCTTTCCAATTCCCAATAAAAACCAAGCCTTAGCTCCTCTGTGGAAATGCAATTATCTATAGGACCACCCTTTTATCTTACTTATTCACTTAAGTCTAGGAAAAGACCAAAAGTAGATGCTCAAAATAACTCTTTCAGAATGAACTGATAGAGATTGGAAACCATTGTTGCTTAAATGGATATAAAGGGATTGCTGTGAAATTCTACATTTGGTTGGGACATGAATATTATAAAGACTTGCTCAATCCTGGCAATTCAATGAGAATGGAAGCAAATCTAACAAAATGTTCTGAATTAGGGAAGAGATTCTTTTGTGTTCTTCATGAAATTCTTGGGCACTGTTGGAAGCAGTTTCTTTATCTATCCAATGTTACCTCATCTACCTGAATTCTGCCAGCTAATTCATCCATCTCAACTAAGCCGTAGAATTAGTTAACTTGCTCTTGAAGAGGTGCTCTTATCCAGGTTCACAGATCCAAAGGGGGCTTTGCAGGGGACTATGAATCCTCTGGAACTGCATACTTAACATCTGGAATAGAGGTATCCAAAGCAGTGAGACATGAGGCTCTCAGAAAGAACTAACAGTTACAATAGGCTTGAGGTGGCGAGCCGACTCTGTGTGTAAAGTATTTGCTGTGCAACCGTGAAGACCTGAATTTGGATCCTCAGCACTCATGGATTTAATCTACATGGAAAGCAGAAAAAGACAAAATCTCCTGAGTATATTGGGAGCATGGTGATCATGGGAGAGGATTTCAGGGGAGGGTAGAGGAAGGGAGGGAAGCAGAGAAAAATGTATAGCTCAATAAAATCAATAAATCAATAAAATAAATAAAGATAAATAAATAAAGATCATACAAAGAAATACAAAGTGGTCTGAATGCTTCACGAGTTGAGGGAATGCATTGGTCTCTCACATCCTGAAAGTCACATTGTGCTCCAACAGGAGTGGACACTAACCTGAAAAAAAAATATGGCATATGCCTCTCAAGGAAGTTAGGTCAAGCCAACTCCATAGTTCCTTGCAGTTTGAAGAAAGTCTGAAGCAGGACTCTTAATCTGCCAAACCAATATTTGGCCTCCTACAGTCTGCTGCTTTTTTCTGTGTATTCTGGAATGCATACAGATGGTAGATTTTAATTTGATAATTTGGAAGCACAAGTAATAGAAAGTCCTGGCATACTGTTCTTCTCATAATGCCTATCACTGTTAAATACATGTATATACATACATATGTAATATGATACATATACAGGAAGACTCAAAAAATATGTCACAGCAGTTAGTACTATGACATGTAGTGCTAAATTTGGTACTTTAAATATATTAATAACAGAGTCACAAAATTTGATAGTAATCCTTAATCCTTATCTTGAAAAATATGTTACTTACAATTCACACAAGAAAGGTACCATCATTTACTATTATTGATTAAGCATTGACTCTCATACATCCAAATGTTTCAAGGTTTAGAAATACAAGCATCATGTTTCAGCTTTCTCATACTCTGATTTAGCAGAAAATATTAGAATTCTTTTTCCAAGAAAAGTAGTTTATGACACCAAACTTGCCTCAGGACATTCTTCATCTCCATGTTTCTCAGAGTGTAGATCAGAGGGTTGAACATGGGAGCAATGATTGTGTAGAAAAGAGCAAAAACTTTATCTTCTGGATAAGACACAGATGGTCTAATATATATGAAAAGTACAGGCACAAAAAACAACGTAACAACTGTGACATGGGAACTGCATGTAGAAAGAGCTTTGCTGCGGTGCTCTGCAGGATAAGCCCTGATAGTGTATAATATGAAGGAGTATGACCATATCAAGATCATGAAGGTCACCAGTCCCATCATGCCTGAATTGGCAACCACCAGAAGTCCAACTTTGTATGTATTGCTGCAGGCAAGTGACAGCAAAGGATAAACATCACAGAAATAGTGATCCATCTCATTGGGGCCACAAAAGGGAAGGCTGATAACAAGGAAACTCTGGAAGAAAGAATGTATAAAAGCACCAACACAGCAAGCAGCAACCATGGCATGACACCTCCACCTGCTCATGATGATGGTGTAGTGCAGGGGTTTGCAGATGGCCACATAGCGGTCATATGCCATTACTGTGAGGATAAGTATTTCAATCCCCCCAAAGAAATGCATGGTAAAAAGCTGAGTCATGCAGCTGGCATAAGATATCATGTTCCTTTCTTTGAGAAGACCAGTGAGAAGCTTGGGAGTCACTGTGGATGTATAGCACAGGTCTGACAAAGCAAGGTAACTAAGGAAGAAATACATTGGTTGTTCATTTAGCTTGCTGAATATGATAGATATCATTACGAACATGTTTCCTCCCCAAATAGCTGTATAGCAAAACGAGAACATCAGGAAGCACAGAATTTTAATTTTCTTGTTCTGGGAAAGCCCTAACAGTATAAATTCAGTGATGTTATTGGTACATTCCATATTCCAAAGAAATTAAGATTCAATGGAGATAGCTGAAAGCAAATGATAGAGAAGGATTAAAAATTTTCATTAATCATGGTATGAATCATATAAAATACTATAAAAATTACATTAACTCTTGAAAATATCTCTCTTTTTCTGTGTACTTCTAATTCTTATATTCTAGAAAAAAGTCTACATTTGAATGTCATTATCATTTCATCCATATTAATCACTTTAGTAAAAGTGTGTAGTGCTAAAAGTCACACTAGTAAAAAGTACAACCAAAGATGTATGATTGTACTATACAGGATATACAAAAGTGAGTTTAGGGGCATGAGCTCCTGATCACAGTGTAATTTAGTCATTTAGTAGCCTAGGATTGCCAGATAAAGAGAAGGAAACAATAAAAATAACTATAGACTATTGATTTAGAATTAATTTTTTGTTATAAATTTTAGGATATGTTAGTAAAATATTTATTTTGTTTGTTAAATAGCTTTTATGAAAAGCATTGCACGTACAAATTCCCAAAAGTATCGTGTACTTATGGACACTATGGAAAATAGGAGAGAATACATCATATCATGTGAAAATTTAGAAATTTTGTTATTTTTAATTTCATAATTCAAAAATAATAATCATTAAACTATAATGAAATAATTTAATGTTGCAACAAGATGCTAGAATACCAGAATTCAAATCAATGCGGATACCAAACAAAAACCAAAAGTTTAATAATGTGTAAATTAATGAGTATTTAAAATTTAGAAAGTTCTGAAATTATAGAAATGACTTCATAAAGTAAATATAACCCTATATTTTGTTATGCTAGTTTGCACAACATATAGTAGGAGGTCCCTAGCCTCTGTGTCCATTTTGTTTAAACATAATGCCCTAGTTTTTTTTTCAATGCACTAAATCTCAAAAGCCATTATTTTCTCTTGCACCCTTAGGAAATTACCCTAGCCTCTGCCACATTGTCCAGTCTCTATATCTTCCAGTTCTCCTATAAGTCCACCAATATTGTCATTAACTTGCAATGTTAGTATTCACTTTTTTGGGATTCTTCAAGGCACTTCTTCAGACAAGTAACTACAGCATCTTACATTCTTGTTGCCCTTCATAATTTGCTGCTGTAGTCGTTCTATTTCAGTGAACAAGTTTGATATTCAGAGAAAGGTCTGGCCATATATTCACAGACAAGAAGATCATTAACGTCCTTCATGCTCACTCACACTTCTTTGGTATGAGCATTTCCATTATCAATCAACCATGACCACAAAGGTTACATTAACTAGTGTTTTGTTGAGAACAGGAACTTGTAGTTATTTTTTTTCTCTCCATATATATATATATTGATTGATTGCACACAAATATTAAAAAACACTAATTCAATTGTTCATTGAAAATTTAATATGAATGATATTATTTAGATAAAGCAGCATATCACAGATCTTAAACAAATCAAGAGAAATGATAATACGTGTTTCCTTTTTATTTTTCTGTCAGGATACAATCTCAAGCATTTTACACACAATGTATCATTCATATTATAAGAGTCCGAGACAGCTCTCTACTTTTAAAGAACAAAACCAATTGTTATTGATAATGTAGAGCACACATATTGAAGACTCTTTGTAAAACAGTCTTTAATGTTTTCCTTGATATCTTAATGCTAAAAACCTGCTTTACCTGTTTAAACTACTTTCTTGTACATAGTTTCTTTTTATTTTTATTTGTTTATTATTTCATATAATTTATCACAACTCAGGAAGTCAAGGTCATTAATATTCTGTTTCAGAGCATCTCACAATATGAAGATGAGAGAAGCTTTTACTTACATCAGATAGTAATACAGAGATCCATACTGGTAACTTTTGAAGGAACAGAAGACTTGAGAGTGTTCAGCCTTAAAAGAAATATTCATAACTCACCCTAATGCTCAGGGATCTTTGCCAAAAAGGAACCAAAAAGTTTTAAGAGTGAGAGATGACTGGTAATATGTATATAAAAGAGTGTTTTTCAGACAAAACATGACATATATAAACTTACAGTGATTATGATATGCACGACTTGCAAAAGTTCCAACTAGACAAATCCCAACATTGAGAGTGGAGAATGGGTCTAAAATTCAATCACTAGCTAAGGAGCTATTAACCTTTGATGGCTTCTAGGAGAGGGAGAGTCAGATGTTTTGTGGTAATAACGCTAATCTTGTAGTCTGGCCATCCACCAGAGCAGGCTTCAACCTCAAGACTAGCTGAGCAACAAAAATTGTACTTGGTATGGAAAGAAGAAAAACAATAAAATTAAGAAGTGATCTCAAAGTTGGGTGGAACAAGATAGGAGGATTGAGAAGTTGGTAAGTGGAGGAAATATGTCCAAGTAACATTGTATGACTTTCTCAAAGAATTAATAAAAAATAAGTTTTAGAGTCAAGGTAAATAGTTAATTTACCCCAAAGCTTAGGATTATTCTCTCACAGATAATTCTAAGTCTCCATCAATTTAATTTTTACTCCATTTTCACACTGATATTATTATTATTTTCTTCATTTCAGGGGGAGTGCTGAGACACATGGACTTTCTGTATAACTTTGGCTGCCTTAAAACTAGTTTTGTAGACAAAGCTGGCCTAGCTGCCTGTCTTGCCTCTGTCTCCAAGTGTTGGGATTAAAGTCATTTGCCCCCAGCACCCAGCTTTGTTATGTTATTCTGTTGATCAACTGTGTTCCTCATTGATGTTCACAATTCCCTATGAAATTATAAATCACAATATTTGAAATTTTCCTTTACCATTCTCTATGTATTTATCTTACAAGATAAATAAAAAAGGGAAAAAATTCTGTTTGAACATATTCCATTACTTTTTATTTACTTTTTCTTACATCTCTTTATTCTTCTGTATAAATTAATAGTTCATTAATCTATCAATACATTTTATCAATACATTTATTTGAAGTTTTTTGATAAACCAAAAATGTGAAAGAAAGAGGAAGATAAATTTATAATAGAATTAAGCAAATACTTATATAATTTATTCTGTACAAGTGTAAGTCATTCATTTGCTGTAGTTATTACTTACATCTGGATGATTGTAGTGTTACTTACGAGGTAATCCATAAGCCCATATGTGTTCAGTCTCGAGGACATTCCTGCTCCTTTCTTAGAGAAAATATACATTCCTCAAAAATATCATCATTGGAAGTTTCTTGATCTGTCCTCAAGATATATGTCCACCATGGGTTTAGAGGTAATAAATATAGTTAAAATTCTCTGGTTAAATACCAAGATGTGTAAAGTGTATGACCTGGGAGACTAGATCTCAAGGTATCCCCTAAATTTTCCTGAGTCTTGAGGCATATCCCACAAGAGCATTGGGCCAAGGATGTGGGATTTCCCTTTGTATGCTGTGATGATCATTAATGAATAAAGAGACTGCTTTGGACCTATCGCACGGCAGAATTTAGGTAGGCAATAACACAGAACTGAATGCTGGAAGAAAGAAGGGCAGAGTGAGAGAGACACACACCATAGAGCTGCCAGGGTCAGACATGCCAAAATTTTGCTGGTAAACCACTGTCACATGGTGATACACAGATTAATGGAGATAGGTTAAATTAATATGTAAGAGTTAACCAATACGAAGCTAGAGCTAATGGGCCAAGCAGTGATTTAAATAATACAGTTTCTGTGTGATTAATTTATGACGGGGCAGCCGGGGCCAACAAGCAGCCTCCTCCAACAGGCCAATGTAAAACTTTAAATAATTTGATTATTCTCATGCTTTCAAACGTAGTTTTTTTCAAGTTAATAAAGTTTTTTATTTATTTTTCCATTCAAAAATTTACACTTCCTCCCCTCCTCCCATTCCCCTCCCACTACTCCTCCTCCCTCCCCCTCCCTCCTTAAGACAGGGCAGGGTACCCTGCCTTGTGGGAAGTCCAAGGCCTTCCCCACTCCATCCAGGTCTAGGAAGGTGTGCATCCAAATAGACTAGGGTCCCAAAAAGCTAGCACATGTGGTAGAAACAGGTCCCAGTGGAATATCACCACAGAATCTTCGTCCAGGGATAGATGGAGATGGAGATAGAGACCCTCATCAGAGCAAAGGACTGAGTTCCCAAGGTCCAGTTGAGGAGCAGAAGGAGGGAGAAAATGAGCAAGGAAGTCAGGACCATGAGGGGTTGCTCCACCCACTGAGACGGGGTGACTGATCTAATGGGAGCTCACCAAATCCATCTGGACCGGGACTGAATGAGCATGCGATCAAACCGGACTCTCTGAATGTGGTTGCCAATGGGGGTGGACTGAGAAGTTAATAAAGTTTTATACTCTGAGGTGTCTTCATAATCCTATGAATGACCTGTACTCAATACTAGGAAGTCCCAAACTCTGTGCTCTATGTTTACATAAATTCTGAAGAGAGACTAAAGACTACTTACTGAGAGACAAACGATGTGAATGAAAATGTTATGATTCAGGGAAATAAGAACAATGTCTGTGAGTTTGAATTGCACAATTCAGTGGGCAGGAGAAATCGTTGTACTGCAGAGTTGTCGGGGGTTTCTGTCCTGCCTGGTCCCCTCAATTATTAAGTCCTAAAGAAATCACAGAGGTTTACATTAGATATAATGTGTATATTTAATGCTAGGAGGAATTTTCCCTTCTCTGTAAATAAAGGTTCATTGAGTATTACTGCTGTCTCATCATGGTCATACATAATGTTACTTGAAAAAGTAGTGAAATTATTGAAACTCTTCATACCCAGTTCTTCCTGTTTTATTTCTTCAGGAGACTAATGCCTTTAACATGCTTTGATATTTCTCTTTTACTGCATAATATGCTCAGTAAATTTGATTGTAGTTGGCTTAGAGTCTATAAATCAGTTGGAAAGAAAATATCTTCTATTCAACAATCATTTCTCATTTTATCAGATTTCCTGAAATGTCTTCCAAAAGTGTATAGCTTTTGTATTATTTATGGTACTTATTGGTGAATACACATTAACTTTTTCAACTACAAACTATCTTCATTTGAAATTTGATTTTCTGATGGATGAATTCTTTCTGGTCATTTTATTTTCATATGACAAATAACTGGCATAATCATTTTTCTGTCGTTCTCAATTGTCAGGAACGTTGGTCATTTAAAATATATATATATATATATATCTTCATATGGGTTAAAAATTTTGAGTAAAATTATTTCTTATTAAATATGACTCATATATATATATAATTTTACCCAAAATTTTTAACCCATATGAATATTATTTTTGTAATTCCAATTAATGTTGAATTTAAATGTCTTTTTAAATTCCTCCCATTACTTTTCTGTTTTATTGTAAACAACTTGAATACTATTACCTAATAATATCTGTGTTGTAAAATATCTATCTATTCATATCTTTCATAAGACATTGTTTCAAATTACTCATTAGTTAATAATTTTACAAATTTACAAAGCTTATAAGGTACACAAATAATAAAGTATCAAATATTTTAGTAGAATATTTTTGTAACATATTATATAATACTGACATAGCATGTCCAAAATGTTTTAGTTTTTAGTGATAATACTGACTTCTTTTGCTGCAGGCTTAGCAGTCTAGAAGTCATCCAGAATAGAAGGGGCAGAATTTGTTCTCAGAGAAACAGTCATTCTAAACATGCTTTTCCTCCCAACAATGCTTATGTTAGCAGAATAATGCAAGTACTTGAGGAACACCTTATTAATTATTGTTGTAGGAGGCTACTTGTTTATCTCAGCAGCACAGAACTAAAATAACCACACAGAAGCTGTGTTAATTAAATCACTGCTTGGCCAATTACTTAAGCATATTGCTAGTTAGCTCTTACATCTAGAATTAACTCATTTCCATTATTTTATATTTTGCCATGAGGAGCCTCTTTGATGCCCATCTTTCTCTTGAAGTAATTGGTGTTGCCAGGAGCAGATGTGTCTCAGTGTAATAAAATTCCTAAGTTCTTAAACATTTTAAAAGCCATATTCTGAAGTTCTTTGAGAGGTTTGCTGAATTAATATCCACCTGAAATATATCTCTGTACATCTAGAAAACCTAACTGGCTACAAGCTTGAATATTTTAAATGACTATCCATTAACCTATATTTCTTAATTATACATTACATTATTTGAATGAGCTGCACAAACACAGTATCTTAATCAAGATAAAAATACATATGCAGAGTATAAAATAATTGTCCTTAAATTTATATCAATAAACCAAGATCCATACAATGTAAATCTCTATATACCCCTTTAAATGTAAACAAATATTTTTGAACAATCATTTAGGGAATTTGGGCATAGTTCTCTCCAAATTGCTTCCTGCTTTTTGTTGGATGAAGTAATTTTTTGAGGGGTATTCAAGGCGACTTTGGAGGGGTCTTGGTCCATCGAACAACATTAATTTGGAAGGAATCCACAGGTTCTTATCCTCTGTGGAAACAAACAAACAAAAAACCTCTTTCCCATAGCATCTTATCCTTAGACCCAAATTTTTAAGTCAATATACCTTTGGTTTGGTTTAATTGTCTGTACAATGAAATGTCTCTGTACTTAGCTCATTAACAGTAAAAAAAAAAAAAAGTCAAAGAAAACACAATAGTATACATAATTCAGACTCTCTGTGAATTTTCCATCTTTACTTTGATTATTATTATTATTTTTTTTTTTTTTGGTTTTTCGAGACAGGGTTTCTCTGCAGCTTTTTTAGAGCCTGTCCTGGAACTAGCTCTTGTAGACCAGGCTGGTCTCGAGCTCACAGAGATCCGCCTGCCTCTGCCTCCCGAGTGCTGGGATTAAAGGCGTGCGCCACCACCGCCCGGCCCCTACTTTGATTATTTTTATTCTCTTACTTTTTAATATTTATTTATCTTTACTCCTTTAATCTATCACTGTTTGTACTTTTTTATATTACATTTACTGTCTCTTTACTCTTTTTCTTCTCTCCTAAGCTTATGCATATTTTTTAAACACACTGTGTCTCATTCAGAGATTTTTTTGTTTGAATATGTCCAATTGCATATCTGTAATCATTTTCTGTGTTAGAGAGCTTTTAAAATGGTAAGCCTCTTGGTCAAAGGGGCCCTGGGTGCTGGATCCCCCTCTCTCCACTTTTCAAAATGGTAGATTGTACCATTATTGCCAGCTCTGGGTCTGCCAGGTAGGAGCTGTGCTCACCACTTTAACTCTGAGAAGGAGCATACAACACATAAACCCTTTTTATCTGAGTAATAGCCAAATCTGCAGCACATTGTGCATCCTGGAAATATCTCTGTGTATGGTGGCAGGAATCCACCGTGCTTTCCTGCTTGTGTATTCCTAGTAGACCTGATTCCGCTGCCTGCCCAGGTGGGGAGCACTGAGCTGTGGGCATGGTCTCAGCTACTTTTCTCTTGAACCCCACAAGTACCTGGAACCACAAACACCATTCAAGTACTTGGCCTCCTTAAAAAGCCAGAGCAATTTGTGCTACCATCTTGAAACCACCGTTTTAAATTTTTTTCCTACCACTTAATCAGGAAAACCTCTCTTAAGGGAACTGCAGAAGCCAACAGTTGAAGAAAAGCAGCTAAACTTTGATTTTTTTTTTTTTTGTATCTAGAGTTTCTTTTCAAGCTGTCTCAGGTTTTAGGTGGATATAGTCGATGACATTGTAGCACCAATTTGTAGTAGGAGGCTGCATGTTTGTGTTGGCAGCCCAGAACCAAAATAACCACACAGAAACCGTAATAATTAAATCAATGCTTGGCCAATTACTTAAGCATATTGCTAGCTAGCTCTTACATTTAAATTACCCCATCTCTGTTATTTCATATTTTACCATGAGGTTAGTGTGGCCATCGCTGGTGGTAGCTCCAAGCTTTTCTCTCTCATTCTGCCCTCTTTCCAAGCATTCAGCCTTGCTTGCCCCACTATCTAAGTTCTATCTTGCTATGTGCCAAGCCAGTTTCTTTATTCATTAACAAATAAAAGCAACACATAGACAGAAGGACCTCCCATACCACATTATCATGTAATCTAGTGTAGCATTGAGTTTGATTATATCTCACAGTGAAGGTCACATTAAAGTGGACAAATATAAAAATCACTCTCTCACAATACTTTGTATACCACTGTAGACTAAACTGTTCATTCAAAACTCACATCGTGAATCTTTACCATCCGCTATCTAAAGATACCTTTTTGAAGATAGGACCCACAAAGAGATAATTAACTCAAAATAAGACTGTGTAGATTAAGCCCAATATAATATGATGAAATATATTATGTTTTTTTTTTTTTTTTTTTGGTTTTTCGAGACAGGGTTTCCCTGTAGTTTCTAGAGCCTGTCCTGGAACTAGCTCTTGTAGACCAGGCTGGCCTCGAACTCAGAGATCCGCCTGCCTCTGCCTCCCGAGTGCTGGGATTAAAGGCGTGCGCCACCACCACCCAGCTGAAATATATTATGTTAAAGAAAATTTTGAACACACAAAACCCTGGGAATGTTTGCAGAAGAAAGGCCATGTCAAAACAGAGTGAGAAAATAGCCTTTTGTAAGCCAAGAAAAATTGTTCTAGAGAAATAACACCCATTTGTGTTTTGATTTTGAATTTTTAGAAATAATAGAGAAAAGAAAATGAAAGAAAAACACCTTACCTTTTCTGTTTAGCTTAGCAATTCCAGAATAATTTTCATGTTTGACTTCAGAAAACTACCATGAATCATAACTTGATTTTTTTCAACTTGAAGCTGTATTGGCTTACTGAACATTCGATATACCAATTCAGAAATGATACTCTGGATAACTAGAGTTATATAATAAGTGAAATATTAACCAATATATTATATTATTTATTAGTCTATGCAGTTATAGAATTGAAAATCTGTTTATGTCATTATCACATGAAAATTTATTTTCAAAATCTTTGATCCCTGACATATAATTTTTATTTCAGTGTTTTTATTTATTTATCCATATTCTTATATTTTTACCTATGAATGAGCAAAACTTTGAACAGTTCAAAGATTAATTGTTCTTCTGGATAATAAACCACTTTAATAGTTGTGCAGTATTTTCATTTTATATCCTATGAATAATACAAATTAATTTTGTTTCTCTCCTGAGAATGTCTTTTGACACCAAACCTTCTTCATGGCATTCTTCATCTCTGTATTCCTTAGGGTATAGATGAGAGGGTTGAACATAGGAGCAATAATGGTGTAAAATAGGGCAAAGATTTTATCCTCAGGAAAAGTGGTAGGAGGTCTAAGGTAAGCAAAGATGGAGGGTCCAAAGAACAAAATAACCACAGTGATGTGGGACCCACAGGTGGAAAGAGCTTTGCGTCTTCCTTCTGCTGAGTGGTTCCTTAACGTGAACAATATAACCACATATGAACCAAACAGGAGAACAAAGGTTATCAAAGCAATTAGTCCTGAATTGGCAACCACACGAACACCGGTGATATAGGTGTCAGTACAGGCAACTTTTAGCAAAGGGAAAATGTCACAGTAGTAGTTGTCAATTTCATTGGGGCCACAGAAAGGCAAACATATTAACATAAAAACCTGGGAGAAAGAGTGGACAGATCCACCAACCCAGGAAACCCAGATTAGGACATGGCACCTGGGTCTGCTCATGATGACCATGTAGTGTAGAGGCCTGCAGATGGCCACACAACGGTCAAAGGCCATGGTTGTCAGGATTAAGATTTCAATCATTCCAAAGAAGTGCATAGCAAAGACCTGCAGCATGCAGCTTTCATAAGAGATGGTTTTTCTTTTCACTAACATATCCCCAATCAATTTGGGCGTCACACAGGAGGTATAACAGATGTCCATGGAAGATAGGTGACTGAGGAAATAGTACATTGGTTGGTTGAACAGAGAACTGCATCTAATTGAGATAAGGATCAGCAGATTTCCACACAAGATAGCAAGGTAACAGAATGAGAAGAACAAGAAGAAAAACACTTGTATGTTCTGCTTAGAAGACAGACCTATGAGAATAAATTCTGATATATTCCTCTGGCATTCCATTTACATTTAGTCTGTGCTAGAATAATTGAGAACCTATGGGAAAAGTATCCAAGTTAAAGATTTCCAGTGTGATCACAGCTATGTCAGCATCATAAACAAGTATTAGATACTACTCTAAAAAACATAGAAGAAAATCTATAAATCTTTTAAAATTGTCTTAGTATTTGGAAATTAAATTTGATGTTTTAAACAGTTCTTTATCAATTTTCCTAACATTTTGTCTTATTATTAGTATCAAGATAATCTTATCTGTTAAAATATAAATTATAATTACTATTTTACCCATAAAAATAAAATGTGCTATTGCTGTATACAAAATTTTGAAACAAGAAAATAATTTATTATACGGAATGTATTTAATTTTTGTTTTACGTTGTAAGTTTTCTTTGAAACAATGATGAATTATAGAAGTATTTTCTCTCTCCAACATGAAATAGAATAGCTACCTGAACTTTTTTGGAGGAATATATTTATCGTTGTAAGTTTAAAATTTTTTTTTTGTTCCAGTGATTGGTGTATCTTTTTTTTTCTTCTCATGGTTTATTTTTTTTATATTTAAAAATTTCCATCTCCTTCCCTCCTCCTCCCCCCTCCCTCCGCTCCTCCTCCCCCTTCCCTCCCCTCCTTCTCCCCCTTCCCTCCCCTTCCCTCCACCCATACCTCCCCTCCCTCCCTCTCAAGGCCAAGGAGCCATCAGGGTTCCCCGAGGACCTTGGACTTAGCATAAGTTTAAAATTTTTAAATGTGAATTATCTAACTGATGGGAAGTATTCCAATAAAACATGATTTCAGAAATGTCAAGAGATGAGAATTAGCTATTGATGTTAATAAAGTATACTATATGAGGTATGTTCTAAAGATAATTAAGGTAAAATATAGTTAAATTTTCATTGTTGATAGTTTGAAAAGAAAGAAAATTTCCTTGTATTTCTCACATACACTTTAGTATAATATATTATCATTAAGTAAACTCTAGAGGCTGTAAACACATTAGGAAAAATGGTGGAAACTCACAGATAATTTAACATCTATTGAATGTATGCATAAAGAACAACTTGAAAAGTTGATAGTACATAGTCTAAGTGCAATCTGTGCGATAAAAATATCTCTTAGCTTGTATTTATTTAGGACTCATTTTTGCATTCATAATAAATTATTGAATATTTTATATATCTGTGTGTGAATATATGAATATATTATAATAAGTGTTATTATTTTCTAGTACCCAGCTACAGTTCATGTGAAAGTATTAAAGGGAAGGAACCACAAACTTCTCCATCACATTCTGCAGGCAAAAGTTAAATAGCATCTAGAAGGAATTTGTACATGAAACCTAAATTGCTAATTTGTTAATCAGGCAGAACTATTCACTGCAAATCATGCAAGAAGTACTGATGCACAGTTTTCATATGTTACAAATTCACTAATAATGATTTTGCAACTATCTAAGCCTTATAAAAGAAAGATTTATATATCATTATATAAAACATTGAACTAAATTTCAATTTTTGCTTTTTTTAATTAACATCAGCAATGGAAAGTCTGAAATTTGTCACATTCTGGGAATATCTCCCTAACAATTCTTTGTCTCCCATTTAATCACAACATTAACTAAAAATAAAATGTGTGTAAGAAATAGCACCTCTGTAAAACATATCAGTGTCATACCTGTAAATATTTTGGATCATATTTATAGTTGAATTTTTAAGCTTCATTTGTGGAGTTAATATATTCCAGAGGAAAAACAAATAATATCTAGCAATTAGAATAACTTACAAATAAAAACCCTATCCAAAGTCCATTGGTTCAATTATTTATGTTACCACCATAGTTAGTAACTTAAAGGTAACAAAATAAACATTGAATACCTATAGTAGCAATAGTATGAAAATTACCTGCACATGAATTACAGATGTAATTCATTAGATTTTTATTACTTCATTATTACTCCTCATCACACATCTGCCCTTCTCAGTAGTTCATTTTGCTGACTTTGCTTGACATAAATACCCGAAAAAAGATGATTAAACAGCTTAACAAATGCAAATACTTAAAAATTATCAAGATTCATTTATTTTTTTCATATGAAAAATTCCACTGCTGTATAAGAAGAATAAGATTTAAATAGTTATTGGCTCATACTACTGTATTCTTCAGTCTAGAAGAAAATAATCCTATATTTTAAAAAACTGATAATCCTTTATGCTTACATCTACAGAAGAATAATGAGAATATTTTGAAAATACCATTCACATTTATTCACTGATACATAGCTAGCTCTGTAAGTATACAAGAACCAAGTGCAAACAAAATAAATCATACCACCTTTATATTTGAATGCAGGACTACCTCTTCCATCATGAGCTTTCCTTAAGTGATGTTTACAGTGCAGCACTACTCAGGTTTCCAACTTCATACTCTTCTCTCGGGCCTCTTGTGAATTTTGAGGCTACTATTTACTTTCCTCTTTTGTAGTAACTACTCTCTGAGCACTGCATCTCTAGAGGCCAGTATTATTGTTGAGATTCACAGAGCCTCAAGGACTTTTCACTTGTTTGAATAATATTCTTTAAAGAACATGAAGAACACTTGAGAGTCACTGAAGAAACATTGAGTTTCCTTTGGAGAAGTTCTTGATTTTGGCAAGGAGAGATCAAGCAAAGTGAGAGTATATGTGTTTGCCTCTCTCTCTTCCTGTGTGTGTGTGTGTGTGTGTGTGTGTGTGTGTGTGTGTGTATCTAAGAGAGAGAGAGAGAGAGAGAGAGAGAGAGAGAGAGAGAGAGAGAGAGAGAGAGAGAGAGAGAAAGAAAGAAACTTCAGAATGCTATCAAGAAGTATCAGAGAATGAAACACAGACACAGGACAGTCTCTTATGAGTTCTGTAATTTGGATCTGGATATTTCTGACCAGCTGTCATAAAACAGCAAAGGACTTCATTCACTGAATTTCCTTTTTGTGTTAAGAGATAAGAAAAAATGCATGATCCAGTAAAAAGGAGTACAGACCTAAATAGAAAACTCTCAACCGATGACTCTAAAGTGGCTGAAAGACACTTAAGTAAATGCTCAACCTCCTTAGCCATCAGAAAAATGTTCAGGTCTGCCTCACCCACATCTTCTCTAACAGAAGTAGAATTATTGTACTGCCCTGATAAGGTATAGGGCCTGCTCTCCAGCTCTTTTGACTTCAAGACCAGCTCTCTCACCTGTCTCAGGTGTTGGTGGGTTGGGGTAGAACACCTTTCATTATTCATGTGGTCACCAGAGAGATGAGAAATGGGGTTAGCTCTTCCATGCTCACACCTTCTAGTTTGGCTCACTGACATTTTTGTCATCGGGGTTGGCTTTATTGTGCTACCCTGGAGAAGTGCAAGGTCTGCTCTCCTGAGTGTTGCAGCTTGTAGGTGAGAAGGCAGGGACAGAACTCTCATGCTTGTTACCTCTGTTCGAACGGGGAACAGCAACCAAATCCAGCAGCCAGGAGAGGTCCAGATGAGCACTTTACATCAGCATTTATAGTACTAGAGTCCACACAACTTCCAAAATGTGCAACAAATGACTGGCTACCTGGGCAAACACCCAAAGTCTCATTTGCATTGTTGGAGCAACCAACTTTGGATAAGGCCTAGAGTAACTGGCAGACCATTTTCAGAGGCAGGAAATTCTTAAAACCATCTTACCCTGTCTTGGCAAGAATTGTCAGGCATTTTTCTTGTATTCTGCTTGTCCTATCTGGATATTGTGCATTTTGTCAGTGGTTGATACATGGGCAATTCCTTGCCCAAAGACAAGTTTTGCCAAAAAGAAAACACGCTCCAAGTGGAGTGTCTTTGGTGCTCAACATTCTTTTTGGAATATATCAATGTGTTGCTGCCAGGGGCAATTGTGTCTCATATTAAAAGAACCCTAAGTTATTTATATGTCATATTGTACGTCTCTTTGAAGTGGCTGAAAGTTATCTATGTATGCAGAATACAATCTCTTTGTATCTAAAGAACCTGATTAGGCTAACTATAAGGAGGACAAACATGGATGATTATTGACCTATAAGTCTTGATACCTATATAACTTAAAAACTAAAACTTCTTATCAGAATATTAAATAATATTCAAACAAATGTTCAACAAATGAGAACAATGACCTCAAAATGTAAAAAAATGTATTGCAATATGATAAATATATCTGATAATTGTATTAATATACAGAATGTCTTAAGCAGAGGTAGAATTATGCATGAATACAATATGACAAAATAACTTTGCCTAGGTATATAAATATTGTAGACAAATTAGGAACATATTCAGTATAACTTAAGTTTGTATCAATATACAAGAATATATATTAATGTAAATTGCCTATAAATAATAGCTCACAAGTATCCACTCTAATTTTACTCTATTACTCACTGTTATTATTAGTGTGAGTAAGCACACACTAACCAATTATCCCATCCATTTTCCCTTTTTATCTAAAGAGATCCCTAAGCCTACATAATTTTTCTCCCAAGCCCCAACCCTATAGCAATTATAATCAATCCATAAGTGATGTCCCTAACCCTGAGGACAAACTTTGTTAGGAGAGGGCACATCATCTTCTAGAATTACTTCCAGCTGCTATGGGGTCCTGTGAAAGCAGAATGATGGATAAGTTCCAAGATTACTGTCTGGTATAATTGCAAATAGTGTCTGAGAAGTTGATAAGGTTTTTCTGAGGTTCTTATTTGCAGTTACGGACAAAGTTGTTAAAAAGTGCACCATTTCACCTAACCAAGTTGTAACTATCTTGAGCTACTGGTACCAAAAAGCAGGCCTTATAGTAGCACTATCAGCATCGTGATGTCATATCAATTAGGTGGACTTGTTGTGTGGGTTCCCATTTTCTTCCTGGAAACTTCAAAGATTCCTGCAGGAAAATTCATTTTTCATTGTGGAAAACTTAAAGATTATTTATAGAGACATATATACTTAATAAAAGGTTTGATAGAGACAATATTATGTATGAAGAAAAGTAAATTCTTTTTATTTCTGTTCCATACCAGATGGCTCACAACATGAGACAAATATTCTGAAATTTTCTTTTAACAACATGCTTGGACTTAGAGAAGGACAGAGCCTTTGTCCAATTTCAAAGCCATATATATATATGTAAATGTATATGTTTTGATCAACTGTCCTTATAAGTCATATTCCTTTTTCTTGACGATCCTTTTTGGATAGTTATTTTTCCTTCTGTTAGCATCCAAATATCCAGGGTCTCTTGAATATTTGAAGATGTGTATTTCCCTGTAAATACAAGAGCAGAACCCTGCCCCAACTCTATTTAATTTCTTTAACACCTGTATGATTGTCACATCTGTGTCTGAGCCATTATTTGTCTTTCTCAAGAGATTTCTCTTTTTCAAACTGAATATTAATTCTGATGATATCCATACCTTTTTTTCCCTGTTGAAACAAGAGCAAAAACTCTTCCCCAATATATCTCCTGGCTTTCATTCTGAGGTCAACACATCCTTGAAATAAACCAGTTGATTTAATTCAGAAGACTTTTTGCTCATATCAGACTCGGGACTTTTAAGAGCGTCACTGGAAAATGGCAGTGAATTGCAGTAAATACCCCTAAGAATGCAGCGTCCCCACTCAGCAGGAAGTAGCCAGACAGATTGACAACTCCCAAATTCCCAAAAAATTAATTTAAGTGGGGCCCTTTCAGTGGTTGCAGGGCAGCAAGCCTGCTTCCCTGAGTTCTGCTCCACTTCATGCACCAGTTTGGACCCTGCCACAGGGGTATGGCAGCTGGGGTATGTTATTTAGGGGACTGCTGAAGGAGCAGTGGTTTCTGACTGCTCCTGGGGTCGTGGCAAAGCCACTCCTAAAAGTCCCGAGTCTGATATGGTCACACACCTCTGTTCACTTGAGGGGAAGAGGGTGTGTGGAAAATAGTATGAGGAACCAACAGTCTCTGGGATATTTGAATCTACCTGTTTTACAGGCTTACGTTGCTCTCTTGTGTTCCCTAAAAGCCAGTATTCTCCTGAGAAAATGCTGTCACTCTCTCCTGAGTACAGGTTCAATAGAGTGCTGGCCAAAGTGTGAATCTAGGTGCAGTAGAGACCAAAAGTCTGTGTGGTCAGGAGGGTCTTCTGTTTTATAAAAAAATTAGGGGGGAGATGTTGGGAGCAGTGAGACCCCAGATCCTGAATTTCTTGTAATCCCCTGATCTGAGTGCCTACAGCTGCTCTGAGCATGAGACCTTCAGGAGTTCCTGATGGCAGGAGAGTGGTTTCTGGTGGGTTTGGCTGGGGCGTGGCTATCTATATAATCTGCCCTTGAACACAATAAAGGGGGCATTCTTGGGGAATTCAAGGATGACCCGTGTCGCTGTCTCTCTGTCTGTGTGTGTCTGTGTATTTTAACCTCCAGCCCCTTGCCCGAAGCTCGGTAACTGGGTAAAAGTGCATCGAACGCAGACACGGGGGCGCGGTGCGCGACAATTAAAAAAAATTCAAGGTCAATAAGCATTATGCAATCTATTTCTGAAAGTATTTTTATCTCTTTCTGTTTGTTTATCATAACCTTTATAGTTCAGTTTGAGCTTTCTACAACTGCCTGACCTGTAGGATTGTGTGGTATACCTATAATATGCTTAATATTATAGTAAGGAAAAATGTTTCATTTTCTTAAAGATATATGCTGGACAATTATCTGTCTTTATTTGTAAAGGTATACCCATAATTACCATAGCTTCTAATAAATGTGTTATTACTGAATTAGCCTTATTCTGAGGCCAAAGCAGTTACCCATTGAAAACCCAAATAAGTGTCAATGGTGTGGTATACATATTTAATTTTCCAAATTCGCCAAAGTGGAACACATTTTTCTGCCAGATTTCATTCCTTTGAGTATCCTTTGGATTAGTACCTGCATGTATCGGTGTTTGGTTATAGAAAGAGTTTAGTCAAAGAGTAAATGATGTAATTATATTCTAAAAATAAAAAGAGATAATTTGAAATCTTAAAGAAAATAGCTTATGTAACTCATTCTCAAAACATTTTTTCTGAAGCAATAACTATAATCTACTCCAAGCAAAACTCTATGAGTAAGTACAGTGTAATTCAAGTATACTACCTTTCAAAGAACTTCATAATTTGTTTACTTTAACTAGGAAAATGTGTGAACATGGTGGAACAAACTTCAAGCTATATCAAATCAGCTTTAACTATGCAGACTCTTTAGATCAAGACCATTCATTAAATGTTGTTGCTCATGTAATGATGAGGTCATTGTTTATATATTTTTTGTGACATGAATGTAAAGGAGAGTCAACTGTGAGTAAAATAGCAATGTTTACAATTCCATCATCTACAGATGGTGAAGAAGAGATACAAGGATCAATGCAATAGAAATATTAGTGCCATTTGTCATATAAATTCTACTACTTAACCTTGCAGAGTTTGGATGACATAATTTTGATAAAAAAAATCATGAGAAAGGTAATTATAACTGTGAGAATTTACCATGAATGTTTCTATTATCACATTTACTGTTAGTAAGAACTTACAGAAAAAATACAGAACCAGGAAATATCAGTGAAAAATTTCTAATGTGGTTTATGTGTTAGGGACCAGTAGCAAATACTCAACTTTCAAAAGTTTACTTTGTATGATTAGATAATGAAGATGATAGTTGAGACAGAAATCAGAATATTCTGACCTGAATAGCCATGTGGGTCACCTTTATTTCTAAGCTGATACAGAATAATAAATTAGTGCTGAACGGGCATTAAAGATAGGAAGTGAGTGTTGTAACAGTAGTATAATCCTAACCCAGATTGTGTTAGGTTTCTCCATTCTATGGTTCTTATTTCTACTTCCTTCAAGGCCACCTCATAAATGACAGCTGTTTTATTCTTCATGGTATAAATGTTCTAAATGAAGTCATCTAAAATGTACATTGAATCCTTTTCAGATTTAAAAAGAAATATATTTATTTGTCTTCTGAATGAATTTTTCTATTTAACAATCCCCTAATAGCATCTTTCATTTGAGCATTTCTCAAGGTATAGATTAGAGGGTTTAACATGGGAGTTATCATTGTGTAGAACACAGCTATTGCCTTATCAATAGGTAAAGTAGTTGCAGGTCTCATGTACACAAATATGGAGGGCAAGAAGAATAATACAACCACAGTGATGTGGGAAATACAGGTGGAGAAGGCTTTGCGTCTACCTTCTGCACTGTGGTTTCTTAATGAGTACAGGATAACTGCATAGGAGCCCAGAAGAAGTAGAAATGTTAATAGACAGATAAACCCACTGTTGGCAGCAACAAAGAGCCCCAGAATGTGGGTATCAGTGCAGACCAGTTCAAGAAGAGGGTTAAGATCACACATAAAATGATCTATAACATTAGGGCCACAGAAAGGTAAGTCAATAATGAACAGAATCTGTATGATTCCATGAAGAAACCCTCCCATCCATGACACCCCCACTAGCAGGTTACAAACTACTCTGTTCATGATGGTTGCATAGTGTAGGGGCTTGCAGATGGCCACGTAGCGATCATAAGCCATTGCAGTAAGCAGGATGACTTCAGCAGCTGCAAAGAAATGCTCTCCAAAAACTTGGGTCATGCATCCATTGAATTGAATAATCTTTTTTTCATGAAGAGAATCAAAAATCAGTTTAGGGTTATTGACAGAAGAATAGCAGGCATCAATAAAGGAGAGATAGGCAAGGAAGAAATACATAGGGGACCTTACCAACCGATTGTGTATAATGGTGACAAGAATGAGCAAATTTCCGATCACAGAGACAATGTAGATGACCAAAAACCCAACAAATACAATTTTCTGCATCTTTTGGTTCTGTGTGAGCCCCAGAAGAACAAACTCAGTCACATTCCTCTTTCCCATTGACTTTTTTGCATAGTTAATCACATTGCCAGGAAAAATAATGCATCCTCAACTTCATTTAATTTTGGCATTTTCATAATTAACATTTAAATTCTGCTCAATTGTAAAATTTTTTGAATATTGTTCATGTTGTTTTTCACATACAAAAAATATTTCTTTATGCTTTGTCTTATTCACACTGCCTTCTGGATGACTCGATGAAGATGACTGCAGAGTCTGAACATAAAGAACTTCTGTAAATGAAGCTGGAGGGGAAGAGATTCAAGTAGTGGGAGGATCAAATAATGACCACCAATGTGAAGCTAAATATTTCTGTTCTTAAACCTATGAAATAAGGAACCATAAAAGGTAACTGAAAATATAACTTGAAAACTAACCAATCATTAGGCTACGAGGAAACTCAGGGTACTAATATAGTAAACTGAGTGTCGTGCCTTGAAAGAAACAGAATTGAATTCACTTCTCCATCAAATCCAGATAAGGAAGCTCAGGTATTAGACTATTTGTCAAGTTTTCTTTACATTGCTTAATAAAGATATTTTACTTTGCGAAAAACAAATACAAATAAGTTATGATTCAATCTTTTTCAAACAAACTACCAGGATCTAAAAAAAATGCTTTATTTACCTTTCTAAAATAAATACAAATATGCAATTAAAGTGGCTCATTGATGAATATAAAGAAGGTCAGGGTAATAATCAAAGCTATTTAAAAAAGAAATAAATGATTGCTATAAAATAATGCATAATAATTCACAGTATATATGAAAGAATTGTAATAGCTATAATAAAGTATTTCTTCTATGTACATGTACTACACATTGTTCCTCATTTCTTTTAATACTCATTCTATGTAGCTGCTGCTATTTAACTATTTTAGAAGTAAAGAAATGATGGATAGAAACATGTATAAGTTCAATATCAATATTAAATAAATTGACAAAGTCTACTATCTCCTAGTAGTAGTTTCTTATAGCTATTTGTTTATTTAACCCCATTTAAATAAATTTGCTGGTAAATCACAATATTTTCTACAATTTTTATACTTATTTTTACAATTTTATATCATTATATGAAATTATATATTGTATGGTTCTAATTTTATAACAATTTTATAGTTATATAATATAAAACTAGAGAAGTTAATGTTTCTATGCTAGAAATCAGAAAAAAAGATGACCTTGACTATTATTCTTACTTAATTTCATCTCATTTTTTAACAAATATTGTTACTAAAAATGTTACCACCAAGCTCACTAATTGTCATTTTATACAAATATTAGTTTATAATTTGCTCTAAATATGCTTATAGCACTTCATTGCATTTCACATAATTTTGGTGACAACTTCATATAACCAATTTTGTCAGTGAACATGTAGATAATACATGACATACTTACATTCCAAGTACAAAGAAATGCATGCTACTGGATTCTTGAAATTGTTCCTTTATCTTGTGCTAGTTTAAACTCACTTTTACCTAACATCATTATAAAATGGGACCCCAGAATTATTTGGTAACCCATTAAGAACTATTGGCAGCATGGGGCTAAAATATCCATCCAAGAATTGAAAGGAGCAAGTAAGAAGCCAGCTTTCTCTCCTGTCTCTCCTCTCATTTTACATTCATTTCCTCACACCTCATGAAACTGCTTCATCATCTGTATATAAAGTGAAACCTGCCTTATAATTTCCTGTGAGAATTGGTTAAAATAGAGAAACATACACAATGGTGACAAGCATAAGGTTTAAAGTTATTTTCATAAAGTTGTTTATACATAACAGATAAGCTTAAGTGGATGGGCAAAAACATGGAGAAACATTTGACCCTGTCATGAATTGAAGAAGAGTCATCCCTAACCGTACTTTCTAAGATGTCACAGAGCTGGGTCTCACAGTGAGTTGTCTGTGTTTGTGCTTAAAGTCATGAACGTAATGATAAAGAAATTAATACTACTCTTTGGGAATTATGAGTGAGAGGCCAAAGTAATCATTTTTATCATCATGATTTATTTTGATTATAATAGAAATTTCAAAGAGCGAAATAATATTTCATAAAATAGGTAGGTTTGTCATATTATTTATTGTGTTGTTTTTATTAGTTTTACACTATCTAATGAAAATGATAAAAAGATTTATCTGTTAAAATTTAAAAATTAGTCTGAAGAGAACTTCTGTGACTGTATTTGATGAACATTGAGAGATGATTATTCTCATATGTGAAAAAATCACAGTACCTAATAAACATGTATGAAAAACATACCTTAGCAGTTGGAAATGGTCTTGACCATAGTTGTGAGTGTTCAGTGTTCACATCACACCGTCTTCAGAGAAACTTTCCTTAGAGAAAAGAAACTTTTTTATGAAATATATGAATACATTTGCTAATTTAGATAACTTACTGTCAAATATGCTAGTGTTAAGGAAGTATCTTCAGAAAAAAAATCTTGCTCCATTCCCCCAAAATTAAAATTATTTCTCAGAAAGTATGAATTGTGATACTTATAATGCATTATATAGAGAAATGATTTTTGCTTCTTTATTCTGGTTCTGCAATTAGGAGATAGCAAAACTGCAAAACCCATTCAAATGGATTCACTCCTGGTCAATCTTTCAATGAGGAAACATCTGTACCTTATCTTAAGTTTACAGCCGTATGCTTTCAGATTTCTGCAGTTTTATATCTGAGACTTGTCTCACAGGAATTCATTATCTCCTGTGATAGAACTTCTCTTAGAGGATGATTTTCTGGAAACTTCTATTTGACACTTGCCAGTTTTTCAGCTGGTAATTGAGTTTCCTGTACATGGAAAGTTTAAGATTTTGTTCCATTTTTTAATTGGAGCTTTTCTACTAAGAATCCACATACCAGCAGCACTAAGTACATAGCCTGGATCTTGTCATACTTTATCAAGACTTTCTTGTCTCTGCTGCTGGGAAAACAATGTTTGTGGAATGTAGTGAGTTATCATTTTTTTGCATTTACAATAAAATTTAAAAGCAATATTTTTTTAAAAAGGAAGAATAAGTTTATAAAGACAATAATAAGATAATGGCATATCTGTATGTGTGCTGCCTTAGAGATAGGGAGTCATAAAGGAAATAAGAAAATACTAGTCACTGGAAGAATTATCAAGTCTCGAGTGCTAAAAAAAAGTAGAAAGGAACTTTAAGATGAACATTATTTTAGAGAAAGAGTGCTTCCCCTAGTCCTGTGTGCTTTAGAAAGGACAGGAACAGGTTCAAGATAGTCTGTGAGTATTTACCTCTTCTACATAAACAAATCAGGAAGCACAGTATGATTTGCTCCAAACTTCTAGGATAGAACCTCATTGATGTTGAGTATTTTATATTTTTAAGTGAGTAAGATGCCAAAAAGAATAGAAGTTCATAAAACCATTAGTTGAGTTTGATTCCAAATGTGCTAAGACTACCATTGTTTTCTTGTCCATTTTCCTCATTAATCTATAATACACAAGAGGAGACAGATGTATTCTGACTTACCTACAACTCTAGGACAAAGACCTGAAGATACATAGCACATACAGCTTCCCTAGGCTCATGGTTGGCTTGCTATTTCTGCAACTGAAGTTGCATGGTTCTATGAATGAAAGAATTAAGCACAAGGGCCTTAAAAGATGCTTTTCCATTTTCTCCATCCAATGCCAGGTGAAGGTTCTATGGTGATATGCAAGATATTCATGAGTATGGCAATAGGATCTGGACATTTCTGGTACCCTCTCCTCAGCTGCCCAAGGACCTAGCTGGGGGCGTCTTCCTGGACACCTGGGAATCCCTCTAGAGGCAAGTCTCTGCCAACCCTAGAATGGCTCCCTTAAGTAAGATATATAATTCCTTGTTCCCATATCCACCCTTCCTATATCCCAACCATCCTATTCCCCCAAGCTCTTCCCATCCTCCACTTCACACTTTTCTCTCCCCATCCCCCCTCCCCCCATCCCATCCCACCCCTATGTTCCCATTTTTTGTCCGGCAATCTTGTCTACTTCCAGTATCCAGGAACATATCACCATAGAACCTTCACCTGGCATTGGATGGAGAAAATGACAGAGCCCCACATAGGAGCACTGGACTGAGCTCCCAAGGTCCCGATGAGGAGCAAAAGGAGGGAGATCATGAGCAAGGAAGTCAGGACCGTGAGGAGTGCGTTTACCCATTGAGACGGTGGGACAGATCTAACGGGAGACCACCAAGTCCAGTTGGAATGGAACTGATGGAACAGGGGACCAAACCGGGCTCTCTGAATGTGGCTGACGGTGGAGGAGGACTGAGAAACCAAGGACAACGGCAATGAATGTGAACTCTACAGCATGGACGGGCTCACTGTGAGCCTTAACCTTCACCTGGCGATGGATGGAGATAGAGTCAGAGCCCCACATTGGAGCACCGGTCTGAGCTCCCAAAGTTTTGATGAGGAGCAGAAGGAGAGAGATCATGAGAAAGAAAGTCAGAACCATGAGGGATGCGTTCACCCACTGAGACGGCAGGACAGAACTAATGGGAGACCACCAAGTGCACTTGGAATGGGACTGATGGAACATGCGACCAAATCGGACTCTCCTACGACATGGACGGGCTCTGTGTGAGCCTTGTCAGTTTGGTTGCTCACCTTCCTGGACCTGGAGGGAGTTGGGAGGACCTTGGACTCAACATAGTGTAGAGAACCCTGATGCCTCTTTGGCCTGGAGAGGGAGGGAGTGGGGGTATGGGTGGAGGGGAGGGGAGGGAAGGGGGAGGAGGGGAGGAGATGGCAATTTTTAATAAAAAATAAATAAACTGGAAAAAAAATTAAAAAAAATCCAAAAAAAAAAGATGCTTTTCCAAAAGGACAGCTTAACCACCACAGAAAGCATTTACACCTATGTGCTGATCTGAGAAAGGATCTTGAAACCTCTATTAATCAAAACCCATCCACATGTGCATTCCCTTATGAATGACACCCATTAGAATGTCTGTGATTCTAATGATGAAGATACTTCTATTCATACTAAACTTTGTCTTCTCCTTAGACACATTCAAGTTCAATTGAATGATAACCTCATCGAAAAATATTGATTCAAAATTGTTCACATGGACTGATATGGTGTTAAGTATCATTAAACAGAAAATAGGAAGATATAGGAAGAAAAGCTGATGATAAATTGCAGAGTACTTCTGTTTTTAGTTTTAATTTTTTCTTTGCTTCATATAGATATTGATGTGGGGTTTCCCACTACTCGCTGTGAATACCATTGGTGAATAAGGACACTGCCTTGGCCTGTTGATAGGGCAGAACTTAAATAGGTGGGGAGAAAGTACAGTGCATGCTGAAAGCAAGGAGGTGGAGTCAGAGAGAAGCCATGGAGTCCCTTGAGAGACAGACACTGGGAACTTTACTTGGAATGCCACAACCACGTGGTGACACACAGATTAACGGAGATGGGTTAAAATTAGATATCAGAGTTGGAAAATGAGAAGCTGGAGATTATGGGCCAAACAGTTGTTTAATTAATACAGTTTCTGTGTGATTATTTTGGGGATGAGCAGCCAGGAAGGAATGACCAAGTGGCATCCTCCCACAAATTGGTGCCCAGTGTAGTTGACTGTATCCACATAAAACCCGAGAAAGCTGAAAATGGAATCTTAAACACAAAATAACAAAGTTAAGCATGGTGTCATTTTCTTGAACAGGGTCTGTTTGCTAGAAGCAAGCAAAGACATAGCTCCTTTAAGAGATATCTTATACAAAATGTGATCTAGGTACATGTAGAAGCTGATAAACATTAAAGATGTTTCATAGTTACATGCTAAGAATAACAAATATGTAAAGAGGAAGAACATGATCACACATGTGCACCCACACACAGAGAAAGATGTTCACACACAAAAAGAATTCACATAGAGCACACTCACACTGTACCATGAAAAAAGTATATATTTCTGAATATATTGCATTCCTTTGATTGAAGACACAATTGGAAGAATGATGAGGCAAAACAATCACAATCAGAAATAAAAAATCTATAAGAAAAAGAAAGCCATTTGAGAGAAAGTAAACATCCCAATGTTCTGAATATAAAATGTTTGATCAGAACATGGACCTAATAGGGTTTGACATTTAAAACAGTGTGAATGAGCTAAAGACTCACATCTACCTGCCAAATCTTCCTTTCCAAAAGAAAAAAATTCATTTCCTATGGCAGTGTTATTCAAAACATATAACTAAAAGCTAAAATTTTCTTTATTGAAGTATATTTAGATTCCTTATATATCACCTGAAACTTTTCTGCTCCAGAGCTTTCTCATGGCATTTTTCACCTCAGCATTCCTCAGTGTGTAAATCAGAGGGTTGAGAAAGGGTGTACAAATTGTATAAAACACCGATATCATCTTGTCCATGGGGAAGGTGGTTGCAGGACGTGTGTATATAAATATGCAAGGCACAAAAAACAAGACAACTACAATGATGTGGGAGACACATGTGAACAGGGCTTTTTTCCTCCCTTCAGCACTGTGGTTTCTCAAGGAATAAAGGATGATGACATATGAGACCATGAGCATGAGAAAACTCGCAGTGCAAAGGGTCCCACTGTTAGCCACAAAGAGGAGGTTGATCACATAGGTGTCAGAACAGGCAAGTTTCAACAGTGGCTGCAAGTCACAGAAATAGTGGTCAATCTCGTTGGGACCACAGAAGGGTAAACTCAATGCCAGAAATATCTGAACTAAAGAATGCACACATGATCCTACACAGACTATGGATACCAGCGTCCCACAGACCTGGCGGCTCATGATGGTCATGTAGTGAAGAGGCTTACAGATGGCCACATAGCGGTCAACAGCCATGAGGATGAGAATGAAGATCTCTAGGGAGCCAAATAAATGGAAAGTAAACACTTGGATTATGCATTCACTAAAAGAGATAGTGGCCTCCTTCGTAAGTGAATCCACAATGGTTCTAGGGGCTACAGTTGTAGAGAAGCAGGTGTCAGACAAGGATAAGTAGAACAGGAAGTAGTACATGGGACTCCCAAGTGCCTGGCTTGTCTTGATGGTAGCAATGATCAGCAAGTTACCCACTAATGTCCCCATATAAAAAAACAGGAAAATGGCAAGCACTATGTTCTTCCTTCTGGGGTCCTGTGTCAAGCCAAGGAGAAGGAAATTGGTCACATTAATACTCAGCTGCATGATTCATGAATGAGAAGGAAAGAGTATAAAATGTGTCATCTGCAAAAGACAAAGGAGCTAGTTTTAGCACGTGATATGATAAATAATTTTAAACTAAATATATTTATTTCTCATAAATTATTGTACATTTGCATTATTAAACTGTTATTTCTCCTCACTGCATTAAATTTCCAGATCTTCATTAGTGCCACAAAAGAGGATGAAAGTCACACCTTCCCCACAGAGCTCTTCCCACACAAACTCTCTGACTTTAGCATGACTCTTAATAATTTTCCTATTTATTTATGTAAAACAAAATGTAAAATTTTTCTTGATTATTTAACTTATTGTTTCTTGGACAAAAATTCCAGCAAAACATCACATAGGTAACTTTTTTTTCTTTATTAAGAAAATTTTGACTATCCTTGGAAGTGGTCAGGTAAAGTTGCCTAGGCATACATGCTATAAAATTCCTATTTTCCATTTATGTTACACATTAATTATTTACATTTATAAGTAATAATACACTTATATCTATGTATTATTCATTGAAAAAAGAACAAGAAATGACAAAAATTTACAAATATTTTGGCAATATCTTAAATTATATTTTGTAAAGGATGCCAATAGACAGAAAAATATTCTTAATAGATTATTAAATATCTAAATGTCTACTTTTCTTCCACTTCTGAAAAGCCTACCTCAAACTACTCATATGCTTTGTGAATATATTAAAATAAAGTGGCATTTTATAATATCTTATTGTACATGATTGAAAACAAATTATCCTCATACATAGGAAACCTTAATGTTAGAATTTGTTGTAGGATCAGTTTATGTTAATCATCTCAAGTAAAATATTTTAATACTCAGCCATCTAAAAATTTCATATTCTTAGACAACAAGAAAGTTTCAAGAGATGAAATTATGGCTGTAGAGGAGGGGTGAATGATAGTCTATATTTGATCTATTTTGTTCAACCTATTTTTCAGACATGAAAATTTTTATCATCATATCGAAGCATTAAGTATCACTTCTTTCAATAAAGTCTACTTTTATAGTTGAGATATTTTATAAGAGACATTCAAAGCCAAAACTTTTCTAGCTTTTGCTTATGAAATGTCATCATCATCATGCAAACTAAGATGTAACGCAGTTAATATATTCTGGAAGGCTCATTATTCACAGTGCTCTTTCTGGTTCTTACTACACCTGCAGTTCATTTTCATGAGAGCTGTGAACTGGTCTAAGGAAGAACCTGACGTCTGAGACAGACACAAAATTACCTTTGTATGTGTTTCACCTCATCTTTAAAATTTTCTCACTTCATCAAGATAGCTCTATCCCACTATTTTAAATGAATTAAAATTTATGTAATTTTATGTGTATGAGCATTTGGCCTGATTGTATAAACAACATATGTGTGCTAGGTCCTTGAGAAGCTTGAATGCTTTCCCTCATGTGTGATTGTACCCCATGTGTGCGTCTGGTCCTTGAGAGCTTTAAAACTGAGAATTGAGTCCTAGAAATAGATTTAGAGACTGGGACTCAAACCCAGGGCCTCTGCAAGAGCAATAAGTCTTCTTAACTGCTGAACTATTTCTCCAGAACTCTTTTCCAGTATTTAAATAAGAATTATGAAAATGTCTAATTAAGGCACTTGCACTTAAGTGTCAATAACAAAAGCATAACAATTTTTTTACAATGTATTATCTCTGATAAGAAATAAACCAAAAATAAACAGTTTATATATCTGACTTTAAAAATTGTAATTTAAGTCTTCTTTATTTAAAAATATTGTATAAAGTGAACAATTAATCTGAGGACCTGCTGGTCTTTTAAGGGCAATTAATGCAAAAAACTCACTCTCATCAAATACTACATGATTTTAACCATTTCATTGACTGTTTACCTTTGCTTTATTTATCATTTATATATTGTCAATGACTGCAATGAATTTATTTTTCTTACACATTCAGACAAATATTTAAAAATAAATTACAAATCATAAATTTATATTCTTTAATATGAAAATAATTGTGAGTCTTCATCAAGCTTTTAATGACTAGTATAATCAATGCTCCCTTCCTTGAACATTTTTCATCCTTGCTACATTTATCATAAAGCTTCAGTCAAAAATCTTTCTGTACAAAAACAGAGATGATTACCTTTTGACAAATGAAAATTGGTGCATCTTTCTAAACAGAATGACTGCATAGGTCATGGGTGAGAAGGTAAGAGTGTAGAATGTTTCATGTGTAGCAAAGAAAGGAATTAGTTTTCTTAACAATGTTAGGAAGCACTAAATCAAAATATATTTCTAATAATAAACACACTACTTAAAGTTTACTTTTAAAGTTACTGTTAACAGATTTATATTTTTCATAATTCTCTTAATTATTGGTAAAATAAATTATGTGTGCCTTTCAGGTAGCATCTTTTGTGAAATTAGAGCCTTTGAAATCTATGTATCTTCAGTATTTAATACTTTGAGATCTAAATTCAGTGTCTTTTGCAATGTAGAATGTACTTAGCTGTTTCGAGTGAAATACTCTCTACCATATTTTGCATGCAATGATACTCATCTAATATTAATACTGCCCTTCAGATTATAAAAACATTAACATAACCAATGCATTGATGATTTTTACCTATTCTGTTCAATAGAGGACAACTACATTCATAAATTATAAAGCCAAGAAAAATACACCTACTGAAGAGGCAACAAAACTGAAATTCATCAAAGCATCTTGATGAGTTATCTAAAGGACTCAGAATGGAAGGTACTGTGTGCTGTACACCTTAACATAGCATAAGATTCTGACTTCCAGAACAATGATTGTCTTAACATTACAAACTGAGGCTCCTTCCATGTGACAGAACCTGCACTGGAAAGAATCTGCTTCTTCAGGGTGCTGTCTTAAAGAATCACCTGTCCTGAATTCAATGAAACTGGTTTTGTGTCTTTCAGAGACTCTCGCACTTAAATTTACTTGTATGCATAGGCTACTATAGTCTGAGAATACTAATTAGCTGTCCTAATTTCTTTAGCTAAGAGCTTAAATTAAAAAGTTACATGCAAAACCCTCCTTTAGCCTCTCAAAATGTGTTCTTAATCCCATCATTCATGCCATCAATTGGAGCCCTGGAAAACAGCATGCTCAGAATACAGAAACTCACACAATTCAATATATCCAAGGTACATGTTCTATATCTAGTTCCCTCAATTGTCAAGAAATTACAGTGCAATCTTTTTTTAGTCTTACTAGACAGATAGCAGGTGCATTGTGAAGATCTTAAGGTTATAAGGTGATTTGTGACATTTGCAAAGAAGAAGGTGCTTAGTGAGATTTCAGAAACACTCCTATACATCGTATTATTATTCTTTATTATATATTTAAGTATCCTCACTGTTTTGTTTGGTCTGAAGCTTATCTGAGAAGTAGTTAGTCAACTTCTTAAAATAATTCTGAGGTGTATGCCCACTGTAAGTAAAAAAATATCATTTTAGAAGGATGTAAAAATATTCATAATACATTGTAATATACATTACTCTGATCAAGAATTGAATTCGCTCATCACAAAGCTGCCTCTTCCTAGAATTGTCAAAGTTGTTATTCTATATTAAGTATCTCTCCAAATTTTGTTAGAGATGTTATCTTCCAGGATTTTTGTGAAAATGGATGGTTTTTGGCCAGTCTAATCTCATCTAGCTACTTTACATGAAAACATTTGAGAATGCTTCTATACTTTAGCATCTTAAGAAAGAACCTTAAACATTAATATATCAAATGCATTTTTTTATTCCCATATAGTAATGACTGACTTTCACGTACCTGTTTCTTATAAGGAAAACATTGATTTTAGAGAATTGTTTCATTCCAAAGACAGTATTTCCTATTTATCATAATAGTAAACATTTAAAAGTATACTAGGCTATTAAGTTTAATGTTTCCTTTCCAAAGACCAGTAGCATACTATCATTGTAAATGTACTGAAACATATTAAAATATGCATATTTACCAAATCTATAATAATGTGTCTCTGAGCTCACAGTGTGGAAATAATCTCTGTCACCTGCTGGAGGACTGGCTACACGAGTCTCACCTGCCCAAAACCTTTTGATAGCAGTTGTCCCATATCCCACAGGATGTTTGAACAAAAATGTTTTTTCTGACCTCCAGAGGGAATATACACAGTTGTACAAGACATTCATGTTGAGGGAAGCATTATCACCTAAAATCCTCCTTCTTCTGCTGATCTAAACCATTCCAGAGACTATAACACATCTAATTTGAATTATCTCTTTAGATTATAGCAATTGTATATATATAAACTAGCATATATATTAACTAACAAGAAAGGAGTTAGGATACAGAGGTGCTCTCATTTGCATTAAAATTGCCAGAGGAGAGAAAAAGGAAAAGTATGATGGGCAATGATGTTGACAATGACATGACCAGGAAAAAGAGAAAATATTATTTGGACAAGAGAATTTAGATCATGAATCCCTATTTTCATGAACTACCCTAAATTAGCCTTACTACTTTGGGGACAGGAGTATAGAGACCTTAGTTCCCAAAATGTACGGAAAAGGTATTTGTAAATATTATCATGGAGAGAAGTGTTCAATGATGAAACCTGAAGTCTGTTCTGTGAACTACAGAAGATAAGTTTCAAGATTCTTACATTGTTAACAATTTCTGTGAGGATTAGTATGAATTCAGAGCTCTCAAACTCACGTATAGAAAAAAAAGCCTTTTCATATATTTTACAAACCTATTTCATTAGAAACAGAAGGTTCCATTTTCAATGTCATAGTCTTATTTATAAAAAAAATTTCAATATTACTTAGGAACTTGAGGTAAATTGTATTTGAATATAGGAGGGAAAACAAACAAACAAAAATAATAGAGTAGGCAAACTAGAGATATGTCCAGCTTCTTAAAGAAGGAATAAGAAGTAGAGACAGTGAAGGTTATAATGCAAGAAAGCAGTCAAACTCAGTAAAGGAATTCTGTAAATAGTCTCATGGGCAATTGTATGTCTGCAGAGAGGTCTAGAGTGTCATGCTACAAAGTTTAGGTTTGGGTCCATTGAGCACAAATAGGAATAGGAAAGGAGAAAAAAGAAAACATTTTCTGAGTTGGAAAATATAAAGCTGTAGACTTAGCAATGGGTGTGTAAGCAGCTGTATCAGTCATTGGAGGTTCTGGAAACTATTAGAGCCAATCTCATCCAGGAGAGAGTCAGTCCTCCCATCTTACTATGTTTCACATGCATCATGCTTTTTTTCTCCTTTCAGAGTCATGCTGTTCTGATCAGAATGGAAGACAAGATTTTCTCATAATGATAAGGGTCTTCAAACTCAACTGGCTTACTGAAGTTCCCTGGGGTCCTTGTCAAACGATATTATCAACTGAATGATCCACTTATAAAGAAGATAACTGGTGACTGACCATGATATTTTAAAATACATGGAGTGATAATTCGATAATTTTTTCTTCATTATATTAAGGTGTTAGCAAGGATACTGGCAACTGTCACAAATCCGTTGTTTAGTAGCGGACCCATTTTCCTATAACTTTCAAACCTGCTAATATTTAAAGATACCTGGCAATTTCAGAGAAAAAAAACACTGAAATCCAGCTACCTAGCAATTTTAGTAAAAAGACTTTCTTCAGATAAATCTCCCATTCATCACATTCATCTTTGCATCCATATCTCTAGTCCATGATGTGAAAATTTACATTGTGTGCATGAGAGACTGACTCTGCAAACTTATGCGACTTTGTGTTGAGGTGAAACTAGTCTATCACCATTAGTGAGATGATCACCAGCTCAACAGTCGTTAAGACAGAAGTTGCTGTGAAAATCTAGCACATGCTTGACAGGTAGCCACAGCAAAGAAATAAATATAACAATATAGTAATATCCAGTTCTTGGTGATGGTAATAGTGTTGTTTAACTTTCTTTTATAGATTAGAGGTAGAAGTTTGCTATGCTGCTGCATTCTTGTAGACTACTTTCTGAAGAAAAATAGGTAGAAATTATAATGATAGAAGTCATCACTAAAGAGATGATGTGTGCCTATAGCTTACCGGGATAGATATAACTGTGGTTATTATAGGCAAGAAGTTAATCCCAAAGATACAAGAATAAAGAATACCAACTGAAGTACCATGGCCAGATTAATTAAAGCAAGTAATTAATTAAAGCTATCTTTCTTATTCCTGCACATAGGATGACTCTTTGTGGAGGTAGGGTTCAAGAAATCAGCATTGGATATCATAAAGATAAGGATTTTATAGCTCAGGAGTAGGCAGTTTCCAAAGGGGACATTTGCCCTCTCTACCTGTTTTTCTCACATTATAGTGGTGGTCTTATATTTTGTACCTTGCATATTTGTGTACATGAGACCTGCAACTACATTATCCATTGATAAAGAGGTTGCTATTTTTTATACTGTAATAACTCCCATGCTAAATCCATTAATCTACACCTTGAGAAATAGTCAGATGAAAAATGCCATTAAGATATTTTTTAGTAGAAAAATTCAGTCAGAGGACAAATAAACCAACAATCATGCAATTTAAAATAGACTAGAAAAAGAATAGAATTGAATACTTTAGATGATCTGAGTATGGAAATCTTATTTACACAACGAAGAAAGAAATAAATCCTAAATTTGAGTTGCACTGAGATAAGCAGAAATGAGTGCCCCAAATGGGAAGAGCCTAACTCATGTTGCTTAATTTACACAACACACAAATACACACACACACACACACACACACACACACACACACACTGCCTCTCCTTTATGCCAAGTTCCAACTGACTATATTTCCTGTCTTCTAGAAAATATCCACTCTAATGAGCTAAGTATATTGAGTTTATCTGCACTCCATCTTCATCTGTATGATCAGATTCCAAGCTCCAGTCTTGTACACTCAAATCATGTGGTAACCCACTACTCCTCTGTCAATCTTGTCTCTGTCAATATATCCTTCTTTCTTTATAAAAAGATCTTTTAGAGTGTGTTTGTGTGTATTAATTTATACATATTCATGTGTGTGATCATCCCCTCACCAGTAACTGGAAATAGAAATAGAAACTAATATGTTTAATATATAAAATTGGACAAATTCTATAGATTAGTTATTGTTTTATCTATTTGATAACCTCTTCATCCAGACAGTGCTTTTGTTGATCAAATGATCTCATCATTCACCTATCTTGAGTTCTGTTTGTTTCTTTCTGTTAGAAGAAAAGTTTCTGGGTACATAGGCATGGATCTATTTTGTGAGACTAGGTCTGATTGATAATATTTCAAATATAGAGAACTGTACTATTCTGTCTCCATATAATATATACTAAACATTTTAAAATGTTATATGAAAAGATTTGTAATATCACCAGCTTAAAGAAAGATAAGTGTTTGAGAAGAAGAACGTTTGAATGCTGAATTAGACATATTACAATGTTCAAAATATAAATTTTATATGGTAAATATATTCAAACTTCTTATTTAGATGTCAATTTGTAAAAATAAAAATTAAATAAACTAAAATTTGAATGTATGTTGTTCCAAAGAAGATAAATCATTGTGCAAAATCTAAAAAAAAATGTGCTCCATGACAACTCCTCTCATGAAGACTACAGTTCAAAGCCATTATGAGATGCCTAATGTCAGCTGAAAGGATGGTGTTTCAGCAATAGATAACGAATACTGGCAAAGATTTGTAAAAAGTAAGGCTCTTCCTTCCTGCTTGTGGATGTATACCATGAAGAATTTAAAAGCCCATATGAGTGTTACAAAGACCACCACTTGATCCAATAAGTATACCCCAGATTTTTATGCAAAGTTCTAGAAATCAAATTCACAACCTCATGAGGGTCTTAGTGCTGTAAAATATTACCCACAATAACAAAATAAGGGAGGAAATGTTATGTTCATTGCCAGATGTCTGGGCAAAGAAAATGTGATATATTTGTATAATGAAATATTATAAAACCTTAAAATACATTGATTTTAACAACATATATGAATCCTGTTATAATTATCTTAAGAAAAGAAAGATATGGAAAACCTAACATTATCAAACTCAGGGTTTTATTAAACTTTCCTTTTCATGGAACCCATTGTATAAGAAATTTTTGTCCATCATTACTTGTATTAAATATATAAAATAGGTATATAAATCAAATGCTCAATAGTTATTTATGAATTTATTCTTAAAATGTTTTAGTTCTTAAAACATTCCTTTAGTAAACTTACAATTTTACAATTTATCAAGAGAAGAAAATTTACATGGGGTAAAATATACTTTTTATCTTTCAAAAATATTAAATTTTGGAAAAAATGTTTTGTACAAAATATAATATCTTCATCTATTTTCATAGTTGAGGGAAACTGAATTTATAGCCATCAATGCTAAAAAGAATACTTCTGACAAAATGAAAGAAATAGTTTTATGACCATTTCAGAAATTGTTGAAAATTCTTTTGTAAAACCAATCCAATATCCATTTATTTTTAATTTTGTAATTTATATTTATGTAAAGAAGATTGAGCATTGTACACATAACCTAGTTTAGTGGCGAGTTCTTTGGACTTTCCTTTTCTAGCCTGGCAATAAGAGTCACAGATTTAGGAGGCAGGATGTTACTTTCCCAGTGGTGGCAGTTGTCATTGTATTTTTCATTGTAAGTGGTCCCAGTATCTTCCACCAGCTTAGTGAGAGTGCCCTTGTCCTCCAAATTAAACTGTGTGAAGGCAACAGTGATTAGTATCTTCCTGTGATTGCTCATGGTATATTTCCGATTGAGCTAGTGGTTCTCCTTGTTGTCCTGTGTTGAAAATTGGGGATTCCCTATTGCAGCATTTAATAATCTTTTATGAATCTCAACTTGGTACCTCTGCAAGAAAATGTTAAGGTAAATATACTAATGATCCAAAACTATTTTAATTGGCTTCTTTAATGATAAGAAAACACATCTGTTTTCTGCAAACGAACCATTATATTTCTATTCAAATAATATACTATGAACTCAATTCTAGGCTAAGGTTTTTCAGGTAATGTTTGATGGCTTTAACCAAGACAGCAGTGATAAATCACAGTATAACTTAAACAAGCACTGTCAACAATATCTCCAATTTATCAATATAATTTTTAGTTAAATTTTGGTTGCTGTACATTCAGAGATGTTTGAATGGTTCTAATATTTCTAGCAAACTTTACAATTACTTCCAATTTCATATGGGTTCCTCTACCACAGTTTAAGCTGCTGACATCTAAATGATGTAGTCAGAAAGTGAAACAGTGGTGGCAGAAGCTGGAGATTACAAATCCTTGGTTGAACAACATGAACACATATGAGGGCTATATACTTATACCTTCTATAAATTCGAGCCAATTGATACCGTATCAGATATTCAAAACTCTGCAGGGATGTGAATATGTCATTCCTATCACAATAACAAATAAACAAGATAATGAAAATACTCATTTTAGCTCAAGTAGTTTTTTGACTTTTTATGGAGAGTTTCTTTTGTCTATTAGTTTCAAACTCAACAGGTTATTCAAAGAATATATGGATAGTTTCTAGTAAGGTAATTGAATATAGAATAAGTAGCTTTGTGGTTTTTAAAACTTAAAAATTAATTCCACATACATTCATACATATATTCATCCATCCACCCATAGTGCATACATACATATATGTACATATGAATTAAATAAAAGACAAAAACTGTAACATTAAGAATGCTAAAATTAAAACTACAAGAGAAAAAACTCACAATCACTACTTTTAAACTATGTAAATAGAAAAGTAGAAATTCACAAAATGTGATAAACTCTCGGACAGCAAAGAACATTAAAATACACATTGATAACCATCTGACAATTTCAAATAAAATCACAACGAGTTATCACTATCTATCTCCTTAAAAATCTAAATTGGAAATAAGAAAATGGGTGCAGAGTCAAAATATAAAGTAATTAGAATTATGTATGTATGTGCATATATATATATATTTATAGAGAGAGAGAGAGAAAGAGAGAGAGAGAGGAAGAGAGAGAGAAAGGAAGGGAGACAGAGAAAGAGGGAGAGGTAGAGGGAGACAGACAGACAGACAGACAGACAGACAGATAAGCAGATGTATTATCTGGTTAGTTGTTAAGAATAAGAATCAAGCCGGGCAGTGGTGGCGCACACCTTTAATCCCAGCACTCGGGAGGCAGAGGAATGCGGATCTCTGTGAGTTCGAGACCAGACTGGTCTACAAGAGCTAGCTCCAGGACAGGCTCTAAAGCTGCAGAGAAACCCTGTCTCGAAAAACAAAACCAAAACAAACAAAACAAAACAAAACAAAAAAAGAATAAGAATCAAGGAAGGAAGAATTTTATCTTAGAGCAATATGGCATTTCCAAACCTGGCAGACTCTGGAGGATAAGCACAGCACTGCACAGATATCTAGACTTGGGACAGAAAGAATTTTACCCAGGAGTTTGCCCAGTGCCTATCACACCAGGAAGTCTGGGCACCTTTATGGTGAGTGAGTGGCAAATGGGAGTGAGAGGGGGTGGGGGCAGAATGCTTCACGTGCTGAGGAGAGAGGCAGATCTGAAAGATGGAGGGAAAAGAAAAATAAACTAAGGTACAGGTCCTACTTGCCACTCAGGGTCAGATGTCTTGATTTGGGCTTCTTCCAATGGTCATTACTTGGCTCATGGGGGTTCTGTATTGATATCTGTTGCCCCTTTTCCACCAAGGCTCGTGGTGATAGCAGAGTCTGGGCCACTACCTATAACTAAGTTGATATCCAAGGCATGAGCCTCCAGAGGGGCCATTCAATTCCAGGATTCCTAAGCTGCCACCTAGAACAATAATAACTTCTGATCCAGATTGCTGCCAGGGGCCATGTCTGCGGCTCTGCTGTAGTTGAGTATGAGTTGATATCCATGACTCCTGTTGGCAATGAGGTTCATGTTGAGGACTGCATTCTAGGCTGAAATCTAAGACCATGTCAGTCTTACAGGGTCTAGCTGCCACAGGGAACCATACAGAAATGTGTGGCCTGTAATGTAACCTAGGGTCATGGTGTCATCCAATCCCGAACTGTAGAAGTAGACCATATATGAGTCTGTTGTCCTACCACAGCAAGGGTCTGTGCTGTCTATGGTTCCTATTACCATCTAAGATTGAGTGGACCTGGGGACATACTGGTGTTTGGGGATGATGCAATTTCTTTGATTATGCTGATCTGAGCTATCCAGCAAGTCCAAGAAGACACAACGACATCCAGTTTGGGCTGTTGGCAAGGACCATATCTTGTTCATGGTTCTACAGCAGCCTGAGTCCCTGTTGTTATTTGTGGTCCATGTTGCCACAAAGAACCAAACTGTTTTTCAGGATCCAGGCCTCCACCTGTGGTTTTCTTGAAGCCTGAGGACTATGCTGCTGTTGGCCCATTCCAACCTGAGTAACATGTGCTGCTACCCAGGGCCAGGGCCTCATACAATCCTGAGCTGCCATTGGGGCTATGTCTTGTTCCTTGGCTCTGCCTGAACCTACACTGATGTTCATGGCTCCTGAAACCACTGAATGCAGTGAGGATAGTGCTGTGTAAAATTGGCACTACCCTTCACCAGGAACACCACTTTGGAGGAGAGCACAACCCTGTACCTCTCCCGGGGATAAGAGCAAAACTGTTCTTGATGGTGGAATACATATAACCTGGCTCTAAGTGTGCAAGAGTCGAAGAGCTAGTCCCTTGGTCTGTCATGCTCTGGTGTGTGGGAAGGAGAGATATCCTCCTTGTTCCTAGTACCTCATCACTTGACACCTACAGCAGGGTGGAAAAGTTGGTTCCAGGATCATGAGGGTGGGAGAGCTGATCCTACTCCTCACTGGCTATAGCACTCAGAAAAGAGGACTGTTGCACCTAGCGTGGGCAGCATAGTAGAACTGACCCCATTAACATAGGCACAGGTAATCCAGCAACACAAATGCACATGGGAGATCTGACCTTATCTTTTGTTTTCTATATGGTGGAGGGAGCAATGGAGAGAAGGCCTGCCCCTTGTAGTTTTTTGTGGTCTTGTTGCTGCTGCCTGCTGTACAATTCCCATTTCCCAGGGGGAAGGGGGTAAGAAGACATATAGGCAACTACATAGATTTTGAGAGATTCTAATCCATAAGCTCTTTATTATAAAAGGGTCTGGGACTTTTATGGGGTTAGGGAAATTAAGCAGTGGCAGAAGCATTTCTGGTTGGCCCTTTTTTTTTTTCTCATGGTTTATTTTTTTATATTTAAAAATTTCCATCTCCTCCCCTCCTCCTCCCCCTTCCCTCCCCTCCCCTCCACCCATACCTCCCCTCCCTCCCTCTCAAGGCCAAGGAGCCATCAGGGTTCCCTACTCTATGCTAAGACCAAGGTCCTCCCAACTCCCCCCAGGTCCAGGAAGGTGATCGACCAAGCTGAGAAGGCTCCCACAGAGCCCGTCCATGAAGAACAATCAGAGCCCAGCGCCATTGTCCTTTGCTTCTCAGTCAGCCCCCGCTGTTGGCCACATTCAGAGAGACGGGTTTGGCCCTTTTGAAACTAGCAGTCACTGCTGGTGTATTGTGATTGCTTAGGAGTGTGCTCCAATAGTTATTGTGCTTTTGGTCCACTGACGGTTTGTTTTGGCCAGTTTTGCTTGTTCATTGTGAGTTTGCATGTGCTTGCTTGTGCTTGCTCTGTTGCCCCACCTCACCCCCTCTCTCACCTCTCATTGCTTGTGGTGAATGCAAATTTGCCACTGAGGTCATAAGAATGGGAGAATTAGCATTGTTCCAGTGTTAGAGAGAGCATGCTCTGAAGCTTTTCTAGGCAATATAGAGCTGTCCTTTGTGGTAATAAGAGAAGGAGAATTAAAACAATCTCTTCCCCTGTTATCCTGCATGTCCTTTCTCTGCTCACTCTATGACATGAGATATCTGGGCCCCTGGGCTACAGGAATAGGAAAACTAGCCCAGCCTCTCACCAGCTGGAACACATGCAAGAGTGAGCATGGCACCTCACCTGGAAAGAATACTAGAACTGGCCCTGCTGGCAGGGCCCCAGGTGAGCTGTGCATGTAGGTATGAGTGGAGCAGAGCTGCCCCCACCCTCCCTTGTATGCCACAGGGTGGCAAGTGTAATGGGAATAGGCCTCTCCCTCTGTAGCAGGCTTTATTGTACCACCAGCCCTCAAATCATGGCACAGAGACTTATTAATAATTGAACCTTGACCATAGCTTCAGCTTGTTTCTAACTAGTTTTTAGGAATTAAGTTTACCCATTTCTATTAATCTAAATTCAGTCACAAGGCTCATAGCCTTTACCCATCTTGTCCTGCACATCCTGCTTAGTGGAAGGTACTTCACTATTCTTCTTCCTCAAGACCTCTCTGTCCCCGGAAGTCATGCCTAAACTCTCCCTGCCTTGGCCATCCAGTTCTTTATCAGACCAACATCAATGACACATCTTTACAGAGTATAAAGGAAAATTCCACAACACCCCTCATCACTTGGCATCTATGACAGGCAGGAGAGTCAACCTCAGAGGCATGAGAACAGAAGAGCTGTGTCTGTTCTTCACGAAGTACAGTAATCAGAGAGTATGCCCTGTACCTCATCTGGGCAAAACAGTAGAGCTGGCTCTGGTGATGTGAGTACAGGTTAGCCAGACTGGAGCTGTGAGAGCAGGAGAAATTGTACTGCTCCTTGATCTCTTCTCCTTGATCTTAGCTAGGCAGGGCAGAGCTGGAGAGCTCATCTGGATTCTGACAATGAAGGGAAGCTGGCAAGATGACCAACCCAGCTACTGTGCAGGACTGGAACAAGGACTAATAGGTAACCTACCCTAACAACTATCTCAACTAGGAACTTCTAGAACATGGGGGCAGATCTGCAGATCCAAAGCTACATGATCACTAGGACGCAAGGCAACAACAGGCTATCCAAGAAGAGGCCCAGTGAGAGCCAACTCTCAACAGCATAGCCAAAGTCAGAGGCTTCGATCCAAATCAATGACTCAATGCAGTGAATACTTACAAGTAAAGGTGTGTTAACTAAAGGGTATACTGTGTGACTCAGGAGACAACACCATACCTTCCATTCCATACCAAGAATTTATATATATATATATATATATATATATATATATATATATATATATATATATAACTTTAAACTTTGTTTTTGAGGAGAGATTGAAAAGGCAGAGGGTAGTAGGAAGGAAGGAAATGAGAGATATTGGGATGCATAATATGAAATTCATCAAGAACCAATAAAAAGTTTCATAAAAAGAATAAGGAGGACCTACAGTCCGCAGGCTGGAATTGGGGGCTTGCTGCTTGCACTGGGGTCACTCTGCAGACAGCAGCTTCACGTTAGCTTTCATCCTACTCTGTTGTATGGGGCCGGCGCGGCGAACTCTGGAACTGTTCTACGACGTTCTGTCCCCGTACTCCTGGCTGGGCTTTGAGGTCCTATGCAGGTACCAACACCTCTGGAACATCAAGCTGCAGCTGCGTCCTGCTCTCATTGCTGGGATCATGAACGACAGCGGAAACAAACCACCAGCTACGGTTCCCCGAAAAGGCCAATACATGAACAAAGAGATGCTTCTCCTGGGGCAACACTTCCAGGTTCCCATCAACATACCCAAGGACTTCTTCGGTGTGATTCTTAAGAAAGGAAGTCTCAATGCCATGCGCTTCCTCACCGCTGTGAGCATGGAGCAACCAGAGGTGCTGGAGAAGGTGTCCAGAGAGCTGTGGATGCGTATTTGGTCTCGAGATGAAGACATCACAGAGTCCCAGAGCATCCTGGATGCTGCAGAGAAGGCAGGAATGTCCACAGAGCAAGCCCAATGCTTTCTGGAGAAAATCTCCACAGCACAGGTGAAGAACAAGCTCAAGGAGACCACTGATGCAGCCTGCAATTATGGGGCCTTTGGTCTGCCCACCACTGTTGCCCACGTAGATGGTAAAACCTACATGTTATTTGGTTCTGACCGCATGGAGTTGCTAGCTTACCTGCTGGGAGAGAAGTGGATGGGCCCTGTGCCTACAGCCCAATATGCCAGACTTTAAAACTCCTTAAGAAGTGAACTTCAAGTTCTCCGTTTAACAAAGCTGACTTCCGTGACCCTGTATGCTGAGGCAGGAGTCCTCCTTAGCTATGGCTGCTTTTACTTCTGTGCCTCACAAGTGCCTTTTGGAAAGCCTTAAGTTCTGCATTCTCATAAAATAAACATAATTTGACTAATAAGAAAAAAAAAGAATAAGGAGTATATGAAAAGAAAGAACATTCTAACACATGCTCTCACACACACACTCAAAAATAATACACAATGACTGCACCTTGAAGGAAAACATCTATAAATTTTTGAATACAGTACATTTCTTTGATTGAAGAAGATATTAACAGAAAATTCATGAGGAAACATTACTAGAGCTAGAAAAAAAATCTATACTAAAGGAAGTCATTTGAGAGGATAAACATTACAAGCTCTGAATCTAAGTTTTTTTCTCTCTAAACATAGACCTACTAGCCATCAAAATTTATAAAAATGTGACTGAGATAAATATTCACTTCTCCCTCCTATGTCTTCTTTAACAAAATAATATCTTTATATTTACTTCAGGATACATCCATTTTCCCATTCTCTAGAAGAATTCTCAAGCCCTTGCTATTCTAATCATATAACTGAAAGATAAGATTTTATTATTAATACAAATACATTTATTCTTTATATATCATCTGAAGCTTTTCTACTCCAAAGCTTCCTCATGGCATTTTTCACCTCAGCATTCCTCAGTGTGTAAATCAGAGGGTTGAGAAAGGGTGTACAAATTGTATAAAACACCGATATCATCTTGTCTATGGGGAAAGTGGTTGTAGGACGTGTGTATATAAATATGCAAGGCACAAAAAACAAGACAACTACAATGATGTGGGAGACACATGTGAACAGGGCTTTTTTCTTCCCTTCAGCACTGTGGTTTCTCAAGGAATAAAGCACTTCAGAAGCATTCTCCTCTGTTAAGACTGTGTCTTGAAAGTATGTTTTCTTTTATTTCAAGTTAAAACCTTATGGTCCAAACTATGTGCACTCAGGGGAATTCAGTACATGACTGAAATATATTATATATGTGCTTCATGACTTTGAGCTAAGCAAGACACCCCACTCCATGTGTCTAATATGACTTTTCTTTAAAGTATAACTTAAATTGTACTCACTCAAGAGTATACCCTACAAAAGAGTATGTTTAGGACTGGTTTCATCCTGTTGGTCAAGAAGTGCAAAAATATCACAGGAGAGTCCATTGGTCGTATGTTAGACATTTATGACTGAAGACTGCATTTGTTTCTATATGCCATTACATGAAATTAATAAGGGAGCCTGAGCTTTGTACTGTGAACCAAGAGAGAATATATAAAAATTAAACATGTGTGGAACTGTCATAAATACCAGCCAGAAGTTAACTTCTATTCTTTTGTTAAGTAGCTGTTCAATGTATGCCAAATGACTTCTAAACATCTGTCTTTATGTCAATTAGCTATTGTTGTCATCAACCTTGTTCATGGAGGAAAAAGTCTTTATAAATGGGTGGTAGTTACAACGGAGAATCTAGACAGATCAAAATACAAATAGGTGGTTCTCACTATGGCATGGAAGCCAAGAGTTCTGAAAAGGATAATACTCATATATACATTTATAAAGCTCAAGGAACATCTTTTAAGACATTAAGAGAAATGGAAAGAACTAGAGGAAATCAACAGAGTATCAATTTACATTATTTAGGTCATGATATAAGAATTGGCTGTCATAAATAGATGTATGGTTACATAGAAAATATTGACCCATATTCATGGCAAGAAAATAGACTAAAATCATCATTATAATGAATAAATAAATAATCATTACACAATTAATTTATCTCAAAGGAAGTTTTAAAAAAGAACACAGAAAAATAGTAATTTAATCATAGTTCAATATAATTTTCACTCTTGTAACACCATATTTCTCCCAAATTGCATGTCTGGAAAAAATTAATCATTGCATATTGTTTCTTCTGCTGCTTTGTTTTGCTGAATAGCAGTATTTCTATAGTATAAGCACTCCTAAGGACCCATCCCCTTAACCACTAAATATTCCACATAAGAAAGCCTGCATAAACTCATCATGCTAATATATGTATATAGAGCACACAACGATACACTGTGCTTTATCACTGAAAATCCCACTCTTCCAAGAAAAGATGTCACATCATGTCAAGCAAATAGAAAAAGCATATGAATAAATAATAAAAGAGTTCATTTTCTTCTGGTAGGTGCAAAATATTTCCCTTAAGGTTCTACACTTTTGAACCATTGCATGGATGAAGCAATGTTTTAGATGTATGAACATTTTTAGATAAAACATGAAGAGAGCCCACACATTCCCACTCTTCCATGCCTGCCTATACATGAAGTGGTGATCATCTGAACTACCAGCTGGAATGCCCTGCTCTCTTAGACCTAGCCTCCCCGGTGCCATACCCCCACATACTGCACCCATCCACCACCAAGCAACAGCATCCTTTCCATTCTCCTCACCATCCCCTGCTGCACTGGCAACGAAAACATCCATAAATTTTAACTTTGGTGATTGGAGTAAGACATTGGTAGACATCTGTGTAAGAATACATTCAAAAACATAAAGAGCAGTATGGCAATGCCAGAAATTAATGATTATACAACAGCCAGACCTTAACAACCCAATCCAGATAAAGAAGAATAAAATGGCCTTAAATATAATATCACAAAGATGGTAGAGGCCTTTAAAGAGAAAAAAATTCCTTAAAAATGGTAGAAAAGATGAACAGAAAATGTAAAGGAATCAATAAATCCATTAAAGAAATACCAAAAAAACAATTAAGCAAGTGAGGGAAACAATTCAGGATTTGAAAATTGAAATAGACACAAAGAAAACACAAAACAAGGGAAATTTGTAAATGGAAAATCTGGGTAAATGAACAAGAACTACAGCTGTAAGCATAACCAACAGAATGTAAGAGGAGAAAGAGAGAGTTTGAGGCACTGAAGATGCAAGAGAGGAAATCGATTCATCAGTCAAAGAGAATATTAAATCCAACAAATTCTTTTTTTTTAAATCCAACAAATTCTTAACACAAAACTGTAGTGATATTTCATTTGTATTTTTGTGTATATTTCTGTGTATTTTCCATCTTTATGTGGCTTTTTTCTATTACCTTTTAATATTTAGTATCTTTACTTCTTTACACTATGTAGTCTCATTAAAAATTTTGTTTTATTTTTAACTCTATTTACATTTTAAAATAACTCTTTATATTATTTTTCCTCTTTCTCTCAAGCCTATGTATATATTTTAAACAAACTGTGAACCACTCTGAGGTTTACTTTTGTCTGAATCTGTCTTTATTACATATATGTAATCATTTTCTGACCAGGAGCACTTTTTTCTATGCTAACCATGCATGGCTAGAACCAACTCCTGGGCCCTGCCTGTTTGATCCACCCAGTCCAACATGGTAGAGACATATTCACCACCTCTGCAAGCCATGCTCATTGACCAAGTTCCAGAGATTTAGTGGATGTATGTTGCCATTAATCAATTTGTACCATACTTCTCACAAACCCCATTTAAGTGCTCTGTAAGTGCACCAGTATGAACTAGGATGCTGTCTCTCAAAGACGATGTGCATGTTTTGCTGCTAATGCTGAATCAGGAAGCCTTCTCTTATAGGAGCCTATCTGAAAAAAATGTGGCTACAAAGAAGTCATACTTAACTGTTTTATTAAATCTAGAACGCTTTCTCATGCTCTCTTAGGTTTTGTATGGATGTTGTTGGCCCATGTTGGTGCCATTTGTACACAGAGACTGCTCATTCAGTTCCCAGCCACCCAGACCCAAATAATAACATGGAAACTATATTAATTACAACAGTGCTTAGTGAATGGCATATAACGAGCTAGCTATTATATCTTAAATTAGTCCATTTTTATTCATCTGTATATTGCCTCAAGGCTATGGCTTATGAGGTAAGCTTTTGGGTTTCCGTCTCCTTTGACAGCTACATGTTGTCTCTTTGACTTTGCCTACTTTCTTTCTCTTTGTCTTCCAGCCTAGATATATTCTGCCCTTCCATATAACAAAGCAGCATTAGTCATTAACCAATAAGTGCATCACATATACAGGAAGACATCCCTCATCAAGTATAAAAATAGAAGGAAGAAACAGAGTAGTATAATTAACAATGCCAATTTTCTTTTTATATGAGGAAGGAAACATAATTTCTCTGTTAAATATCTAAAAGAAGAAAATATGATAATTAGTAGAAAAAATATTCTAACAATCTCTTTGGTGTATATGAAAAACTAAACCAAGGGTTTAGAAAAAAACATTAATTAGCTAACAGCCAATGTTTTGTGATCTCATTTGATTCTTTTGTTCTTATACCTAGAGAGCAGTACTTTTCTCTTAATTGATAAAGAATAACAACACTGGCTATTTAAAGTGCTAAAAGCAGTCCTGGGTGCGAGGCACGTAGTAGCCATGGCAGGAATACGGTCTTGTTATGGACTATTTCAGAATTATCATGTAGACATAAGCGTTATAGATTCTTTCACAATAACACATGTTTTCTCTGCACCCTCAGCACTATCTACCCTAAACATTTTGCATCAGTTTCTATTCTGTTTTGTTGTTTAATATTGTTGTTGCAATTACATATAACACGGGATTTGAACATGGCTCAAAATATTTGGATTTTCACAAATAATTTAAAAATGGTGTCATTACTATTCTGCTACAGAACTTCTCAATATCTACTGATTTTAGCTTCTCTAGCAGCGACTAACTAAGGAGGGCCAGTGTGTTTCAGCCAAGGCCAAGGCTCAGTTTATGATGTTAGTGTCCATGTTCTTTTTTACTTGCGCTCACTAGTATTAGTATTAGTATTCCCTCTCAAATTGTGATTTATCTTTTCTGACTGGCCATTTCCTGTAAATAAGCTGTAAATATTGTTACCTTTATTTTAATGGACACTGCACTCAACAACTAAACACCCCACTAAGCTTTGTGGATTTAGCTGCCTGTAGGAATATAATTAGATCTCCTTTTAAATTGTTAGTCACCCCAAATATACAACACACTTAAGATTTTCTAGTATATTTATGAACATTGCTCACATCCATAAACTTTCAGTTATTTTCACTGAAGAGGAAACCTATAGTCTTAAGTAGTCATAAGTATCTAGAAATCTTTCTGAATTATTAAAAGAAAATCTGGCTATATTTCATTAATTAACAGATTCACTAATTACTATGATATAGAAATTAAATAAACCTGAAGATGTATTATTTTTTCCCAGAAAATATGACAACTGTCTCATGAACTAGATGGAATACAGGAACAATGTGACTGAGTTTGTTCTCCTGGGACTCACACAGAACCCACACATGCAAAAAATTGTTTTTTCCATATTTTTGATAATTTATATCTTCTCTGTGGTAGGAAATTTGCTCATTCTGGTCACCATTACAAATAGTCAACTGTTGGGTTCCCCTATGTACTATTTTCTGGCCTATCTCTCCTTCATTGATGCCTGCTACTCCTCTGTCAATACTCCTAAGTTGATTGTTGATTCACTCCGTGAAAGGAAGTCCATTCAGTTCAATGGATGCATGACCCAAGTCTTTGGGGAACACTTCATTGGAGGTGCTGAGGTCATCTTGCTTACTGTCATGGCCTATGATCGCTATGTAGCCATCTGCAAACCCCTCCACTATACAGCCATCATGAATCGACGACTCTGTAATTTACTTGTGGCAGTGTCATGGGCTGGAGGGTTTCTTCATGGAGGTATACAAATTCTTTTTATTGTTGGACTTCCGTTCTGTGGCCCTAATGTCATAGATCATTTTATGTGTGATCTGAATCCTTTGCTTGATCTAGCCTGTGCTGATACACATATTCTAGGGCTCTTTGTTGCTGCCAACAGTGGTTTCATCTGTTTGTTAAACTTCCTCCTTCTGCTCATATCCTACATAGTTATCCTATGCTCCTTAAGGACCCACAGTACAGAAGGAAAACGCAAAGCCCTCTCTACCTGTGTTTCTCACATTATAGTGGTGGTTTTATTTTTTGTACCTTGCATATTTGTGTACATGAGACCTGCAGCAACCTTACCCATAGATAAAGCAGTTGCTATTTTTTATACTGTGATAACTCCCATGCTAAACCCATTAATCTACACCTTGAGAAATAATCAGATGAAAAATGCCATTAAGAGATTGTTTAGTCGAAAAACTCAGCCAGACAACAAATAAACCAGCAATCATGCAACTTCAGATGAACTGAAGACAAAATGGAGTGGATAGTTTGGATGATCTTAATATGGAAGGTTTACACAATACATAAATAATTGTTAAATGTGTGTTGTACCTAAGAAAGCAGAAATGAGTGCCGCAGATGCAAAGAAGCTAACTCAGGTTCTGTATTTGTCACAACAGACACATAACCTAAGCAATATACATACACACACACACACACACACACACACACACACACACACACACACACCAATTGAGTGACTTTTTCACAGTAAGGTTTGACTGAAGAGAATGATGATTAGAGAACTAGTCAGGGCATTCACAAATTTGTTCACAGTTTTTTATCAAATTCATAGTCTCTGAATAAATTAGCCTAATCATAAAGGCCTTTGTGTTGTAGTATATCAGCTCACAGATCTCATTTTGAAGTAGACCCATAAATGTAAACCTAGACATAGAAATGAATGTGGGTGGTGGGAGTAATCCCAAAGGAGGATTAGTGCTGTCTTGCAGTAACCTTCTCTCAATGAGAGTTTTCTCAGACAATGCAGGATAAATCCTTCTGACCTGAGACTACAAGGTGCAATTGAAAGATGGTTTTGTTGCATATGAGGACGTTTATTAACCATTACTAATACTCATCTTTTCCATTGTATTATTTTAAACTCACTCAAGAATATAAGCCAAAACGTGCTGTTTGACTGTTTATAATCTCTGTATAACAAGTTTCTTGTTTCTATTTGAGAATGCTTTTGACCTGAAATGGGAATCTGATTTTTTATTAATATTTTTATTATTTTACATATCAACCTCTCCTCTTGTTCCCTTCCCCACCTTTTTTTTATTCCCCATCCAGTTCTCAGAAAGGGTAAGGCCTTGCATGGTTGTCAGCAAAGCTTGGTATAACAAATTGAGCCAGGACAAACCTCCCCTCCACTACATATGGGAGTCACAGAGATGACTACTTGATCCACGAAAGTACACTTCTGAGTTTTGATGCAAAGTCCTGGAAATCAGACTCACAAGCTAATGAATGTTCTTAATGCTATAAAACATTATCATATAGGCAATATATGATAATTTTATGCCCATTGCCATATGGTTGCATTCAGAAAATGTCATATAATTATATAATGAAATAATATTGAACCTTAAAAATCGTCAATTTTAACAAGATATTTTAATCCTGTTAGTATTATCTTAATAAAGTAAGATTTGTAAAACCTAACTTTGTCAAACTCAGGGCTTTATTAAACTATTCTCCTGTAAAGCCCACTGCATAAGAAACTTTTCCATTATTTCAAGTATTGAGTAATAAAATAGGTATATAAATAAAATATTCAATAATACATATTAAAATTATTTGTAAAATTTCTAATTCTTAGAACAATTCTTTAGTATGTTTATTATTTTATTGTTTATCAAAGAAGAAAGAAAATTTACATGGGATAAGATACACTTGTCAACTTTAACATAAATATTAAATTTTGGTTAAATATTTTGTACAGCACATAGCATCTTTATCTGTTTTCAGAGTTGACAAAATTATCAATTTATAATCAACAATGCTTTAAACACTACTTCTGACAAAATGAAAGCAACTTATTTAGGACCATTTCAAACTGTTGGAAATTGTGTTGTAAAAGGAAGCCAATATCCATTTATATTTCTAATTTTATAATTTATACATATTTATAGAAAGAATAGCATTGTACACTTACCCTAGTTTAGTGGCAAGTTTTTTGACCTTTGTCTTATCCAACTGGCGATTAGAGTCACAGATTTAGGACACAGGATGCCATGTTCCCACTGACAGCAGTTCTTATTGTATCTGACATTGTAATTGGTCCTAAAAGTCCGAAAAGCTTCTACCAGTTTAGTGAGAGCATCCTTGGCTTCCAAGGTAAACAATGTGTAGCCAACAGTAATGAGTGTCTTCCTTTGATTGCTCATGATATAAACCATACTGAGCTGGTGGTTTTCTTGCCTGCCCTGTGTCAAAAAATTGGGATCAAAGCACAGTTTTAGGACACATTCTGCAGACCATCTTCCAAAATGATTATGTGACATTGTTGGTACGAACTCTAAGCTTCACTGGTTATCAAAAGATTTTTGCAATTCCAATAATAGTTGATTTGTTACAAGGAAATGTTGTTGGCCCAAGAGACAGAACCTGTGTGTAACAGAAGAAAAGGACTTGGGAATGAAGACATTCACGGCCTTTGGCACACGCATCATCACAATATATTGCTACATTTTGAAAGAAAGGTTCAGTTTAATTTTTCTTTTGTTTTGTCACAACCGTTTCTTCTCACAATCCTCTTTCTTCTTTTGGTAGTAAAAAGTTTATTCTGTGTATTATATACATTGAAGAATATTAAAGGTGGGCTAAATGCATTTTTTGTGTGTGTCAAAATAACAAAAAACCTCTGTGATTAGAAATAAATTGTTATACTTTGAGTGAGAAACATCCCTGTATTCTCTTGTTTAAATTATTGTTTCCTAGCACCTACCAGGTGGTTCACAGTCACTTCAGTTCCAGTGCCTCCTTCATAGGCACTGTGGATATGTGATGCACAGGCGTATATGAAGATAAAACACCCATACACATAAAAATAGAAACAATGTTTAATGTGCATCCAAAATTAGTCCATCTAGCTATAACTACATACCATCTGAAAGAACTCTAGCCAGCCTGAGCATGGTGAACATTATACATGGCTATGAGTTGAAGTGTGAAATTATGATGGAGATAATGAAGACAAATAGGTACAAGCATGATGAATAGGTGAGTAGAAGATGATAGATGAATAATTTATTCTCTAAAGTTTTTAAAATATATGCCATATTACTATATGACTTAGAGTCCCAGTGCTGTGCAATAGATTCAAATTCACTCCTTGTGTCTAATATTGTCCTCTTACCTACATATAAACACCACTCCCTGACCTTTAAAAACCATGAATCTACTGTGTTTCTGTCCTACAGTCTTATGTTTCAAGTATAACTGAGATCACATAGTGTCTTATCTTGTGTCAAGATTATTTCAGTCAACACAATGCCCCAATTTTTGTCTCATTGTAAATGACAGGATTTCCTTCTAGTTTACATATATATATATATGTATACATATATATATATATCACTTCTTTGTCTATTATTATCTTCATATAATTAGCTTTTGATGGCAACTTTAGTTGGTTACATGCCTTGTCTATTGCTAATAAAAGATACAGTAATCATAGAGATATTGTATTCTGATCATACTGTTGCATCAGACACATGAAGGGTCAAAGCTCAAGCTTGAATAAAGTCTCTTTGCTTTTGCATGAGGATTTAATCTCCATGGTCATCTTTGAGGGTTACCCATGTTCTGGGAATAACATGACTCAGGCAGAAAAATTGCAGCAAATTACATAGCAGGTGTATTTTTTAAGAGAAAAAGGGGAGTTCTTTGTTAGAATACGCTAGAAAGTGGTTGTGATTGGGTGTGTAGATTAAGCGCACCATAAAGGATTTTTGATTGCTGCATCTTATTATCTAATAGTTTGACTTTTGTAGTCAGCCTCAGGAGTAGGAATTGATGAAGGGAATAGACCTGGAGCCTAATAATTACAAACAGTTGTAGGGCCCGGGTCTGCCCTTGTTCCTGGGGCTCATCTTGAGGACAGTTTCTGGTCAGATGACTAAGCATCCTGTTTGTTCCTGTGCTCCCTCTGCCTGGCCTGGGGATTTGTTGTAGGGCATTGTTGACTCTATTGTTGGTATGGTAATTTCCCACCTGCCTAGGTGGAAAGTCCTTGTGCAGCAGTTAGATAAGGTAATTTCCCACCTATCTAGGGGGAAGTCCTTGTGTAGCAGTTAGATATGGTAATTTCCCACCTGCCTGGGTGGAATTTCTTGGGCAGGAGTGGGGTATATAAGATTTTCCCCAAGGCTAAATAAACGGCATTCGGCTGATCTCCTTTCGAATGACCCAGGTCTCTTTGTGTGTTCTTTCAATCTCCAGGCCCTTGTCCGACTCGCGTACAGTACAGTGGCACAGGAACTGTACTGAGGGGGTAACACAGAATCGGGTGTTACAAACAGTGTGATTGGACATAATAATGGATTGTGTGCTGTAAGTGGTTAAGAGGATATCTTTCATGTAATGTAGAACTTACAGCAACATTACAAAGAAAAATATGGGTGATTAATTTTTCTATAGAATCATGCTTTTCTACCTAATAGCTCTCAAAATTTAGACCAAAGAGACAAGTAAAAATTTGAATCTTTGATGAATTTAGTTGAATTATCAAGGTAATAAGGCATATATGCTAACATTTAAAGAATTTTTCTTTTGAGTAGTTCATATTTTAAATAGAACTATAAATACCACTAACTGTATATATATATATATGTATATATATATATATTCATATGCAGTTTCCCAGTATATAATCTTATATTAAGTATGCTGCATTGCCAAAATATTTATATTCCTACTTATTGAAATTTACTTTTTAATTTATCATTTTATTTTTATCCATATGCAAAGAAAGAATAGAAATGGTGCAATTAAAATACTCATGGGAATATTTCTAAAAAACATAAAAAGCTAAGTAACTTTGAAAAGACAAAAGATAGCATGTAATGGTGAAAATTTCGAGCAAATGCCAAGATTGCAGGCCTCGTCCACTACTCACAACATAGCACATAGGTAGGAGAGTCACCTTATCATTTGGGGTTGACATTATATAGGCAAAAACTGCAAGCTAGGTTCATTTTGGTTCAAGGGAGTTGGTCTTGCATAAGAGGTGTACTTTATCTCTAACATGCCCACTCCCCAAAGTGGTTATCTCTGACAGGTCCCATTCCCCAAAGTGGTCTTTTTTTCTGTTCCCTGATAGACCACAGAGCTAGGTGTTAAAAGGGTGCCTGCTGCTAGGAATAGTGTGTGATCTTCCCTTTGAGCTCAGCGTCCTAGGTAGACATTGGGTTTTCAACTAGCCTTAGATGTTTTGCATTTGAACCCAGTGCCCTAATCAGCTCTTAAGCAAGCAAAAAGTTTCTGAAAATATCCCAAGACCTTACAGAAACTATGTAGCCAGTACAGTCTCCATAAAAACACTACAGACCTTCTTCTAAATCTTATAAACAGAATTGCCATCTCATCAAGCAAACCCACTCATGAGTATTGAAATTTTTGGTTTATTCAAGGGTATTAAAATCAGCATGTTGTAGAAATATGGACACTTTCTTGATTGTTGTAGAGCTATTCTTGTGAAATGGAATAAAATAACAAATATGGGTAGTATATGACTTTCAGGTTTAATTTCTAGTTTCCTCCATTAATACCTCTAATTATAAGTATATACCATCAGCTTTTCCATAGTATGAGAAGATAAAAAAATTCAATGTATCTGTCTTATATTTCTTAATTGAGAGGATGGGGACTTATTACAAAATGACTTTCCCTAGACTCCTGTATATAGCATCATTAATGTTAAATACTCCTGGGAGTGCAAATGAAAGTCACGGTATCAAAATCCTGTGTGGAAATGGATGTTGTAACACACATAATGAATCTGGACCAAGGTAGGTGACTTTCTAATATTCAAGAGAGAATCTAATGGAGGTCACTGAAATGCATATCTTCTGTAAATTCTCTGAATTCTTATTTCAATCTACAGCTAGGTGACTTAAGCTCCTACCTTTATCAACGTGTGGAAGAGAGTAAAATGGATATGAAAGTTTCAGTCTCATTTTGTAATAATAAAGGTCTTTAGTTTATAATGAATTAAAATTACATATAGTTTTGAGTTAGGTGATGTTAAGATGGATGGAAGAAAAAGATGATAAATGTTTATATATGGATACATAAAAAGCAAGATGATAGATATGATTAAACTAAAATGGCTAATTCATCACCTTATATATTTTGTGGTAATTATATTTAAAATGTGCTCTGACAATTTTAAATGCAGTATGTTACTATTGTTATCTATAGGTAACATTTGTATAATCAATCTCAAGTTATACTAAGGTCTATCTTTGTCCCCTGACCAACACCTGTCTGCTACATCATAGTGTTTTAGAAACCACCACTCTACTGTGAATCTGTGTTAGATTTTAGTATAAATGAGATTTTACTTATGAGAACAAAGATGGGGACATTGTGTTGACTGAAATAAGCTTGACACAAGATAAGACACCATGTGATCTCAGTTATACTTGAAACATAAGACTGTAGGACAGAAACACAGTAGATTCATGGTTTTTAAAGGTCAGGGAGTGGTGTTTATATGTAGGTAAGAGGACAATATTAGACACAAGGAGTGAATTTGAATCTATTGCACAGCACTGGGACTCTAAGTCATATAGTAATATGGCATATATTTTAAAAACTTTAGAGAATAAATTATTCATCTATCATCTTCTACTCACCTATTCATCATGCTTGTACCTATTTGTCTTCATTATCTCCATCATAATTTCACACTTCAACTCATAGCCATGTATAATGTTCACCATGCTCAGGCTGGCTAGAGTTCTTTCAGATGGTATGTAGTTATAGCTAGATGGACTAATTTTGGATGCACATTAAACATTGTTTCTATTTTTATGTGTATGGGTGTTTTATCTTCATATACGCCTGTGCATCACATATCCACAGTGCCTATGAAGGAGGCACTGGAACTGAAGTGACTGTGAACCACCTGGTAGGTGCTAGGAAACAATAATTTAAACAAGAGAATACAGGGATGTTTCTCACTCAATGTATACAATTTATTTGGTTTATTATCATCTTGATTCCATGCACAGCACCACTGCCTGCGCTCTTTGGGCTACAATACAGTTCACAAGCTTCAGGCAAGGGGCTGGAGGTTGAGGAAACACACACAGAGACAGACAGACACACACACACGTCCAGCCACTGGTACAAAGCCCTTCTTTAATATCACCATGGAGACTGAAATACCCAGCAGTCAATAGCCAACAGGTGAAAATCCCATGCTCTGATCCTCTAGGCAAGGCACAGCTTTTAGTAACTACAATCAGAAGGCTCTAGCAGGGAAGAGTAGCTAAAGGCCAGGACTCCAATTGGTCCCAACATCTCCCCCCTAAATTTTTTTTATAAAACAGAAGACCCTCCTGTCTTAGGTCATCTCAGAAGAGTAAACCCTTATCCATCTTTGAGAGGCCCCTTCCATGTCTTAGGCAGGCCCTCTTCTGTAGAAGTTGCCCATCTACGGAGGAATCATCGTTGTTTGTACAGTATTTGCAACCAAACCTGGGGTACGTTTGAGTTACTGGCCAAAAGTCTCAGAAGGACTTGCTAAGTGACCATATGCTGCATTTTCACGGGTTGTCTGATCTTACACAGAATTCAGAGTTGAATGTCCATGCCAATAGGCATTAAGATTGCCAGCAATAGGGTCCCCAGTCATCACTGGACCCAACCTCCCATTTGGGCTGTTATTCTACCAACTCTGGCTAAAACAGGTCACACAGGTATCAACAATCTGCTGTGCTAATTGTAACATTTCAAGGGCTATTCAAGTAACCATTGAGTTGTTTCACCACATATGAGGCATTAGCAATATTAACAGATGTCACACAAATGGAATGATAAAAGTGTGAACAAGACATTTGTTGTACTAGCCATAAGTCCAGATTGCCAAAAAACTCTAGTTGGTGCAAAATGAGATCGTAACACTAATAATTGTATAGGCTTATAATAATCTTCCCTTTGTAAATGCACCTGTTCTTTACTCTGCATAAGCAATTTTAGAGCTCCTTCAGCAAATCCTACCCATGTGCGCCACCACAACCGGCCCAGGCAGCATGCAGGCTCAGAGACCTTCCACTTCTACTATGTGAGTTTCTTGGGTGCTGCAGGAAAGCCTACCACTCATGCCCCAGACTCTTGGGCGTGCAGAGCCTGGCACCACCGCCTTTCCCTTGCCCTGCTGCTGCCTTCCATATGCTACATGCAGATGGGCAGCCCAGTGGGGTCTTTGCACCTCCAGCTTGTCTTGGCTCCAGCACTTGTTGCCGCATTTGCTGATACTCCTGGCACTGCTGTGGCATCCCACAGGCTGGGCACTGACTGGGCCGGGGCAACATGCCTTCCACAACAGCCACCTAGCAAAGCTCTGCATTTGTTCTGGGTCCAAACTGGTGCATGGAGTGGAGCAAAACTCAGGAAAGTATGCTTGCTGCTCCGGAACTACTGAGGGGGCACCACTTAAATTTTAGGGAATTTGGGTGTAGTCAACCTGTCTGGTTACTTCCTGCTGAGTAAGGGTGCGCATTCTTGGAGGTGTTTTACTGCAGTATTTCAGGAGGTCTCGGTGAATCAAATCACATGAATCTTGAATAAATCCTTAGGTTCTCATCCTCTGTTGAGACAAAAGCAGAACCTCTTTTCCAAAGCATCAAACACTTAAGCCCAAACTTTAAAGTCAAAATACCTTTCTTAGCAGTTCCTAGAATCAAATGTCTTTCTCCAGTCCAGAACACAAAAGACAACAAAATCAACATATCATACATCTGTACACATTTATCTTTTTGAGCTGTATACATTCTATCTTTTGGAAGCCATCAATTTACCCTTCTGCCTCCTGTTTCAGAGGGTGTACCATCTTAATTCCCCAATATGTTCCCTCCAGCCGGGGACGACCCTGTCTGCTTAAACCTCCTTCTTGGTTGGACTTTCACTTGCTGCCTGCATGGCCTGGCACTAAAACCCAAGCAAAGGATGTTAGGATTAACACATACCCCAATCCACCCTCACCTTCCAAGGACGACCTCTCAGCGTTCCCTAGTTCCAATATCTTGGTGGAACCTCCAATTGCAGAACCCAATTAGTCAACTATAAGTATGACAAGCATGGTGACAATTGACCTATTGTTCTTAATACCTATGTAGCTTAAGGACTAAGGTTTCACATTATAATATTAGACAATTGTTAAACCAATGAGGAAATTGACCTCAAAACATAAACAATGTGTAAGTATTTAGATCAGAGGTAGAAATGTATAGTGCAATATGATAAATATGTCCTAAAATTGTATTAATATAAAATGTCTTAAACAGTGGTAGAAACATGCATGCATAAAATATGACAAAATAACTTTGCATAAATCTAAAACTATTGTAAACAGAAATAGGAACTTATTCAATATAACAAATATAATTTGAATTTGTAAAAATATACAAGAATCTATAGCGATGTAAATTGTCTATAAATAAAAGCTCACAAGTAGTCACTCTATTACTCACTATTATTATCTTCAATTTCCTGTTTTTTTCAAAAGTAGACAAGATTGCCGGACAAAAATTGGGAACTTGGGGGTGGATGGGGGGTTCGGGGGATGGGGAGAGAAAAGTGTGAAGTGGAGGATGGGAAGAGCTTGGGGGAATAGGATGGTTGGGATATAGGAAGGGTGGATATGGGAACAAGGAATTATATATCTTAATTAAGGGAGCCATTCTAGGGGTGGCAGTGACTTGACTCTAGAGGGGTTCCCAGGTGTCCAGGAAGATGACCCCAGCTAGTTCCTTGGGCAGCTGAGGAGAGGGTGCCAGAAATGTCAAGATCCTATTGCCATACTCATGAATATCTTGCATATCATCATAGAACCTTCACCTGGCATTGGATGGAGACAATGACAGAGCCCCACATAGGAGCACCGGACTGAGCTCCCAAGGTCCTGATGAGGAGCAAAAGGAGGGAGATCATGAGCAAGGAAGTCAGGACCGTGAGGAGTGCGTGTACCCATTGAGACGGTGGGACAGATCTGACGGGAGACCACCAAGTCCAGTTGGAATGGGACTGATGGAACAGGGGACCAAACCAGACTCTCTGAATGTGGCTGACGATGGAGCAGGACTGAGAAACCAAGGACAACGGCAATGAGCATGAACTCTACAGCATGGACGGGCTCACTGTGAGCCTTGTCAGTTTGGTTGCTCACCTTCCTGGACTTAGGGAGAGCTGGGAGGACCTTGGACTTAACATAGTGAAGGGAGACCTGATGGCTCTTTGGCTTGGAGAGGGGCGGAGTGGGGGTATGAGTGGAAGGGAGGGGAGGGAAGGGGGAGGAGGAGGGGAGGAGATGGAAATTTTTAATTAAAAAAATGAGAAAAAAAGAATTTCCTGAACCTACATAATTTTGACTCTAACCCCCAACCCTATAACAGTTATGATCAATCCCTAATTGATGCTCCTAACCCTGAGGACAAACTTTGTTGGGAGAGAGGATGTCATCTTCTAGAATAACTTCCAGCTGTCATGGGGCAATGTTCTTTATGGGATCCTGTATAACTTTTCAAAAACAAAAGCCTGTGTGAGACATTTTATATTCACACCACAGCAAATTATTAAGTGTCCTTTTCCAAACCAGAGTCAGCAAGTAAAAAAAATTATTTTAAAAAAAAAAAATCAAGGAAGTGAATTACTTGCTATGTAATGACTGGGTGTTTTTAGTAATGTTTACAATACTTGCTATAAATTAAATTTTTGTTCTGTAATGATAATATAATTGCACTAGACAGAAATTCTTATTTGAGAACATGAACTCTCTTCCCTATATTCTCCAAAATCTTGCAATTTGTGCTTTGATATTAACATTACATTTTACCTTGATGTTGACAAACATACTTCTAGAGTAATTAGAGATCAGTAAATCCTCCTCTCTGAAAAAGAAATTTTGTCTTAGGAAGACCTGTAAAAATTATATTGATGAATAATAGTTATATAATTTCATTAAAATATATTTCAAGGTTCTAATTTGTTTTTTCTCATTGGATAGGATAGCTTCAACATTTGTCTTGAATTATAAGAGTTATATAGTAAATCACATCTAATATGTAGTCATGAGTGTCACTCAGATGGCTTTACTATAGTGTAGAATGTGTGCATGAATTACAAAGACTAAATATTAAACCTTTTACCAATTAGTGTGAATGCATTTTAAAATGCTGATAATGAAAGATACAGAATGTTGTAATCAAGAGCAACAATTTGAGGTAAATATAAATTATCCTTTGAAAATGGGATTACTAGGGTTCCAGAAAGGTGGCTCAGTAGTTAAAAATGCATACTGCTATTGCAGAGAAGTTGAGCTCAGTTTCAACTTTCACAACAGGTAGTTCACTGTGTTTTACTCTATCTCCAGGGGACTTGATATCCTCTTATGAACTCTGTGGCAACTTGCACTAATGTTCACATGTCTATATACACACCAATACACATACAAATAAATTAAAATTAATAAAAATACTTCATTAAAAATGAAAATAACAAAACTTAAAGCATGGAAAAAGAAAGCTGGGTGGGTTCGGGTACAAGATAAATTTTCACTGTTTAATGAATTGGACATGCAGGACACTCAGAGAAATGAATGCTTAACTTGCTTAAAGGTGAGATGATCCTTCAGGGTTCCTGCTTCATGAAAGAGTCTGCAAGACATTTTGCAGGACACAGAAGAAAGTGACTGGCAAAGTGCCAATATAGGCAGAATTGTCTTTGAAATTTCCTGTTTTGTGAAAATGTCTGCTGGATACTATGGGCCTATTGGCTGAAGATGGATGCCCCAACAGTACAGAAGAACTTTGGGTGACTGTCCAGGCAGGAAGATGTCTCTGTCAATTCTAGAGTTTTGGAAGTTGTTTACAATGTACTTCTTGTTTACTTAGGTAATATTATATCCTTCTGGAGTCTTTGATGGAGCTGAACAATTGAGAGTTATAGTTTTCCTTTGTCATTATAAAATATAGATATAAATATTGTAACTGCAATTCTTGCTCGATACCTATTTTGTTATATGTAATTTTTCTATGTTAAAGTTAAAACCTTCGTCTTTTACTTAAATGGAAAAGGGGAGGTGATGTGGGAGTCCCCTCTGTATGCTGTGAATACCATTGGTTAATAAAGAAACTGTCTTGAGCCTGTGATAGGGTAGGATTTAGTTAGGTGGAGAAAACTAAACTGAATGCTGGAAGAAAGAAGGATGGAGTGGAGAGTAGCCATAGAACTGCTGCTGGAGACAGAAGTGCTGAAACTTTGCTGGTAGGCCATGACCAAATAAAAAAATTTTCTATAAAAAAAAAATTAAAAAAATAAATTGAAATGACGAATCACAAGGTGCTTTTAGAAAGATGAAATTATACTCTATGGTACAGGAGTAGATGATTCATGACATAATGTATCCATCAAAAGGCATGACCATTTAGAAAATAAATACTGTTGCAGATGGTAACAATGCAAGAAGCCCTGCTCTGAGTAGCCTTGATCACTGACATTCAGGAAGGCACAACCCAATTTGCATCTGTATTCACTGTGGTCAGCTTGGGGGACTAGGATGGTAGATATCTACCCTGTGTCTCAGCATGATACTGCTTATTGGCAGAAGAAAGCAGTATACAATTGAGGCTTGCGACTGATACATTTGGAAATCATGCACATATTCACACACACACACACACACACACACACACAGAGAGAGAGAGAGAGAGAGAGAGAGAGAGAGAGAGAGAGAGAGAGAGAGAGAGATTGCTTGGTAGAACTGGAAGCTGGGCTTAAACATACTATTATCCCTTCTGAAATGTATAAGGAGACATTTTATTGAGGCTCTAATAAAGGCTTCTGAAAGACATTTTGTTCCCTAATATGAGTTTTATACAATGAATCTCCTGAAACTAAGGTTCAGGGATCAATCATCAGGTTACAACCCTGGTCAGAAAGATTGTAAGTGCCACAAGATCATGGAGTTTGCTACACTATAGTGTCTCCTAGTAATGTCAGAATCTACCCCAATGAAGCCTTAGCATAATGACTGACTAAACATGAGATGATAAGAACAACAACAATAGACAGCATACATATGCTAACTTGTACAGGGGAGTCCCGAAAGTTCACGAAGCCTCAATTCTACAGAAAAAGCTACAGGAAATTAAGAAATGCTGAGAATGGGAGAAATAAACTTCCCCATGGAAGGAGAATTAGTTACCTAATGGTCAGCCCTGAAAGCATTGCACAGACTGAAAAGGTTATGTTTATGTACATAAGGATATATATCAATAATTAATTTAAAATGAGCAATGACCAAGTAGAAATCCATTAACACTCAATGGGATATGATGCCAACACTAAACAAAAAGATCTTGACTAATTTGTGACTGTTTCTAATTAGAGAAAAAGGTCACACAGCTTTCCATTTTTGATATCTTGTCTGGCACTACAAAGGGCTGAGAAGCTCAGTCTATACATTCTATCCTAAAATACATAGCTCTAGAGATTGGGCAAGTTCAATTGTAAATGCACTGGTTACTAGGACTGGTGATCAATCCTGGTGAGTGAATGAGACTAAAGGCTAGTACAATAAGGCAAGGTTAGATCAAATATGGTGGAAGCATTTTTGTTACCAGAGAAATCTTAAGAGCACACTCTATGAGCATAAGCACTGTTTATGCTTAACTCTTGTTCTTGCTTTACTGTGTTCAGAAGCTGAGTTAGTAAACTTTCTGTTATTTAAATCATTTATATCTATCTAAATCTATATCTATACCTATTTCGATAAAGTTTTTCATATATAAAGTATAATATACTACATAATATATAAATGTATATCTATATAACATGTACTAATGTATTATAAGTAAGAACATTTATTTGGGCTCTTAGTTTCAGAGGCTTCAGTCTGTGATCATTTGACTCATAGTATTTAAGACTGTGGTGAGGCAGAATATTCAGGTATAAAATGCATAGTATATCAAAGATATACTATGATAGCCAAGAATCAAAATGAAAGAAATGAGTTGTAATTCTCAGCATATTTTTCACAAGCTTACTTGAATGATCTGTTTCCTCAATTTTTGACCTCCCAATATTCTCAGTGGCTGATGATCAATCTGTAACTTATAAGCCTTTGAGAAACCTTATGGATCCAAATTATTGTATAGCAATATGAATATATGTATAAGTGAGTGAATGTATATGTGAGACAACAATCAATGTCAAAGAGATAATGAATTTGAAGAAAACCAGGAAGGAGGATGTAAGAGTTTTGGAGGGAGAAAGTAGACAGGAGAAATGTAATTGTAATATAATCTCACAAAACCTTGTTTTTATGCATTTAGACTCTTTAAACAATCATTTCTAAAATCATTCAATGAAGTTTAAGTATACTGTTATTTTAGTTATTATGTCCAATAATGTATTTAATACTTTGAATCCTAGTATATTATTTTAATTAGGACTTTCATATGAAGAATGATGGCATCTCATTGTAAGTTGATGAATAGGAATTTCCAACATTTGACCCCTCTAATGAAACATGAATTTGAAGGATTATCAATGTATATACCAGTCTGCCTTCAAGAGAACAATTAAAGTAGATGGAAGATAACTGCCTACAAGATTAGCACAAGCATACAAAAATAACTATAGCTAGAGCTAAGACAAATTCCATCTTGTCTTTATCATCCTTTTCCTAACCTTGGCACAGAGAAAGGCACCTGCTAGTGTCTGTAGGTGAGAGAGGTAAGCACACTATTTTGCCCTGGAGAAGCAATATTTAACAGTATGAAATCCATGATGGGTAGCTTTACTCTGTGTATTAAACTAGCCCTGGAATCCAGAGCCTAGTCATTGGACTAGAACTACTAACTCAACCTCTCTTGTAGTTTGACACAGTCATCAAGTGTCATCCTAACCTCTCATCAAGGAAACTTCTTTTTAAAAAGAAAGATACCACTATAGAAAACATCTACCAATCAAAATTCAGAGGTGTGGAGCCTGTTCTCAATGGATATATCTACAAATACTCCCACAAGTAAAGCTCAGGCAGAAATGAAGAAAAGAGGGGAAAGACGGTGAGAGCCAGAGTACCAAGAAGTTTTCTTTAAGATTCTGTCTCCTAATAACATCATAAATGTTTCACCAACATGGTTGTGAAACATGAGGTATATGAGGATAATACCAACTGACAAGACAAATACAGTTTTTTGGTTCTTTTCCTATATTTATTTTGTTAATTGTAGTGAGAGCATTAAAAAGTATGTTATTAGAACTTCTTTATGACAGCTATCTCAGACAAAATATCAGTATCCCAAAATTGATTGAAAATTGCCAAATTATATAATTATTGTACATAATAAAACAAAATAAGTTCTATTGAATCCAAACAGAGAATACTTGTTATTAATTCATCCATACATACAGTCTCTGTGGCTAGATGTTTTTTCTCTTCATGGCTTGCATCTTTTATCCATATAGGTATTTTTTTTTGTTTTGCTCACAGTAATTCTATACATAGAGCAAAACTGAGCAAAAGGCTCCACCAGAAGAAATTTCATTTTCCTTCAGACAGTTTTTCTTGGCACCACACCTTCCTCATGGCATTCTTCATATCTGTATTCCTCAGTGTGTAGATAAGAGGGTTGAACAAAGGGGCAATCACAGTGTAAAATAGAGCAAACACCTTGTCATCCCCAACAGGATCACCCATTGGGACATAGGTAAAGATGAGCGGCAAGAAGAACATGAATACAACTGTAATATGTGAGCCACATGTAGAAAGAGCTTTCCGTCGGCCCCTGGATGAGCGTATCCTCAATGTGGACAAAATGATGATGTAAGAAATGACCAAGGCAACAAAGGTCAAAATAGACAACAGCCCTGTTGTGGTAATGACTATAATAATGAGAAGTCTTGTGTCAGCGCAGGCCAGTTTCAGCAGGGGGAATATGTCACAGAAGTAGTGGTCTATCTCATTGGCACCACAGAAGGGAAGTCTGATAACAATCAGTACATGCATAAGTGAGTGCATAAAAGCACCAATAACTGAGACTGTCACAAGAACATAGCACACTGGTCTGTTCAGGGTGATCATATAGTAAAGGGGTCTGCAAATGGCTACATAGCGATCATAGGCCATAACCACCAAGATAAATATTTCAGTGGCACCAAAGAAGTGGGCAGAAAACATCTGGACTATGCAGCCATTGTAGGATATAGCATTACACTGTACCAATAGGTCTATAATCAATTTAGGGGCCACTGTGGAAGTGAAACACACATCCATGAGGGAAAGATAGCTGAGAAAAAAGTACATTGGATGCTCACTAAGTTGGCTGCCCCTGATGGTGAGAAGAACCACCAGGTTTCCACAGAGAATTGCAAGATAACAAAGCAAGAACAACACAGAACACATGACCTTGACATCCTCATTATGGAAAAGTCCCAGTAAGATAAATTCTGTGAGGTTTACATATCCCATAGTTTATACATGCTTGATTATTTATATGGCAAGAATGCTGGGCTTAAGACTTGGTGTTTCAAGTACTTTTGTTTATTTTCAAAGTCATTTTAACCAATAAGTATATGCATTAAATGTTTAAGACAATTCAATTGTAAATTTCTTACTTTAGATAGAACAATGACAAAGATAAATAGAATACTTTGAAGTATAGTACAGTTCATTCATGAGAACAGATGCATAGACTGATACTCTAATAAATTTATTGTAGTTCTTAGAGGAATTCAAAAATCTTAAAATTATTATGAAAAACTAGGTAAATATTCTAAAAATTAAACACATACTCTAAGTTCAAAATCAAGATGCAAGTACACTCTACTGGTTTGATAAATGTTTATATTATAGGTGTATATGTTGATAGCCATAGTATTATAAGTTTTTATTTGAAAATGAGGTTACTGTTATTCTCAGCACATCATAATGATTAAAATTGTTGAATTCTGAAAATGTCTGCTAGCACTCTACTTCAAAGGGCTCACTGTGACACATTATTGAACATCTTTACAGCAATCTCAAGAGTACTACTAAAACTTATCTTAAAAATTTAGTAATGAGGGCTGGAGAGATGGCTCAGTGGTTATGAGCACTCACTGCTCTTCCAGAGGTCCTGAGTTCAATTCCCAGCAACCATATGGTGGCTCACAACTATCTGTAATGAGATCTGGTGCCCTCTTCTGGCCTGCAGGGATACATGGAGGCAGAATGTTGTATACATAATAAATAAATAAATCTTTAAAAAAATTAGTAATGAAGGTGGTAAAGAATGGCTAGGAAATTTTGGAGAAGAGGGTAGATTCTTTCCAGGTTCCAGAATGACTATGATTTCATAGTTGTCACCTCATTTTCCCGTTTAGTTTTAAGTTTGTTCAGGAGACTCTTGTTGTTGTCATCAATTTCTCGTATTGAGGCATCACCTTGGATGTTAACACCTGAAGGAAACAGAGTATATCCAAAGAACTGTCCTTATGTCACATTTTCAACAACTTGACTTTCTAAATTAAACTACATGTTTTACTTTACAAGACCCTATGCTTCGGCATAATGACAAATCCTAAAATTTCTTAGGGAAAACAACTATAAAATATTTTCATTGTTTTCTTATTTATTTTTTAACTGTTGTAACCTACTCTATAATGTGTCACATAAATGCTCAATTCAAGAGAGCTTTATAAAAGTAAATAAATTAATCAGCCTTATTCATGAATGGAGTATCACTATGCTACAAAGAATTTGAATAGGAAGAAATCAGTTCCATTTGCATTGTACAACTTCTGAGGTAAAGCTTCAGAAAAAGTACATTTGACACTGAAAGAGAATTGTGAATAACATTTTATAGATTGATTCAAATTCTACCCACTGATCTCAGGTTAAGATATTCTTGTATAATTAATCCCCATAATCTCTGAAAGTGTCACATGAGTAAAGGTCCAGTTACAAAATTAAAATCAGGGAAACACATATTAAGCAACAATGTTATATTATTCTGAGTTGTCAGCATTATGTATGTATAACTTAGCATACTTTAAGTCAAAATTTAATGATTGATAAAGGAAAAAGTTTAAATTACCCTGTTAAAAGCACCCCACTAAACACTGAGAAAAAATATTCATTACAATTTAATGAAAATTTGAAAATGGGAAAAGGTTTAATACATAATAGTAACAAAATAAAAATAGAGTATGCTACTTTCCTACTGTGGAATACAAAGTAGGAACTTCAACAGTTTAACTGGTTAAGAATGACAGTAGGAGAATCACATACAATGGGCATAAATCTACAAAGATGGCATGAAGGTAATGAGTTTGTGTAAAAAGCACACCAAACTAATATCCAAGAGTACCTGAATGCTTTTAAATGAATTAACAAGGGAGTAAAGTGGTATGGTTATATTTCAAGAATAAAAAAGATGATTATCAAAAGATATTATAATTAAAGAATATGTTCATTTTTTTACCAAAGAGATTTTTCTTTTTTCTTTAATTAAGAACTTAAGCCCATTATTTTAATATGATTTTGGAAAATTTCATTATGTATCAGATGGAATTTAAATCAATAAAGAAGAACTCATAGATCTCTCATTAAAATTCTGCAGAAACTTCTTTATTATTTTATACTTCATTTCCTCCTTTACTAAGGTAATGCAGAAAAACCCTAAGCATTAGAATCCACAGATTGTCACACATGATGTGAAAGTAAATACTCTCCTGTCTGGGGTATGGACATGCAAAGAAATAGTTCACATAAGGAAACAAGGAACACATTTAGTCAGCACATGCATTTACACAAAACCTAAGTCCCCTTGTTCTTTTAAATGCCTAATAGGATTTGAATAAAACTCATGATATCTTAGATCTAAAGATGACAATGTAAATGTCAAAAGGGGAAGTTAATCAACTGCAGAGTTTCACAATATGTTGGATTTCTTTTTTCTTGCATAAATTATTCTATTCAGAAATAGGCTTTACCAATTTTCTCTTAAGATACAATTTCAGTCTTTTGTTGTTTCCACTTGAAAGCAGTCCATCACTGTGACTGTACTTGTCAAGTTTTAAAAAAATTGGCTTTGGTCATCTCTTATCTTTGCATATAACTCTGGCTTTAATTTTTTCCCATATAAAATAATACTATCTAATATTTTTTACCACAGGAGTTTCTTATGAAAAACAGAAATATCCACAATAAACAATGAAATGTACACATATATTGCTAATATGTCATAAGAGCAAGCTAAAGATTAAATATCTTTTCATTATTTTCTTTTCATCAAACTGCATCTTCTTTATTTGTCTTATTTTTAAATGAAAAAAATCTCCACATTTCTGAGGAGTTTTTAAGATAAGGAAAGCTCTAAGGATATATTTTCTTCCACGATTTTAATCCTTCAAAAAGTATGGATTTCTATAGAAGTTGTAAACTATTTTGACAAATACCTATTTAGTAAAAGTATATCATATTAATAAGGACACAGAGTACATGAGAAGAACTGATATCATAGATGAAGGAACTAAAATCAGGGGAAACAATTTACACAAGAAACATGAATCTAATGCCTACAAAAGATTACCCGGTTATATAGTGGAATAATCAGACCAAATAATTGCAAAAACTGACAATCTTTTTTGTATTAAGTTTATTTATTTGATTTTATTATATATATATTTAATTTTCTTTGATTTCTTTATGCTATTTCTATGTGTTTTAGTTCACCATCACTTTTCTATTTCAAGAAATTAAAAGCATTTTTCTTTATCTTTCATATCCTATCCCAACCTTTATCAGTCCCAAATTTAAAATTATAATTTCAATAAAGTACTCCAATGATGGATTTTTGTTGGAATATATCCTTCAAATTTTCTAGCCAATGATTGAAATATGAAGCTAACATACAAATGAAAGTCATTTAAGGTTATCAAAAGCAGCTGACAAACAGTTCTTTTTTCAGAATGTAAAGTTAATAAAGATTACATTTCTACTGGAAAATAAGAAAATAAGAATAGGCTATCCTATGACTTTCTTTTAGACTCAGGAAATTTTAAAAAGCAAAGGAAAGAAGAAAGGATGAAAAATAGAAAGCAAAATAGCAATGATTACACTTTTGGTGTTGACCAGTTCCCATCATCATTTAAAATAATATCTATGATTCATAAATTCATGACAAAGTATTTGAGAGTCATTAAAACTTACCCTGTCAGGACTCAGAACAAGAATGAGAAGCATATCAGATTTATGTGAAAATTTTGAAATGCATTTGGACTCTGTGCCCCCTTGTCTTCCTTCCTTCTCCGTGGTGATGAAATTCTGAGTCCAGCCCTGCAAGGCTCAAAGCTTTTTAGAGAAGCTGCAGTTCAGTAGAGGAGAATTGAAGGGCACTGGAGGGATTTGGACACCATCCCACTGGTAATCCCCAAAGAAATTTCTGAAATAACCTGGAGAAAATAAACTCAAGTAATTTTAACAACCTGTTTAGATTTAAAGCTGTACCTTTAACAATATTTTAAATTGTTTAGATATATGATGCACCATAACACATGATTTATTTTAAGGGAAAATGAGCCATTATTTTTCCTTTTGCTCTCTTTTATTGTTTTTATTGGACTGTACATTTTTCTCCACTTCCATTCCTTCATCCCCTCTCCCTTCCTATCCTCTTCCATGACCCACAAACTTACAGTTTACTCAGGAAACCTTGTCTTTTTCTTCTTCCTATTTAGATCTACGTATGTCTCTCTTAGGGTCCTCTGTGTTGTCTAGATTCTCTGGAGTTGTGGATTGTAGGCTGGTTTTTCTTTGCTTTATGTCTAAAAGCCACCTATGAGTGAGTACATATGATATTTGTCTTTCTGAAACTCACTCAATTTGTTTTTCCTAGATCCATCCTTCTGCCTGCAAATTTAAAGATGTCATTATTTTTTTTTTTTACCACTGAGTAGTACTCCATTCTTAAGAATTTCAAAACAATATCTATGATGAGTTTCCTTGGGTGGCCTTAATTACCATTAACTTAGGTAATAGTAGTTTTTTTTTCTCAAAATCCCAAACTCTAAAGTTTGAGATCACACTACCAATCGAATAGGTTACTGCACAGAACTCTGAAGAGAATCCATGTCTAGATGTGAAAAAATAATCTCTTTCAAAGTAGAGGGAGCTGTTAATGACAACACAGAAGATGTAAAACAGTTCATTAGGTCACAGCGCTCATTTCCTCTCAACAATATTTCCATTTACTACACAGATTTCCATCTTTTCCTCATGAAAGCATTTTCTTCAATCAAAATGCCTATTGGAGTGGCATAATCAGTCTTAATTGCATCTTTATTGCAAAATCCTTCAAATGGTGTAGTGTAGGGTACAGTCTGCAGCAGGTTTGTGGCAGCAAGCATGGGGACTCTTGGTTCACTGTATGTACAGAAGATATGTTAGATAGGCAATAAAGAAGGTCTCTATAGTGAGGGAAAGATGACGCAGTGGTTAGGGGTTGTTCTTGGAGAAGATGCAGGTCTAATTCCCAGCATCCACATTGAAGTTTCCAACCGATTGTGGAGTATTATTTTAACTGGGGAATAATGTGTTACTTTTGTTTATGCTACAGAATATTACGGTAACTGTGTAGAGGTGTGTTACTTTTATTTATGCTACATTTTTTTAGATTATGTGAACCTGTGCTGCATTTGTTTCACCTTGTCTACCTGTGTCACTTGATTGAACTAATAAAAGTCTGAACACTCAATAGCTAGGCAGAGAGAAAAGATAGATAGGGCTCACAGGCAGATAGAGTGTCATGGGCTGTAACACCAGGATTTATCCCTACTGCTTGTACTGGATTTTGGGGAACCCATTCTCTTAAGATGGATACCTTGCTCAGCCTAGATATAGTAGGGAGGGCTTTGGACTTTCCCTGATGTGGGATTTCCCTCTGTATGCTGTGATTACCATTAATGAATAAAGAAACTGCTTTGGACCTATAGCGGGATAGAGCTGAGTTAGGTGGGGAAAACTAAGCTAAATGCTGGGAGAAAAAAAAAAAGGTGGAATGAGGGAGAAGCCCTGTAGCTCCGCCAGAGACAGACACCAGAACTTTACCTGGTAATCCACAGCCATGTGGCGATACACAGATAACTAGAAATATGTTAAATTAAGATATAAGTGTTAGCCAATAAGAAGCTAGAGCTAATGGGCCAAGCAGTATTAAAATAATATAGTTTTGTGTGATTATTTTGGGGCTGAGCAGAAGGGAACAAACTCAAACATGGCTCTTCACAACAGCTTATGCCTAGATGTCATTCTAGCTCTTGCTAGAAGTAATGGCTGCTCAGGTTAGAATGGTTCTGGCAGTCATGTGGCCATCTGATGCCACCAAGGCTTCAGATTTTAACCCCAACCCTGGACGTCTATGTGACCAGTGGTGGCAATGAAGAACCCAGACTTTAGCTTATACCCAGGCACAGTAAGACCATGGACTCAAACATCGTTCTTGGGAGCAGCTGTGTCTGGATGTCACCACTGCTGTGAGTAACGTAATGGCCCTAAGTCACTACTTTGGTCCTTGATCTGGGATGTATGTGGGAGCCTATTGATACATTTGGAAGTTCTTTGGTTTGTAAAATCTTATTTATTTTGTTCATTTTTATTTTTACTAAAAATATTAACTTTTCATTTTCCATACTAACCGCAGTTCTCCCTTCCTCCCCTTCTCTGAATCGACCAGCTCCCTCTTCTTCTCCCCCATCAATTCGTCTGGGAGCATAAGGCCTCCAGAGTCAACAAAGTCTGGCATATCAAACGGAGGCAGGAACAAGCCCCACACTCTCCCTTCCCATATCAAGGTTGAGCAAGATATCCCACTGTAGGGAATGGGCTCCACAGAATAGATTCATACACCTGGGATGGTTCCTGATGTCACTGCCAGCCCCCACTTCCAAAAAGATCAAACCACATAACTGTCACCGATATTCAGAGTCTCTAGTTCAGTCCCATGCAGGTTCCCCAGCTGTCAGTTTCCACTAGCTTGTATAAGCTGTATCTGTGGCTTTACCCATTATGCTCTTGATCCACCTTGTTCATTTCATTCTTCCTTCCTTTCTTCAACTGAACTCCAGAAGCTTAACCCAGTGTTTGTCTGTGGGTTCCAGCAAACCAGTTACTGATTGTTCTATGATGAAAATTGGGGTGGTCTCTAATCTGATTAAAGGGGAAGGCTCTTTCAGATACCCTCTCAGCTATTGCTAGGAGTCTTGATGGGTCATCCTTGTGAATTCCTGAGAATTTCTTGAACACCAGTTTTCTCCCTAACATCATAATGTCTCCCTTTATTGAGATATCTCTTTCATTTCTATCCCTCTCCATCCCTCCCCTATCATCTTGATCCCTCATGCTTCCATCCCCCATCCCACCCTTTTTACTTAATTCCAGTTTACCCAGAAGATCCTAATTATATGCTTTCTGGGTAAATAGCCCTTACTTCCCCACATGAATGTTTCCATTTCACTACTCAGATTTCCATGTTTTCCTCCACTGAAGTGTTTACTTCAAACAAAATACCTGTTTGGGTTACATATTTTGTCTTATTTGTATCTTTATTGCAAAATCCTTCAAATGGTTTAATGTAGGTCACAATCTGCAGGAGATGTGCAACAGTAAACAGGGAGCTCTGTGTTCACTGCATATAAAGAAGTAATGTTAGATAGACTATAAAGAAGGTCCCAATAGTCGTGGAAAGATGACTCAGCAGTTAAGAGTTGTTCTTGAAGAAGACCCAGGTCTAATTGGCAGCACCTGCATTGAGGTTCACAACCTGTTGTGAAGTATTATTTTAATTGGGCAAATATGTGCTACATTTCTTTATACTGCAGAATATTTCTTTAACTGTGTAAAGGTATGTTATTTTGTTTATGTTGTATTTGCTTAATTATGTAAAGTTGTATTGCATTTGTTTCAACTTGCCTGTCTAAGGTACCTGATTGGTCTAATAAAAAGCAGAACAGTCAATAGCTAGGCAGAGACACAGGATAGGTAGGGCTGGTAGGTAGAAAAGGAGAAACAAGAGAAGGAGAAGGAGAAAACAGGGAGGCACCCAGGGCAGGAAACCAGGCAGATGCCAGCAAGTACATTTGAGAAGCAGTGAAAGTAAGATATACAGAAGTAAAGAAAATTACAAAGCCCCAAGGCAAAAAGTAGGCAAGGAGAAGCAGGATAATTTAAGTTAAAACAGTTATCTTGAAACTAATCTAAGCTAGGCCAAGCATTGAAAACTAATAATAAATCTCCTTGTCATGTTAGGAGCAGGTTGTTGGCCCAAAAGAAATCTCTGTCCATCAACCATTTGCAACTGCAGTTCCAAGGCATCCAATTACCTATTTTTTTGTCTGTGGACACCAGGCATGTACACACAGTACAGACATATATGACATCTAAACACTCATATACATAAAATAAATGAAAAGGATAAATTTATATTCAATATGCATTAATCCTTTTCTTTTTTATTCTTCTCTCATCTATTACATCCCAAAAGAAGTTTGCTCTCCTCCCAATTCCTCTGACTACCTTCCTTCTTCCCCAGATCAGCTCTTCATCTATTTCCCTTCAGAAAAGGCCAGACCTCCCTGGGATATCAACCAAACAAGATATATTAAGTTGCAATAATTGAGTAGGAAAATTCCTTCATACTAAGGCAGAATGAAAGCAACCCATTAGAAGGAAAAAGGTACCAAAAATGCAAAAGAATCAGAGAAAGACCATGTACTAACTCTTAGGAGTCCCAAAAGAACATTAAGCTACAAAACCTAAACATATGCAGAGGACCTAAATCAGATCTGTGCGGGCTCACTGATTGTTGGTTTAGTCTATATCAGACCCTATGAGCCCAGGTGAGTTGATTCTGTGGGTTTTCTTATAATGTTCTTGAGCCTCTGGCTCTTATAATCCTTCCTTATCCTCTTGCACATTATTCCCCCATTTCCTTTTAATGTTTAGATGTAGGTCTCTGCATCTGCTCTCATCAGTTGCTTGAAAAAGCCTCTGTAGTAATGATTATAGTAGACTTCCATCTGTGAGTAGAAAAGAGCATCAATAGGAATCATTTAATTGACTTTTTATCAAGTTCTGTTTGATTCTATCCTTGGTGTCTTGGCTATCCAGCCTCTGATTCCTGGCTCTCCAGTTAGTATTGGGCATGGGTTCCCTTTCATGGCATGGGTCTCTATCAGGACCAGTCATTGGATTGTCACTCCCACAAATTTTCCATGTTTACCCAAGCACATCTTACAGGTAGGACAGATTTGTAAGTTGAAGGTTTTCTGTCTGATTTGATGTCACAATCCCTCTACTGAGAGCTTTTCCTGGTTATGAAAGATGGTCAGTTAAGATTTCATCACCCCAATATTAGGAGTGTTAGTAGGCATCACCCTCATAGATTTAAAAAATGAAAAATATGAAGGAAATGGACAATTTTATTGATAGGTACCAATCAACAAAGTTAAATCAAGTTAAGATAGCAATTTAAATAGATCTATAACTTCTAAGAAAATTGAAGCTCTAGTGGGATTCCCCTCTGTATGCTGTGAATACCATTGCTTAATAAAGGAACTGCTTTGGGCCTACAGCAGATCTATAGGGGAACAGAGCTAGGTGGGGAAAATTAAACTAACAGGGAGAAAGAAGAGTGGAGTCAGAGAGAAGCCATCTAGCCCTGCCAAAGACGAATGCCAGACCATTATCCAGTAAGCCATAGCCTAGTGGCAATACACAGATAAGAGTCAGGCAATAAGAATCTAGAGCTCATGGTCCCAGCAGTGATTTAAATGATGTAGTTTCTGTGTGATTATTTCGGGGCCAAATAGCTAGGAAACAACATGCAGACCTCCTTACAACACAGTACTCCTCAAATTATTCAACATAATAAAAACAGATGGAACATTGTCAGATTCATTTTGTGAGACTACAGTCATCATGATATCCAAACCACACCAAGACTCAATGAAGAAAAAGAATTACAGGCCAGTTTCCTTCAAGAACATTAATGCAAAAATATTTTATAAAATACTCCCAATAAGAATCCAAGACTACATCAAAAAATTCATCCATCATGATCAAGTAGGCTTCATTCCAGAGAAGCAGGTGTGGTTTAACATACAAAAATCTGTCAGTAAAACCAGCCTTATAAACAAACTGAAAGAAAAATCCACATGATCGTTTTATCAGATGCTGAGAAAACCTTTTACAAAATTCAACACCCTCCCTGATAAGAGTCTTGGAGAGATCAGGGAAACAAGCAATATACATAAATGTAATAAAGGCAATATGCAACAAGTCAATAGCCAACATCAAATTAAATGATGAAAAGTTCAAAGCAATTCTAATAAATCAGGAACCTGACAAGCTGTCCACTCTCATTATATCTATTCAACATAGTACTTGAAGTTCTAGTTAGAGCAAGAAGACAATTTTCCTTTTGTTAAGAAACAGAAGGTACCAAATATTATGCTGTCAACTTGAATTTAAAACTGAAAATTCTGCAATAAAAGAGTCAAGCTATGTAGAAATAGGAGCAGCAGGCTGCTTCCCGCCACTCGGCTAGCTTTACCCGAAATAATTACACAGAAACTGTATTCTTTTAATACTGCCTGGCCCATTAGTTCTAGCCTCTTATTCGCTAATTCTCACATCTTGATTAACCCATTTCTAATAATATGTGGAGCACCACGAGATGGTGGCTTACCAGGAAGGATCTTAACTTGCGTCCATCTTGGAGAGGAGAGCTATAGTGTCTGGCTCACTTCCCTTCTTCCCTTCTTCTGTTCTGTCTACTCCGTCTACCTAATTTTCTGTCCTATCAAAGGGCCAAGGCAGTTTTCTTTATTTCTTTTTTTTTTTTGTTTTTTTTTTGTTTTTTTTTTGTTTTGTTTTGTTTTTCGAGACAGGGTTTCTCTGCAGCTTTTTTAGAGCCTGTCCTGGAACTAGCTCTTGTAGACCAGGCTGGCCTCAAACTCACAGAGATCCGTCTGCCTCTGCCTCCCAAGTGCTGGGATTAAAGGCGTGCGCCACCACCGCCCAGCTGGCAGTTTTCTTTATTAACCAATGAAAGTAACACATAGACAGATGACCCTCCTCCATCAAAGCTATGGGTATTACACAATGACAATGTTTTCAAGATTGATGGAAGACTGAATATAAAAGAATATAAAAGAAAGTGATGTAAACTATACCTGGCAGTATAGCTTATTGTAGACTCTAATTATTTCTACTAGCACACAAAAATTTGGTCATGCTTTGAGATAAATAAATCATAAGATGTGGTTATGTCTCTATCATATAGCCTATGACTTGCAAATACAAGGACCTACATTTCATCCCAGGCACTCAAAAAAATCAAAGAAATACAAATCAAAAGAAAAAAATAATGTATTGGTTTCTGATATAACAAAATGGAAAAAATTTTGCTATGCAATTTATTGGTTAATAAAAGTAACAGAATTCTTTTTTTTTTTTTTTTTGGTTTTTCAAGACAGGGTTTCTCTGCAGCTTCTTTAGAGCCTGTCCTGGACCTAGCTCTTGTAGAAGTAACAGAATTCTTAAGTAAAAAATAATCCATGTTCAGAGAGTTCTATTTGGTTGCATGTTCCATCAGTCCCATTCCAAATGGACTTAGTGGTCTCCCATTAGTTCTGTCCTGCCGTCTCAGTGGGTGAACGCATCCCTCATGGTTCTGACTTTCTTTCTCATGATCTCTCTCCTTCTGCTCCTCATCAGAACTTTGGGAGCTCAGTCCGGTGCTCCAGTGTGGGGCTCTGTCTCTATCTCCATCCATCGCCAGGTGAAGGTTAAGGCTCACAGTGAGCCCGTCCATGCTGTAGAGTTCACATTCATTGCCATTGTCCTTGGTTTCTCAGTCCTCCTTCACCGTCAGTCACATTCAGAGAGCCCGGTTTGGTCCCCTGTTCCATCAGTTCCATTCCAACTGGACTTGGTGGTCTCCCGTTAGATCTGTCCCACCGTCTCCATGGGTAAACGCACTCCTCACGGTCCTGACCTGGCTGATGGTGGAGGCTGACCGAGGAGCCAAGGACAGTGGTGATGGGCTTGGTCTCTACGACATGTACGGGCTCTGTGTGAGCCTTGTCAGTTTGGTTGCTCACCTTCCTGGGCCTGGAGGGAGTTGGGAGGACCTTGGACTCAACATAGTGTAGAGAACCCTGATGCCTCTTTGGCCTGGAGAGGGAGGGAGTGGGGGTATGGGTGGAGGGGAGGGGAGGGAAGGGTGAGGAGGAGGGGAGGAGATGGCAATTTTTAATAAAAAATAAATAAACTGGAAAAAAAATCCATGTTTAATTTTTTCTATGAATAAAAACACACAAGAAAACATTGACATTAGAAATATTATTAACATTAATATTCTTTAGTACTAGAGTATTAATTAATGATATCAAATTCAACTACTCTCTAATAGGCAGAGGCTGGTGGAGCTCTGTGAGTTCTAGTCCAGCCTGATTTATAGAGTGAGTTCCAGGACAGCCAGAGATACACAGAGAAACCCTTGAAAAGCCAAGAAAAAAGAAATCTAAAATAAAACCAATAAATTAACATTAATACACATGACCAATTCAATATTTAGCAAAGCTTTGTTTTAGTTGGGGTTTCCTAAAATTAAAATGAAGCTGCCGGGCTGGAGAGATGGCTCAGAGGTTAAGAGCACCAACTGCTCTTCCAGAGGTCCTGAGTTCAATTCCCAGCAACCACATGGTGGTTCACAGCCATCTATAATGAGATCTGGTGCCCTCTTCTGGCATGCATGCATACATGGAAGGAATGTTGTATGCATAATAAAAAAATAAATCTGAAAAAATGAAGCTGCCTTTCATTACTATATATTTTTGATACATCATTTTACATATTTTTGCAGGTATGATTTAATAACTAATCTATACTCAACAAAGCTTCTTTTAGATAATCCATTTTAAACAATAGAAAAATAAAAATTTATAAACAGAATAATCATAAAATGTAATGTGGTACTTAATACTTGATATTTTCACTGATTTAGAATAAATATTTATTGGTAGATAGAAATATTATTATTACCACTTTAAATCTTGCTTATTGTCTAAGAGGCATAATTTGGAAAATCCAGAGCCCTGTGGTCACTGTTAAATGAGATGATAGTGATGGACATCATAGTTCAGTTGTTAACATTTTTATGATAGCAGTTTTATTTCATGTGTTGGAATCAGCTGATAGGGGCAAGATGACAGTTGTAATCCTCAGTAATTTTCAATATCAATACATCTGTAAACACCAGGTTCTTGGCACAGAGAAGTAATACTGAAGAGAAGGTAAGCTATTTTCTTTAAGAAAAAGAAATGAAAATTGGCAATAATTGACTTTTCATTCAGTTTGTTTCAGCCTGCGTAAGTCAATAATTGTGCATTTTAAATATTGCTTTTTTTCAATAATTAACATCAAATATTATATTTTCGTGATTTTCACTTGTAAGAACAGAGCATTTTTTACCAATTATTTCTTTAAAAATCATTTTGGATGACATGCATAACAAGTAATAGCAATATTAAAGTGGAATCTATTTACAAGCCATGTGGAAGATCTGTGTATCCCACTGTGCTCCATCCAATCCCTGTAACATGTTTATTGCATGATGCTGAAAGTTGTTAGTCAAAACAAAGGCTTTGAAAGACATGACAGACACAATATTGTCATTATATCAATTTATTTTTCTCAGAAAACTTTCTTCTCTTTTATAAACTTGAGATGTCTTTCATTTCCATAAATCAAAAATATGAAATACTCATGGTAAAATGTCAGACAAATTTGGTCATTATAGGTTCTGTGATCTTGGCAGGGATCTTATGCTGTAAGAGAACTGAGTTGCTCTATTTGTTATTTAAATAAGCCTATTCTTTCCATATTTTGTGCACTTTAATCTACCATGAAATATTTGTACATGAGAATAACATGCTTTGTAGAAATGGTGATGTAAAAATGCTTTCACCTTAAATTATTTTAGTCATATCTTGAATAATACAGTGTTCTGTATGCATCCCATTAGGTTGGTCAATTCTAGGGCAAACTTACTTACCTCAAATATCTTCATACTCTATAACGGATTCAAAATATTAGATTTAATGAACTCTGCAAAATTTATAGTTCTTCACAAAACATTTAATCATTATTTCTATCAATAGTGAAATAGTCACCTTTCTCCCTGGAACATATTCATTTATAGTTGTTATGACCATTTTTACATTTTAAGACTCAGTTTTAAAGAAAACTCAAAGAACCTTTAATGGTTGTTCTGTAGCAAGGAAAATATTGTCTCATTTGTTAAAGACCTTTCATCTTAGGATTTTATTTTGTATTAGTGTAGTTAATTGATTCATTGCAATTATCTGAATGGTTCTTTAGGTTTTTTTCCATGAATAAATACACTGGAAATCTATGTTCCCAAGATATTATGCTCCACTATAACAAATTCAACATCTTGTATAAATGGATACCCAACAGTTTAAATTGAACATTGTCTCTTAGTTCTTAAAATGTAATACTTATTATATACATGGAGAGATGATTCAGTGGACAAAGTATTTGCTGAGTATGAGGACATGAGTTCAAATCTCTACCATGTAAGATGCTAGGCATGCTGGAATGTACTCATAATCTGTTCATAACCCAGCAATTCTAGACCAAGTGAACTACATAATATTGGAAAGGAGTGAAGAAAGCATCCTGATGTTCACTTCTGTCCTCCGAACATGGACAGACACATCCTGTGCACATGTGCACATTCAAATTCTCATACCTTACATTTTATACTTGTCTGATTATTTGAGTGCTTTGCTGTCTTTAAACCATATTCAAATAGTGAATTTATTAGAGTTTCTATCTACTTTGTGTGGAAGGAATGAATATTTTTTTAATTTATTTTTTAAAAGAATCAAGACATTGTATTTTAAACCATACTAATATTACTGGGGCTCTGGCACCCACAAATGAACATTTTGAGAATCTGTTGTTGGTGTTTTACATGGATAATCTTGACATTTTCACATCCTTCTGTTATAAATCTATTCTACTTTGGGTGTTGGCACATATATTCTCATGTCCATTTCCCCACTAAAGTTATATATTTCAATGGGTTCTGATTCAGAGCAGCACTGTAGAGACAGCTGGAAAGACTCTAAGATGGCTGTCAGAAATCAACACGACAATAGATAGAATATGGGTTGGTGTTGTGGGTGGTAAAAAAAAGAGCAGAGAGAAAAGGAATCCATTATAGTTTGAGTGGAGAACTGGACTAGATTGTGTGTTGACTCCTCCCATGTATGGACACAGCACTGCAGAGCCCCCATGAGAAGCATTACTGCTTCTCTTGTCCCTATCTTTGCTAATTCAGCTACACTGCTTCTCTCACTTCTAGAGAATACCTACACTCACTTTATTTTCAATGAAAAGAAAAAATGTTTTTTTTAATCATCGAAAAGTTTATTATTTCTCTGTGAGTTTTAATTCTTTCCAAAGCAGAAAATAAAGAGTGATAATCTTCCCTCCAGGTGGAATGATACATGAAAAGTAACTTGCCTTAGGATTCATTTAATAAAAGTTCTAACCTATTTATTGAACAACAGCTTCCTTCAATAGCATTAAATTAATATGTAGTTTTTTAAAAGTATTACTAAGCAAATGACAGGATCATTGTATCTTGTCAAGAGTAAATTGTAATAGCCTATTTCCAGCAAAATGAAAAAGATAACCAGGGACAAAGACTGAGGAAAAAGGAAGATCTCTGAACAAAATAGTCTATTTGAGGTCAAAGCCTTACTATTATTCATAAAAATATTAATATATCTGATCTGGAAACTCAAATTTGATTATATGAGTATTATACTATTCAATTAAAATATTTATTTGATAATTTCCTTGTACTCTGAAAAACATACATTAATTACACATGACTTGCCAAGTCTACTAGAAGCATAAATTTGAAACTTTTAAAGTACTGTGTGAGATGTCATAGTTCTTTCCTTTCTAGAATGCCGCCTGGAAGCATAAAATAGATGAACAGATGGTCCTTCCAAATGATTGATTGATTGATTGATTATGCATACAATGTTCTGTTAATATGTACACACCAGAAGAGGGCACCAGATCTCACTACAGATGGTTGTGAGTCACCATGTGGTTGCTGAGAATTAAACTCAAGACCTCTGGAGGAGCAGCTGGTGCTCTTAACCTCTGACATCTTTAATAGATTTGATACCTTCTAAAGTCAGATTCTTCATGCAAAGTCGTTTAAATGTAACAGAATTTTTAGGATGTGAAATTAGGATCTCCCTAATAAAATGATTATTTTCAGTGTATATCGTAATTTAAAAATCAGTACTTTGCAGATAATCAGGGATGAATAGGCATATGCCTGCTACTTCTCAGTGGTATTATTTATGTGGTCTGTAATATGCGGGTAATGCTCATTAAAGTGCATTTCTCTAATGCGTCCCACACAGAGATACCTTAGAATGTGAGCTTCTGCTTCAGGAATATGCAGCAGGGAGGAGACAGAGCATCCCCAGAGATGCTTGCCACACTGTGTGTCTTTTTCCCACACTGCCTCTTGGTCTCCAAGGCTGATGCAATACTTTGTTTGCAATGCTTGTGGCCAAAGCCACTTCTACACTAACAGGCTTCTTATCAACTCCCCAATGATGGATTCTAGCAGCCAATAGTTTTTGGCAAGGAGCTATAGATTTGGGCTACTGAAAATGACTTCTGAAAACAATGCACAATTCCCCAAACATAACAAAAGATTCTCTGAGCTGATTAAGTTTGCAGCCTTGTATGATGTTTCGGTCTCCAGTGCCCTGCCTGGTCAAGATGTATTACTAATGCTGTTTATCCATTTTCCTTTCTCTCTGTGAATTCTTGCCAACTCTGTTTTTACAATAACTGCTCCTGAAAATGACTCTTTTTCTCTCCTGTCATTCAGAACATGCCACATTTCCATCCCTTTTCACAACCTATGTTCCCAGGAACATATGTGTTCCCAGGAAGTTCCTATATTTATATTCAAGGTACCTAATAACATTTTCTTATTTTTACTTATTTTTTCTTAAACTTTAGGTCTTATTGAAGTCATCCCAATAGGGATGTCCTGAAGCTTAGCCACAGGCAACTATCAATCTTGATTTCAATATTTGACAGGTTGAAACTGAAATGCATCCTATGACACAGAAACGTGTATTACTGAGTCCTGTGAGTTCTTTGCTGTTTGCTTGTCTTTAGCTCTGACTATTTCCAGGAATCAATGAAATCCACAAAATTTTTAGAATTGTGATTAATATGGAATGAATGACAAATAACTAGATCCATTTTTTTCATTTTTCTACAATTATTACAATATAAGAAAGCACAAAATTTTAACCTCTTTAATATACACTTGAAAATAATGAATTACCAGCTAAGAACTGATACTCAAAATAAAATTAGCACATCATTTCTAACCCTTTTAAGATGTTTTGCTAGTGATAGTCATAACTTGTTATAGTCAAAGGAGACCTCAGAACATCTTTATCAAAATCATTTTGGCTTCCTTACTGATGCTGTAGTGCCAAGCATCTTGAAGGCATTACTTGTCAAAGCTCTGGTGCTTGGACAACTTAGACTGGCTCTTCATTGCCCTTAGTGGCATTTACAGCAAAACTCTTGCCTGTGTTTTTGACATGTTTATAATTTGTATCCCTTGTTATCCCTTGCTATCTGGACTAATGTAGCAATTCTTATAAAAGCAGATGTTAAACAAAAAAAAAAACCTATGGTAGTCCACCTAGAAGAATCAGCTATTCAAATTATTGAGTGTTCTATAGAACTTATTATTTAAGTGGTATTAGTAAGCATGATACACAGGATCTGGGAAAAGACATTAAAGAAAAAAATTAGGGAAAGTTTAGAAGCTTACTAACTAAAAATGAATCATTGGGTTTTCATGTTGTGCCTCAGAAACACTGAATTAGCATGGATTGGAAGATATTTTGATTATAAATCTAATGAAAAGCCTTGGTACCCTCCTGAAGGTAAAGTGAGAAGTTTTAGGCATTTTGATGTTCTTTTAACATTTGCAGGATTTTTATAAAGACAGGGAACAATTTGAAACAAAGATTTATGACAAAGACACAACAGGAAATATTCTGGTTTAGTGAACTGCCCGGTTTCCTGAGTATACTTCTCAGATCAAGACGTTTCTGATATTGTATAAAGAATAAAAAGCAGAGCACATCACTTCAAAAGTTAAAGGAAAGGATGTGGTCTTATATCAGATATGAAAGACAAATAGAAAAGGAAAAGAAAAATTAAAAAGGAACTGAGTGGTTATGTTTCTGTAGAATAATCAAATATTCCTTATAGTAGGTTAATAAAATAATACAAGATAAGCTTGATAGAAGAGGTTATATGAAATAACTTCTGATCTATTAATTTAATTAAACTTAGACACATTCTGTGTAATATTTCTGTAAGCACAAGCTTTGTGACACTAATTTTCAGGAAAGAGACATTGAGTTAAAAGAACTGACTTTATTATAATGTAGATCATAATTCTTATGAGCTCTGCCATTTGCTCATTTTACCTCTTTTCTTTGATATGCTTATGTAGTCCAGAAAGACTTTAGAAAATCTATGAAGAAATGATTTGTGTATAATAAAGCCTATCAGAGATGCAGTTTGCCATAGTAGGTCAAGAGATGTACTTCCTTCTGCCCATCTCCTATAAAATGAAAATAAAAAGGTTTCCTATTTCTGAATTCTTTTTTACTGCTCTTGCATATACCCACTTCAGACCCTGCCCTCATCCAGAGCTGGACTCCACCCCTTATAAGGGTCTACATCTCACTCTCCATCAGACACCTCCATCAATCTCTTCCACAATTTCTTCATGGAGCTTTTCATGTCCTTATTTCTAAAAGTGTAAATCAGAGGATTGAGCAAGGGAGTTAGGATAGTGTAAAATATTGCCACCATTTTGTCAAAATAAAATGCAGATGGAGGCCGAGCATATATAAATATGCATGGAACAAAGAACAAAACCACAACTGCAATGTGGGATCCACAAGTGGAGAGAGCTTTCCATTGTCCTTCAGAGCTATAGGCTCTCAGAGAGAACAAGATGACACCGTAGGATACAAGTAAAATAGAGAAGATTATTATGCAGATAGACCCACTGTTGGCCACCACCAAAAAGCCAAATACATGTGTATCAGTGCAGGCAAGTTCCAGTAATGGGAACAAATCACACATGAAATGATCAATGACATTGGGTCCACAGAAGGGCAGCTGCAAAATGAAGATAATTTGTGTGATAGAATGCAAGAATCCTCCTGTCCACGCTATTCCCATCAACATGACACAGAGCTTCCAGTTCATGATTGAAGAATAGTGCAAGGGCTTGCAAATGGCCACGTAACGGTCATAGGCCATGGCTGTCAAGACAATCACTTCTACTGCTGCAAAGAAGTGTTCAGCAAAGAGCTGCACCATGCATCCACCAAAGGAGATGGTTTTCTTCTCATAGAGGGAGTCCACAACCATTTTTGGTGTGATGACAGAAGAGAAGCATGCATCCAGTAGTGACAAGAATGCCAAGAAGAAGTACATGGGACAGTCAATCAGTGCTGGGCTACAGACAATGGTCACCACAATTATCATGTTTCCCCCAACAGTTGCAATGTAGATGACGAAAAATACAATAAAAACTATTTTCTGGACTTTAGGGTTCTGTGAAAGTCCAAGAAATATAAACTCTGTTACAAAACTGTGGTTTTGCATAATTTCAAGGATAATGTAGAAGTGAATCTGTGAATAGTAGGAAAAATGCTTCAAATAAGTATATGCTATTATCATCAAGTTGGGGTAGTAGTAAATAATTTTTTCTTGATTGAGAATAGAAAAAATGTACATTGCCCAACACATATACATCACTAACTGAATTGAAGAAGACATATATATATATACACATTTTTGCATATGTAGATAGATAGATGATGGGTAGATAGATAAATACATAGATACATAACAGATAGATATGATAGGAATATATAAATATATATTAATGTACCACATATTAATATAAGCAAAGGCAATGAATTTGGGGGAAGTAGAGTAGAAGTTTGAAGGGGAAAGAGGGAAGTAAGAGTGGGAATAATCTTGATAAGGTGTACATGTATGAATTTGTTTTTTAAAAAGAAAAAAATAGCTAACCTACAAAATCTTGTTGGTTTTTAAGGCATTACATTTTAAAGATATTTGTTATGCAGCCAAAGCTGACCGAGACATATTAATGAAGACTTCTATAGTAGCTCCCTGTGAATTCAAACTTGAAAATATATATTCTAAAAAAGGAAGACCCAGACTCCTTGTTCAACTGGTCAAAATTATCATAGGAATGTAGACTTTCATTTTTCCTCAGTCTTATAATGCATTTTTGCTGTTCATTCTTTAAAATTGCACAGCAATCAAAAGTGTTAGGTTAGGTTCCAGAGTGACAGGAGGAGAATGAGAACACAGGCACGGGTAAGGAGGCATTTAAGTTTGTGTCTCTCATCATTGAAAAATCAAATTTTCATTTTTGCAGAATTCAGCTGGGAAGTTTCTGGATTGAGTTGGACAGCTAGCTGCTAGGTCACCTGGGGATGATTGGTCTATGTGGGACTTCATCTCAATTGGTTTATCTTTATGTGCTTAGTGCACTCTTTCATTTTTCTTTCTTTCTTTTTTTATTCTTGTTTGTGATTCAGGACTGGCATTAGGGGGTCCTCTTTTAGCTTCCAAGGAGCTGTCACAACAGACCCAAGCCACCGTTCTTGCCTTGTACTCTTTCATTTTTTCAGGAAGGCTGGCCTATGCTTGCTCATGCAATGATGGCATTGTTCCAAGAGTGGGTAAGAAAAAATGGGTATGACTTTGGGGATCTGGGTTTAGAACTGCACAAAGCCAACTAAGCCACATTCCTGTGATTAGAATCAACTCAAAATAGGCTCAAATCCTGAATGGCAGGAGTGTGAAAGTTCATTCATATGTATGGCAAGGGATAGTGCATTCTGGGCATTTTTGTAATCTGACAGCTATGTAAATTGTTACTGTTTTTAGGAATGCAAATGGGATCCACAGATAATTACTGGTTACATCTTTTTTATGGAAAAATTCCTACCATGAAGGGCATGTGCATTAAATAAATAACTATATTTAAACTAGAAAAAAAATTAAAAAGAAAAAAATAATTTCCTGAAGTCAATATTGAGATGTCATATAGAATTGAATTGCTGGTTATTTTTATTTTCCAAAAGCGACCACATGCAGTTTGTCTTTGAAATGCTGATATTTATGATTCTTTAGTGGATTCCTGAAGTAGAATATCAAAACACATTTTGAAACCATTTCTATGTTATACACATAGTGAACAGACTGTGAATTAATAATGTCTGCTATTTGCTTGGAAAAAGACAGAGAATAATGTTTTGAAATGTCTGATCAGAACATTCATCTGCCAACAGAAAAATGGGCAAAATATAGTTTAGAATGAAATTGAAAATCATCACCACATGTTAAATTGTCTTAATCATTCTGAGGATTTTTTTGAATGTCAAATGAATTAATTTATTTTTTTAAAAAAAGCATATAGACCTACTATGTCTGTCTTTGTTTATAATGTGAATGTTCAAAATGTAGAGATTTTTCTTTAATTCATCATTTTAAACTCTGTGATATAATAATGCCTTTTGTCTTAATAACTGAGATAATACAAGTTAAGCTACTGCTTTGAACTTAGGTAATGAGAAGTTGTAGGTCTATTATTATTATTTTCATGGAGAACATTTTGGTAAAATATGTTAAATTCAAACTCACAAAAGACGTTATCTGGTATTTTAACAGAGACTTTCTGTTTCTAAAATGCACAATCTGTCTTTGAAATGAGCAGAAAACAAAGATGATTTATATTTTCAGACAGGAACTACCAAGTGGTGGTAGTCTTTATACACTTTATTTCTAGGTATAAAATTGAAGTATCTTCTTACTTTGTTGATGTTTGATTGACATATCTTAATAAAGTTAACAGGGGAAATGATGAAGTATTAAAAATCAATGTTTCAATCATGCATGTATAGAAATTGGCCACAGTTAACATAGAAGAGAAAATGTAGATTGAAGAGTCTTAAAATTTATACTTTCCGAATATTTATTCAATGTTGCCTTTTTATGCAAACAAACTTTAAGGTACATGATTTGAAATTTATAAGACTGCCCTATAGCAGAGATGTTTATAAATAGCTTAGCTGTTCAACTGGAAGGTTTATGTAAAACATCAAATGTAAACTAGTGAAAAGAGAGCTCACATTATGTCCTTACCAATTCCAGCTATGATTCCTCTCTACAGTCAGTTGTCTTACTCTCAGTTATCCCACGAAACCACCAGATTAATATTCCAGCTCTTGAATTCATTTTCCACAGGCAGAGACTATTTCAACTGTGTCTGAGTCCTCTCTTGTGAAGAACACTGAAATATATTAGTAAATTTATTAGTACACTTTTATGCCCACATGTTTTCATGTACATACATACACACACACACATGTGCACACAAACACATATGTTTATATATGTGTGTTAAAATATCTGAATAAAAGAGTAAGATATATATTCCACTCTCTATTTATCTATATATAAATAAAGAAAGATGAGCTTATTTTAATGAATGGTAGCCAGTTTACACTTTATTATATGTTTATAGAACTATAGGACTGTTATGTGATTTTGCCTTAAAGCAACAATTCCCATGTCTTCTCAACTCTAATACTGACCAGTGACTTTAACACAAGCTCCAACTCAATTTAACTGTGGCTAGTTTATCTTCAGGCCAGAGACAAGACAAACATTTGTAACCAATAAAGGATCACAAGGTCTGATTTATAGTAATGGCACAATGAAACTCATTATTGCTTATAATGAACATGTACACAGATACACAAAGAAAACCAAAACTAATCAAAACAAAAACTTTTGACTCTGGAAAACATGCTCACATCCTAGTCTCTCTGTCTGATATGTATCACATTACTTCAAGTACTTGAAAGTCTCAGATTTCAGATCTGCTGATGGATATAATCATTAGAACCATCACTAGTTATCAAGTGAGAATCACATACAGATACTGATGGAGTCACAAACTCCAGAAGTTCATGGAAAATGCTTTTTCCTAGGGGTTGCACATAGACATATAGAGAACACCTGAATAAAAAGTGAAATGAAATTTATGCCCTGGAAATTCTGAAGCATGCATGGGCAGCTGGCATATGGCAGTTCTGTTGAACTCGTCCATATTGGGTTTCATGGTCTAAATTGATGAGGACAACTGACCAGGTCTCTTCCTCTAGAAGACACCAAATTTTATTACAGATGGTTGTGCATCACCATGTGGTCGCTGGGAATTGAACTTAAGATTTTGGAAGAGAAGGCATTGCTCTTAACCACTGAGCCATCTCTATAGCCCTATACAGAACACATATTTAGTACAAATTCTTGTTTTTGTGGACAAAACCAAATATTCTTTCCCTCATATTTATTAAGAAATATAAACTTTTTGTTTCATAATTACACTGAGAGATGGCATTTTTAAATACAAACATATTTTATGTCCTTAGTAATTATCAAGCTCAACACTATAACCCACAGACCCACCTTATCTATTCCTATTTAACATGGCCTTATTTTGGAAAAGAAAGGCAAAGTGGGTACAAAGTTAAAAGAAAATAAAATCCCAATAGTAATCAAAAATAAAGTAAAAAGATTTATTTTCTCCTAAGAGCAATAAAAAATTTAATATAAATATTCATTATTCACAGACTACAGACATAGATTCATAAGCATGAAATCCAGATGTGGTGCCCTACACCTATATTCCTCATGCTCTTCAGGTGGTCACAGGCTGATCCTTGAAGCTTTCTTACCAGCCAGGCTTGTATATAGATGAGTCCCAAGTGAAGTGGGAAATCCTGTTTCAAACACATATTAAGGTGCAGATCAATTAGGAAAGACACCTGGCATCATACCAAAACCTCCACATATATGTACACACATGCATAGATATGCTATGCTAGCACAGACCTGAGCATACAAAGGCAAGAACACACAAATAACACACATGAGAAAGACAGAGTGAGAAGTCAGCACTTGGGAAATAGTTGAGAAAAGAAGGGGGCTTAACAGGAGTTATAAAAAATAGGAGACAGGGATATGACTATTATAAAAATACATTGTGTATAAGTATTTAAACATATATATATATAAAACTACTGTCACATAAATTGTTGAAAACTATGTTAAAATGGGTAATTAATTAAATAGGAATTATTAATAAAACACAAAGTAGTGAAAACTCAAATATAAAATTTTATATTTAGTAAGGAGAAATGTATTATAGTGATATCATGAAGCTAAGTGGGACTTTGTAGGGGTGTTATGATATTCATGTACCTCAAAATTAGTAAAAATAGACATTAAGGAGAAATATAAATGTTCTCATTTCCTATTATCAAAAGGATAGTAAAAATTAGTGGAGCCGGGCGGTGGTGGCGCACGCCTTTAATCCCAGCACTCGGGAGGCAGAGGCAGACGGAACTCTGTGAGTTCGAGGCCAGCCTGGTCTACAAGAGCTAGTTCCAGGACAGGCTCCAAAGCCACAGAGAAACCCTGTCTCGAAAAACCAAAAAAAAAAAAAAAAAAATTAGTGGAAAAAAGCCCATGAATTTGAAAGGAGCAGAGAGGGATATGCAGGAAACTGAGGGTCATGAAAGATAGGGGTAAAATGGTGCAATTATATTGTAATACTCCAAAATGAAGTAACATATTTATTAAATAATTATATGGCCTGAATTCTAGATAGCACTGAGAAAACTAAACCACCTCAAATTCATTCATTTACGAAAGGTTATGAATATAATTCTTCATAATAACATTATGAAAAATGTAAGTCCAAAGGAAAATGTGAATATTTGCAAATACAAATTGATATATAACTTTAATCAGTCCTAAAATGTCCTCATTAAAATCGTGCTTTAATTGTTATAATTATAAAATGTGTTCATCCAAATAATTCCTTTAGAAAATATATCAATAAATAATTTCAAGATCATAAAAATCTTGGTATCTTTTATATTAGTAATCCAAGTTCCAAAATTTTGTTCTACAGCTAAAATAGGATGGGGAAATTTCATATCATATGTTACTGCTTCACAAACGTATTGAGAAATTAAAATAACTACCATTCAGTAACAGTGATATCTAATTAAACAAGAATTTTATTAAAATTCACTAATGCAAATCACTAATATAAATAAAATTCCAATTGTATGAAGTTAGAATGACTGAACATTATAATAGTCTATGTAAGGAAGTAGAAAAATCTAATATAGATAGTTTACATGCAATTTATAAACTAGAAGGTTTATATCAAAGTAGGGAGACTTTTAATTTTTCTGCATTTGTCATCTTACTAGTGCCATATTATTTAGAGTAGAAAATATAGTTGAAAATTCTCCAAATCAACTTTTCTTCTTTTAAAAAGTGGAGAGGGAAGGGAAGAGGGGAGGATTTGGGATGAATTGGGGAAAGGGAAATAAGGACAAAATATATTGGAAGAAAAACTTTGAATAAAAAATGGAAATGCATAATCTATTTCTTAAATTCTAAAGAAGGAATGAGATTTGTGGATATGAAAGTCAGGCTAGTACTACAAAACTGTTTTCATTAACACTGTAAGACTGTTATAAACTTTATATAAACAGTGATACCATGGCCCCAAACCCCAACCGCAATAATGTTCTTTGATAAAGAGTTCAAATTGCTATTCTCATTTATGGAGCAACTTATTCTGTCCATGTCTCCAGAAATATTCCATAATTTTTGTTTCCTAAGAAACAAAATCTTACATAAAATAAATGAAAAAATGATAAAAAAAAAAATTAAAAAGAACCAAAATCTTGAAAGTTCTACATCAGTACTATGTTCAGAGATCCTTCAAAAAAGGAGATTAGGCCACTGAGACAAATCCTGGAGAACGGATCTCTGGAATAATGCTTTTCTGGTCCCCACTGTTTGCATTGGCACTATTTCCTTCACATTAATTTTAACAAGTCTATTGTTAGCAACATTTTTGTTATTCTTAAAATAACAGGATTTCTATATTAATGAAAATTTATATATAACACTCAAGTTTGTCAGAAGGATTAGTAGCACTTTGTCAATATAAATACTATTTCTATAATATATAGTTCAAACAAATACTAGATTTACTAAAAAAAAGAATAACTGAACATCTTCTTTGAAATGGCTTTTATGTCAAATTCCTAAAACCTATTCTATTTTGATATAAGATAATCACTAAAAATAAATGTTTCCTATTAATGCAGCTAAGCAAACATTTTTCTGTGACGTCTTTGTTCCTTTCAGTTACTAACAGTCACTCTTTCTCCTCACCCTTGCACTTTAGATTTCTCTACATGTCTCAGCTCTAGTGTTTTACTATTTATGAAACGTAGGGGAAGGCACCATTATCTGTCTCCTTTTTTTCTTCTTCTTAATAGATGACTGAACTTTCTAATTTTCTGCTCTGAATAATTTATATTTCTTTTAGAAGGAGACCACATCATGCCTAAAGCACTAACCTAATTCAGAACATCAACCACTTAACACTTTTCTGAACAGTCTTGTGATGGAAACCTGGTGATGTCTACAGAACCAGCACAATGAGAGAAAACTAAATGGACATAATTGCCTCAATAGTTGGAGTCACTCTGATATTTAATGTTCTTCTGTGCTGCGTGTTAATATGTATTTGTAGAAACTATACACTTTACCTTCTCTCACAAATATAAGGTGGAATATCACTTCAATTTCTGCACAGTGTCAGTATACTTTATAAAATCTCAAACTATACTATACTTAATGATGAGAACATTAGTATACTAGACCAATGATACTGTGATTTCTAAAACCAAAGTCCTGTTTAGAGATAGAATTAAGAAAAATGTCCATTTAATAAGCTTTTAATTTACTTGGTTTCAAGCTAAGAGTTTAATTTTGTAACAGTTGAAGAGTTTTTGAAACATGTGTTCATAATGAAGAAACGAAAGAAAGGAATATAGAAGAAAGGGAAAAGGTAATGTAGGAGTGAGGGAGGGAAGGAAGAGGAGGAAAGTAACGAGGAAGGGAGGGAGGAACGATGGAATGATAAAAGGAAGAGGAAAAATTAAAGAGGGAGTTTGTGCTCTAACAGTTGTTACATATTTGACACTTACAAAATGTTGTTCTATCTGCTCCACATGTTCTCTTCATTCTTGAATATCTTCACTGTGCTTGTCATGCATTCTATACTAAAGATGAGAACTCTAAACACCAGAGTTTTTTGTAACTCTCTCAAGAACAGTTACAAAGTCAAAGGCTCATGACTACATTAAACACAGCTGTCTGCCCACAATCTGCACTCTCTCATTTTTATAGTTTAAAAGCACCTTCAAAATGAAAAAAAAAGAGAGAGAGAAGTCCTACATTCCAACTCTGTGAAAATCTCAAGATATCCTTCTTTTCTTCTCTGTGAAGAAGTACTTTTAGTGGTGAACAAAACACTGTATTTGTATCCTCTTCCTTTTTCCCTATAGGAGAGAGATGAAGGGGACTGTGGGATGCAGGTGAAGATGCTATCAACCTTTTCTAGTACTATCTCCACCATGGTCTTAGATAAAATAAAATTATGGAACTAAACTTTCTTCCTTGGTTCCAACTGGAGTTTAAGGAACTTTCCTTGAGAGGTCATGAACCTGTGAGATTCATTCTTAGTTCCCCAGGGTTTGGAAAAGAGCAGGCAGCATTGGTTTCTAAACACAGTTTGGTCTGCCTTTCACTTGTTCAAGTGTTTAAAATTATTTTGTAAGCCACAGCCAAATTAGAATTTATTTTATTTTTTAATATTTTATTAAGTTTTTATTTGATAATTCTTTAAATTCTCATTCAGTTAAAGAATATAACACTTTTTATAGGGATGGGATATAGTGTCTCAGAAAGATTTTACATGAAATCCCATATTTCTCTCAAGCCTAGAACCTGAGACTTGTAATACACAGCCTACCCATTAATAAAAATACAATATTTTGATATTAATTTTATATAAAATATGAATAGTTTAGGGAATGTGGAGGCTAAGACTGTTATTAAAGAAAATATTATAAAATATATGAAGAATTATAAACTATTGTAAAGTTATTTCTCTATACAAGAATTAAATTGAGGACTAATAACTTTAAAAGGTTAAAAAATTGTATGCTTATTTCATTCTTTTCATCTAACAAATGATTTGGAAGACCTGTTTATTATAAAAAGAAACCAATATAACACTGGGTCTGTATGTGAGGGCTTATGCTGTAGAACATGCTAGTCACACTAATTCTTAGGAGACAATGCTGGGAGCAACACTGCAAGCTCGATGGCAGCCTGAGTTAAATCACAAGTTCCAAGCCAGCCAGGAATTTTTTAATGTACTTTTAACTTTTTCTTCTTATCTTTTGGTCACATAAGTATATATGTGTCCTACTTATATGCAGTGTTCTTGGAAACCAGAAAAGAGTAGTGGACCCACTAGAACTGGAATCACAGTGACAGGTGTTTGCAAGTCACCATGTGGGTACTGAGAATTGAACCCCGGTCTCCTTTGCAAAAAACAAGCATGCCTAACCATTTAGCCATCTTCCTAGCCCTGAGAAGTGGAATCATAACACTTTAAACGACTTCATGGTGATGCACAGATTAATGGAGATGTGTTTTAAGATGTAAGAGTTAGCCAATAAGAAGCTAGAGCTAATGTTCCAAGCAGTGATTTAAATAATGTATTTTCTGTTATGTTATGTTAAATATTTTGATCAATTTCAAGGTAATTTGGTGAGGATTGAAAGAAATCAGTGTAATTATACTTTGCTTCATATCATATCCTGTTTGTTGAGCACCATTTATTGAACAGGCTGTCATTTTTCCAAATACATTTTTGTCATTACTCTCAAGAGTTAATTGACCTTGGCTCTGCATGTTTATTTCTGTGTTTTACTTCCGTTTATCATTGTGTCTCATTTTAGTCATGATGCCATGCTGTGTTTGTCCCTAGGACTTCCTAGAATGATTTGAGGTTGGGTATTTTAATACCTCCAATATTTTCATTTATGCCTGGGATTACTTAGGCAATTCAATGTCTTGATCGTAGACTGCAAACCAATATTAGTTAAAAATATGTAGACAGCTATTGCATATTAATAAAGGCAACAATTTATCAAGATGTTAAAAACAAGTGTTATATTTATTCATTAAATGCAGTGGATCATAGTTTCATTGAAAGCACTAAGGAGAAATATAGATCAAGTAGAGTATATATATATAATTTTGGAGAATTTTATACCTGACTCTCCCCTTTAGATGTGTCTTACAAAACAAAACAAAACGTGATAGTGGGAATGAGTGTAGAAAGATTTAAGCATAGATGCAGATAATTGATGGTGGAGTTGAAGGGTGAGGAATAAGATAAACAAATCCCAAACTAAAGAAGTTTGTAAGGGTCATATGGAAGCCTACTATCAACCAGAGGACTTTCATGTGACTGTCCAGGGCTTTCTGAACTTGTGTGGCAGTTGTGTTTCTTGGTCTTCTTGTAAGAATCACAGCATAGGGAAAAGGGCTCTCTCTGACTCTGTTGCCTGCTCCCATGCCCCTTTTCTCCTGCTGGGTTGACTTGCTCAGCCTTAATAGGAGAGGAGGTGCTTAGTCTTGCTACATTTTGTTATGTCATGGCTGGGTGATATATCTGGAATACATGAACTTTTCTGAAGAAGAGAGGAACTTGATGGGGGAGAGGTTAAAGAGGAACTGGGAGAAGAGGAGGGAGAGAATGTAATTGGGCTGGGAAAATTTTAATTAATCAATAATAACAATTAAGGGAGTTTGAATGGAAGTATCTTGCATGTGTGGACAATCGTTCTTCCATAAGTCATGGATTGTTAAATAAAAATTCCAGTGAAAGGTAAACAAAACAATAGTCTGTTACTGATAATGGTTGTACATCATCACTACATAGTAAGACCTTAATGTTGAGACATCACACACTTTGTACAATACAGTTTGTACTGAACTGAGAATCTATGCTAGCTCCTTCCATAATAAATATTGAGAATAGGATTTTTTTGCAGTGTTATCAATGGATGTGGACTCATAACTGAGAATGAGAAACATTGAAGGCTTCTGGGACAACTTACCCTCTTTTCCCCCCAAAACAACAGTCTAGTAAAGAAGCTATTGAAAAGAGTCCTGAAAAGCTGAGAAAGATGCTGAAGGGTTGTTCTTTACAGTTGATGGCTTGTGGCAGTATGGGGTGCTCTCCTTTTTTATAAGCATGCAAAACTTTTGCTTGAGTTCTTCAATGAAACAAGCTATTTCGTTTATTATACAACAGTGAATATATGTAAGCATCATTAAATAGAAATTCAAGAAAATTAAAAACAAGCAGCAATTTGGGTAGTACATCAAAATATTTTAAAAATCCAGTATTTTAAAAGTCTCAAAAAAATCACCTCTTAAAAACCCATGTGACAAGACATTAACTGAATCCTAGGAGGCTAAAAATCAATCTCACAGGCACAAGAACACTGAGGGAGACCGAGTGAGGTAACCCAGACCCAAAAAGATGAACATGGGATGTACTCACTCATAATTGGGTTCTAGCCATAAATAAAGGACATCGAGCTTATAATTTGTAAAAAATCCTGGAGAAGCTATATAAGAAGGTGAACCCAAAGAAAAACATATAGTTATCCTCCTGGATAGTGGAAGTAGACAAGATTGCCGGACAAAAAATGGGAACATGGGGGTGGGGTGGGATGGGGGGAGGGGGGAGGGGGAGAGAAAAGTGTGAAGTGGAGGATGGGAAGAGCTTGAGGGAATAGGATGGTTGGGATATAGGAAGGGTGGATATGGGAACAAGGAATTATATATCTTACTTAAGGGAGCCATTCTAGGGTTGGCAGAGACTTGACTCTAGAGGGGTTCCAGCTAGGTCCTTGGGCAGCTGAGGAGAGGGTGCCAGAAATGTACAGATCCTATTGCCATACTCATGAATATCTTGCATATCACCATAGAACCTTCACCTGGCATTGGATGGAGAAAATGACAGAGCCCCACATAGGAGCACCGGACTGAGCTCTCAAGGTCCCGATGAGGAGCAAAAGGAGGGAGATCATGAGCAAGGAAGTCAGGACCGTGAGGAGTGCATTCACCCATTGAGACGGTGGGACAGATCTAACGGGAGACCACCAAGTCCAGTTGGAATGGGACTGATGGAACAGGGGACCAAACCGGACTCTCTGAATGTGGCTGACGGTGGAGGAGGACTGAGAAACCAAGGACAATAGCGATGAGCATGAACTCTACAGCATGGACGGGCTCACTGTGAGCCTTGTCAGTTTGGTTGCTCACCTTCCTGGACTTAGGGGGAGATGGGAGGACCTTGGACTTAACATAGTGAAGGGAACCCTGATGGCTCTTTGGCTTGGAGAGGGGTGGAGTGGGGGTATGTGTGGGAGGGAGGGGAGGGAAGGGGGAGGAGGAGGGGAGGAGATGGAAATCTTTAATAAAAAAAAAAAAATGAGGAAAAAAAATTCCACTTCCAGTTAAGCAGGAAACCTTGACTCCCATATTTTCATTTTAAGCTGAGGCCACATTGAGAGCAGACTTGAGTAGCAGTGAGAGCATTCTCTACAGCAACGGCCAGAGATGTTTGTGTTCTACTCTTAGGTATAGAAGGAAGAGTTAGATACAAACTTTCTGCTTTGATCATACTTTCTGCCATAGCAAATGGAATAATTATGCAGATATTTCACAGACTGATACATGGTGAGTCTTGCAAGCCACAAATTTGCCTGATTATTATTCTAGAAAAATTCACTATATTTTTTCCCAAAGTGTTACTTGAATGAACAAATTTCATTGTAATTGATATGATTTTTAAAGTGTGGTTTTAAAAAATATTTATTTTTATGGCCATTTCAAGTTTTATCTCAGTCTTTATGTATAGATATTGTAATATAATTCTACAATTAATCTTTATATGTTTCCTTTTATTTTTGTTTATGTAATATGTCAATAGAACTGTGGGGTTCTTTTTTTGGCTGAGCATGATGTCACAAGCTTGTAATCCCAGCACTTCAGCAAGAACAGCAAGAGAAAGAACAGTCCATGATCATCCTTAAAGCATGGTGAGTTTAAACTCAAGCTCATCCTCGGACATACTAGGGACATATTTCAGTCACCTCTAAAAATGAAAATGAACTATCATTCTTTATAAACCCATGTCCAAAATCATTGATATAAGGTCATTTGTTAAATTTCAAATGCGTATCACATATGAAGATTTTTCCTGCGTTTTTGATAGCAGACTTAACAATTTTGTTCTTTCTTTTAACATTTTATTTATCCAATTTAAAATTAACAAAAGTAGAAGAAAAGAATTTCCAGGATGTGAATGTTATTCATTCGGTCTCTCAGACAATGTCATGCTACATTTAGATAAGAAGAGTACATTCGTGCTTGTTTTAGAATGATGATAATGCATTATAGAGATCTTATTCTGTTGTTTTGTAATATACAGTATATGAATAAATACTATGTTTATATTATAGATGCTGGTGAGGAACATACATCAGAAGAAATGGAAATAGTTGTTTTAATATATTAGACAACACTGTTTTGGCTTTGTTTTCTACTTTCATAAAATTGTAAAACTGTTTCTGTATACTCTAATTTACAATTATTAAAATAAACTTATTCTTCCTCTTAGTACAAATATATTACTATTTTATTCACAAATTTTAAGAATAATATATCTATAAATGAATACTATTCATATACAAAATTTCTATATTATAGACATGTACATTGTATATACAAGATAGGATATGGACAATTTCCAAGCTGTGTCTTGAGAAAAGTGAGCTCAGTGGGTGCATTATTTATCTGAATGATTAATGGAAGAATTTCTGTGGATATGGAAGTTGGATTTTCAAAAGAATAAAATGAACTTTAATTGTAAAAACATATCACAAGCAGCATTTTTGATATTGTCAAATTGGCTCCCTTCATGAGCTTAGACTAAACAGGTAAGATATTTACAAATATCTCCAATAGACTAAATTCACACAGATTTTAAACTATGTCATAGAATTATACTTCCTAAAACAAGTGTCGTGGTATGCAATAGATGATTAGGAAGTGTCACAACTAATATTATAAAACTTCTGTTTTTCTCTATTATACTTTTAATTTGATGTAGTAAATTTGCATGCAAACATGTTTGGCCATTGCTTTCTAAGTCTTACCTTAAATTTCACTAATGTACAAAATGTATCTTTATCATACCCACCCCTCATAGTCCTTCAGACCTCACAGAGGACTTCACTGCATCATCCTCTCAAATTGATGACCTTCTTTTATAATTTTCAATTATTTATTAATTTAGTAATAGTTTCCTTTGGATTAGTTCAGTTATAATAACAACAGACATTATTTTATTTAAGAAAGGGTCACATTTTAAAATGGTGATTTAAAAATTGATATCATTGTCCTTGGCTTCTCAGCAGCCCTAATTGTCCGCCATGTTCTGGGAGTCCAGTTTTATCCCATGCTTTTTCAGTCCCAGTCCAGCTGGCCTTGGTGAGCTCCCATTAGATCAGCCCCACTATCTCAGTAGGTGGGTGCACTCCTCGCGGTCCTGAATGCCTTGCTCATGTTCTCCCTCCTTCTGCTCCTCCTTTGGGCACTTCAGTCCGGTGCTCCAATGTGGGGCTCTGTCTCTATCTCCATCCATCGCCAGATGAAGGTTCTATGATGATATGCAAGATATTCATCAGTATGGCCATAGGATAGGGCCATTTCAGGAACCCTCTACTCAGCTGCCCAAGGACCTAGCTGTTGATATCTCCCTGGATACCTGGGAACCCCTCTAGAGTCAAGACTCTTGCCAACCCTAAAATAGCTCCCTTAATTAAGATATATACTTAATTAAGATATATACAATGAGGGCTGCTGAGAAGCAAAGGACAATGGCACTGGGTTTTGATGCTACTGCATGTACTGACTTTGGAGGGGCCTGGCCTGTTTGGATGCTCACCTTCCTAGACCTGGATGGACGGGGGAGGACCGTGGACTTCCCGCAGGGCAGGGAACCCTTACTGCTCTTCGGACTGGAGAACGAGGAGGAGAGGAGTGGGAGGAGAGGGGGAGGGGATGTGATGTGGGAGAGTCTTCTGTTTGAGTTGATTTCATTGGCTAATAAAGAAACTGCCTGGCCCATTTGATAGACCGCCCCTTAGGTGGGTGGAGTAGACAGAACAGGAAGAGGAAGTGAGGTAGAAGGATCAGTAAAATGCCACACCTCTCCTAAGTTAGGCAGACTGCCGTGCCTCTCCTCAGAGAGATGCCAGATGCGATGAAGCTCCAGCCCAAGATGGACGTACGCTAGAATCTACCTGGTAAGGCACCACTTTGTGGTGCTACACAGATTATTAGATATGGGTTAGTCAAGATGTGAGAATTAGACAAGAGGCTAGAAATAATGGGCCAGGCAGTGTTTAAAAGAATACAGTTTTCTGTGTAATTATTTTGGGGCATAAGCTAGTCAGGAGGCCGAAAGCAGGGCGGCAGGAACGCAGCCCCTCACTACAGAATGGCGCCCACGTGTATGACTGGATCCACAGAAAGCTTGAGAAAGCTTGGGAAAGAATAGAGTAAAGCATGTTTTCTCAGTAGCAGCAATTTCTCAGGTTTGGCTTTGCTTGTTAGAGCAAGCGCTCTCATCTAAGAGAGGCTTCCTGACTCAGCTTTAGCTGCAAAACCCTGCAGCCCTTTTAAGAGGTCCTGCCACGAAACACTTAAAAATGGTGTTGATGAAAAGCTTTTCAGTTTTCAGCTGTAGCAGGAAAAAAGTTGTGCTGTTTTAAAATGCCAGCTTTCTGGGCCGTCCTACCAGGGCAAACTCTGACTCTTTCAAGCAGGCGTTCCTGACTATGGAGCTTTTGAGTGTTGTTTAACACTGTTGCAGCTTGCTTGCTGGCAGGGACCTTGAACCGCCAAAGAGTTGTGGTACCTCTGCCATGAGGCTGGAAAGCTAGGGAATGGGCTGGATCTAGCCGCCAAAGTCACGGCTTTAGTCCTACTGATAATGTTTGGTAAAGTAAAGACTCATGTAGTCAGAAAGAGAGATATACAGTAAAAGAAAAATTCAAAGTCGAAGAAAATGTCTAAGTGGTTTACACTGTGTTAAAAATATATGCAGGCCAAAGGTTAAAATTCTTAAAAGTAAAAAAAAAAAAAAGAAAAAGAAAAAGAACAAAAAAGGAAGTAGTTTGTTGTGGTGGTACACACCTTTAATCCCAACACTTGGGAGGCAGAGGTAGATTGACCTCTGTGACTTCAAGGTGTGGCAACACACACCTTTAATCCCAATGCTTGGAAGGCAGAGACAGACAGATCTCTGTGACTTCAAGGTGTGGTAGCATACGCCTTTAATCCCAGAATTTGGAAGGCAGAGGCTGACGGATCTCTGAGAGTTCAAGGACAGCCTGGTCTGCAGAGTTATTCCAGGACAAAAATATACAAAGAACTTATCAAAAAATAAAAGTAAAAGTAAACGAAATAGAGGTTAAAATAAAGCCGTACAAAGATGGAAAATACATGGAGAATCTTGATACTGTATACTATTATACTCTCTTTGAATTGTTTGAATGCTGAGGAAGAAGCAATAGCTGCTAAAAGATATTTGTTTACAAATGCTGCTGAACTAATCCAAGATAGATATTTTGAAAATACCTTGACTTCAGAATTTAGATCTAAGGATATGATGCTTTGGAAAGGAGTTTCTTTTGTTTTTACAGAAAATGAGACCGTGTGGATTGCTTCTATCCCAATATGGTATGATAGACCACGGCCTCCTGAAAGGTTGCTGTGAACACCTTCAGAAAATTACTTCACCCAACTGATGCCTGAGATGAACCTGGCACACAGGTTACACCATGAAAGACCTAATTAACAGCGTCCCCATTCAGCAGGAAGCAGTTTGGAGAGAAATAACTGCGCCCATTTTCCCAAATATTGTTTATAAATGTTCTTTTACATTTAAAGGGGGATATAATATGGAGATGAGTAATTTGCATTGATATGGATTTGGCTTTAGTGATTTAAATTTAAGGTCAATTTTGTTATATGTATATGTATTTCTGATACTGATTAATGTATTGTGATTGTGTAGTTCATTTAAAAATGTAATGTATATAGGTTGTTAATGGATAGTTATCAATATTAGTAAAACTTGTAGTTATGTTAGTTAGATTTTCTAGCTATATAGAGATTTATTTAAGTTACATAGGCATTCTTCATATCTTTCAAAGACTACAGAATATCGCATTTTAGATGTTTTAATAACTTAAGGCTTTTCATGACAATGAGACACATCAGCTCCTGGCAGCACCAATCTACTTCAAGAGGAAGATGGGCATCGAAGAGGATCCTTATGGAGTTTGATAGCCACTTGGGCAAGAAACTGCTCTTGCCTGGACTGTTGGCAGAAACTGGACACAAAGAACCCAACGAGAGAGGACTGTTGAACTTGCCTAAATGTGAGATGATTCTTTGGGGTTCCTAATTCAAGAAAGAGTCTGCGAGACATTCTGAAGGACACAGCAGATAGTGACTGAACTACCTTTGAAATTTCCTGATCATGGAAATGTCTGCTGGAAACTATGGGCCTGTAGGCTGAAGATGGATGCCCCAACAGTACAAAAGAACTTTGGGTGACTGTGCAGGCAGTGAGATGTCTCTGTCATTTCTAGAGTTTTGGAAGTAGCTTACTTCTTGTTCACCTAGGTAATATTGTGTCCTTCTGGAGTCGCTGATGGAGTTGAAGAATAGATAGATAGTTATAGTTGTTTTCCTTTGTTATGATAAAAGATAAAGTAGATATAAATATTGTACCTGTAATTCTTACTTGATAACTGTTTTGTTATATGTAATTTTACTATGTTAAAGTTAAAGCCTTCTTTTTATTGTTTAAACAGAAAAAGGGGAAATGATGTGGGAGAGTCTTCTGTTTGAGTTGATTTCATTGGCTAATAAAGAAACTGCCTGGCCCATTTGATAGACCGCCCCTTAGGTGGGTGGAGTAGACAGAACAGGAAGAGGAAGTGAGGTAGAAGGATCAGTAAAATGCCACACCTCTCCTAAGTTAGGCAGACTGCCGTGCCTCTCCTCAGAGAGATGCCAGATGCGATGAAGCTCCAGCCCAAGATGGACGTACGCTAGAATCTACCTGGTAAAGCACCACTTTGTGGTGCTACACAGATTATTAGATATGGGTTAGTCAAGATGTGAGAATTAGACAATAAGAGGCTAGAAATAATGGGCCAGGCAGTGTTTAAAAGAATACAGTTTTCTGTGTAATTATTTTGGGGCATAAGCTAGTCAGGAGGCCGAAAGCAGGGCGGCAGGAACGCAGCCCCTCACTACAGGGATGGAAATTTTTAATAAAAAATAATAAAAATAAATAAATAAAAATTGATATCACAACTCCTTATATTTATTTTTATAGAACTAGACACTTTGCCAAAGACATTTCTGAATTATAAAGAATGAGTTAATCTAACTTAAGTGTTAATGCATTCTAGACATCAAAGAGAATTTGAAATATATCCAGGATTTCCAAGTTCATTTCCTGATGCTTCATCAATTGGTATAGCAGAGTGACTGAATAGTCTCTAGCAGATATGATTAATCAATTGTGGTCTTTCTGTCCATAAGTAGAATATGGTTTGGGGATGTCTTTTAAGACTACATACCAGGAAGCTGCTGGAGAATGAGAAAAACTAAAATTTGAAAGATGCACTGTTTCTTTCTTTACACCAAACAGGTCATTTTTATTTCTGATAATACAAATGAGACTACATTGAATATTTAGTAATTTATATCCATCACAATTCTACCTGATCAACTGATAATTCTCAATTTTTGTTCTAAACATCAAAGGAATTAAGCAATAGAATGATCATATCAATGCACATGCTTGTTAATAGTATTGTTAAGTTATTTGAAGCAATTTTTCTCATAATTACAGATTTAAATGCAACAGAGAAGGCTCAGTGGTAAAGATACGTGTTGTCAAGAGTGAATACCTGAGTTCAAACCTCAGAACCTACACAGTGGAGAGTGATGTTATTCCTGCTAGTTGTTCACTGATATCTAAACAAAGACTAAAGCATTTTTGCCTGTACACACACACACACACACACACACACACACACATCAAAGTGCATAAGCACACACATACATAAGTGACTATCTACATGTATAAATAAGAGGAATTTTATCTTAAACTTCCTTGAGAATCATGCCAAATCAGACTATTGTAACAGAGTTCATTCTCCTAGGACATTCACAGAACCCAAAATTTCAGAAAATAATATTTGTTGTATTTTTGTTCACCTATATTGCAACCATGGGAGGCAACATAATGATTGCAGTAACCATCCTCTGCAGTCCTGCACTGCTTGGATCACCTATGTACTTCTTGGCATTTCTGTCCTTCTTGGATGCATGCATTACTTCAGTCATTTCAGCAAAGATGATTGCTGACTCCCTCGATGACAGCAAAACCATCTCCTTTGAAGGCTGCATGACACAGATCTTTGCTGTACACTTCTTTGCTGCAGTAGAAGTGATTGTCCTCATAGTGATGGCCTGTGACCGCTATGTAGCCATTTGTAAGCCCTTACATTACTCTTCCATAATGAACTGGAGGCACTGTGGCACTCTGGTGGGTGTGGCATGGGCAGGGGGATTCTTGCATTCTATCATACAAATAATCTTCATGTTGCAGTTACCATTTTGTGGGCCTAATGTCATTGATCACTTCATGTGTGACTTGTTCCCATTACTGGAGTTGTCCTGCACTGACATAGAAATAAATACTCAAATATATTATTCAATTTTAATTCGTATAAATTTAGAGATTAAAATTTTATTATTTTCCTAACATGTGTATATTTAGCATTATATTTTTTATTCATTCTGCTTTGACATAGTCAATTCATGTAAGTATTTTTAAATATGAGGATATCTAACTGCTATTCTAATACAAAATTTGTTTATTGTAGCTACTGTATTTATTTTAAAATTTTTTAAAAATTCATTGTCAGTGTTAAAAGTGAATATTAAAATGTATATGACTATATAAAAGAAGGCAAGAAACATACCTTCTAATGTAAATATTGAAATGGTTCAAAAAAGTATTTTGGTAAAGAACAAACTAGAACTGCTTTTCTCAAATCCTTTAAGTTCTCTTATTTCCAAACTCTTTTCTGACCCTGGGTTTCAGCTCATTCTTATGTTCTATGCATTATTTTGTCACCACCCCTGACTATTACTTTTTAACTATTGACAAAGAGTTTTTATTTCTTATTTTTTAACTTTAGGAAATATAAAACAATCACACTGAATAGCTTTAGCAAATGTATAAAATAAGATTACAATGAAATATCATGTCAATGGTGGGAAGTAAAGCAGTTTTTTAGTAATCAAAGGATTTTTTTCAAAAGAGATAAAATGCAATATGTGGGGATTGGAGAGATAGCTCAGTAACTAAGGGCACATACTTCCTGTTCTTTCGAATCCCAGAAACTACATGGTGGTTCACAATCTCTGTAACTCCAGTGACAGAAGATTCAAAGTTCTTTTGTGACTTCTAAAGGATCATGCATGCACATGGTACATATGTATATACCTAATATACACATATATACAATATAAAAATAAATAAAGTTTAAGGAGAAAATACAGTGTGTAAGGTCGCTAATGATGAGAAATATTAAATCAAATTGCAATGAGTTTAATGATATGAGCAGAAGAGTGTGTGTTGTACAAATATTAGAGCAAAATAAAACCACAGTTTGACATTCTTTAAGTCATCCATGAATATTAAGTAATAAGATATCATCCTTGCCAAAAATCATGAAAAGAAGGTTTGAAATGTAGACATATTTTCAAAGTTAAAGTATACAACTGAAAATGAAAATAAAATTAAATTTATGCCCTGGAAATGCTGAAACATGCATGAGTAGTCCGTATATGTTAGTTCTGTTGAACTTGTCCATATTGGGATTTATGGTCCAGGTTGATAACAACGACTGACCATGTGTCTTCCTCAATAGGGCACCAAATTTCATTGCAGATGGTTGTAAGCCATCGTGTGGTTTTTGGGAAGTGAAATTAGAATCTTTGGAAGAGCAGGCAGTGATCTTAACCGCTGAGCCATCTTTCTAGCCCCCAAATATACAATTAGTAGAGATAGAAGCTTAATAGCAATTTTAGCATATTAACCTTCACCTAAAAAAATCAGAGAAATAATTGAATTTAGCCATCATTTTATAAATTAAATAACATACAAATGGATTTTTAGCTTTCTTAATGAAGATCTCACTTCTTTAAGGGAGTCAGAGACTTACTGAACCATCTGTTTTTCTCTGAAGTTAAAATATTGCCGGGGCGCGGTGGTGGCGCACGCCTTTAATCCTAGCACTCGGAAGGCAGAGGCAGGCGGATCTCTGAGTTCGAGGCCAGCCTGGTCTACAAGAGCTAGTTCCAGGACAGGCTCTAGAAACTACAGGGAAACCCTGTCTCGAAAAACCAAAAAAAAAGTTAAAATATCTGTAAAATACTTGCAAAGATAAAATATGGTTCCTGCAACATAATAAATATTCATCTTTTAGGGTACACTGAATATGGTTTTCAGCAAGATAAATTTTTCGATTTATTTGACCTATTATTTTCATTGAGGAAAATTCTCCTTATGTATAGCCCAGGCTGTCCTCAAAATCATCTTGTTTAGCCTTTATGTGCTAAGAGTACAGGCATGTGGCTCAAATCAGACATCTATTAATCTCTTACCAAAAGGTCAGAAGGACTTACTATTTACTGGTATGTAAAATATTGCTGGTGACTACAAGCATGATACAGAGGGAGTACAGCTGGCAAAATCACTAGGCTGCATCCAATTTGCAAAGCTTTGTGAACCTACTTTTGAATAGTATCTGTCATTCTGTAAACCTTCTGAAGCCATGGTGTCCCTCTCTTTCTTTTTTTTTTTCCTTGAAGGGCAACATCTGATCCCTCATTTATTCCCCAAACAGTTTTTATAGCATCACAGCAATTGAGCGGGGTGGGGTGGGGGGGACACATTGGGCCGTCTCCTAGGTAACCAGATGAGTGGCATTTTGTCAGGTTTGCACCCACCTGTCTGCTAGCCGTCTGCTAACAGGTTTGCTGGCTAGTCTGCTGGCTGTCCCCTAGGCCATGAATTAGCATCTCTATAAGACTACAGCCTCCAAATTACCAAAGGGAGGAGCCCCGAACGTCCCGGGTCGGCTTCAGCCAACACCTCCCCTCAGGCGATCTCCATTAATAACAAAAGAAAATAGGAGCAGCACAACCAGGCTGTGGTCGTTAGGCTGAGCCGGCTCAGTCAGCAAAGCTACCTGACCACCTCAGACCCGGGCCTGTGGCTCTCGTGCCATCCCGAGAACTTTGGGGGCCTACAATCCACTCTCTCTTTTTAAGTTTTCACAACCCCTGTGCTTCTGCAACAGGACAGATGGGTCGCGCCTAGCTTGGGCAAAGTCTTCTTCCTAATGACCCAAATTTTCCCGTCTTTGGAAAGCGGCTTTCGCAAGATTTCCTGTCTTAGGTATCTGGGGAGGAGAAGCTTCAAACCCGTCATTGACTGCCGACCTCTGTAAAGAGAAGAGATTAGTGGAGAGAAATGGACTTTCCAGGCCCTGTGTTATCAGCCACATCTTTTTTTTTTAAATCTTTTTTTTTTTAATTTAAAAAATTTAAAAATTTAAATTTAAAAAATTTAAAATTTAAAAAAAGATTTTTTTTGTTAAAATCTTTTGTTAGGATGGATCATAATGCTCTATAAAAAAATTATGCTCCCAGAGACTATAGTCTCCTATCCTAAAGGAGAGTAGAATCGCCTGAGTTGAGAATGTTTCTTCCGCTGGTACAGAACATCATTCAGAGCTAACGTTCTCAGCGTACGGATCAACTCTCAACATTCACCGTCACAACCTCTCTCTCAGCAACTGTCGATCGCAACCATTCACAGTCATGATTTTTCCATATCATCCCCGGTCAATACCGATCTTCAAATTTTTCATATCATAATTTCACATTTAGCCGGTCAAAACCAGCTCTCCAATTATTCATAATTTCACATTTAGCCGGCCAATACCAGCTCTCCAATTATTCATAATTTCACATTTAGCCGGCCAATACCAGCGCTTTCATATTCTTTCCCATAATTTCATATTCTTTTTGGTCATTACCGATGTACTCAGCACCACTGGGCCATTACCAGATTGTTCCCATCACCTTATATGCAGCTGCAAATACCAGGTCATTACCGTTAAGAGTATAATACCATTTGCTGTTATTAAATCCCATTTTCAGTCACTGTGCTGCTGTTAAACCCTTAGTCTGCCCCCTTGTTAACTGAAGAGGGGGGTTCTACTCATTCTTTAAGTCTTTCTTTCCCTGAGGGGAAAGCTTAGGTCTTCGTTCTTAGGTTTAATATTTTATTCAAAATGAGTTCTGTGTCCCATAAACGGAGAACATGCAAATGCTCAGTTCAGTATCTTAGTTCTGAAGGAACAGGTTTCACACCACAGCCAGCAGCAGCAGCAGACACCGCAGTCAGCTCATCCTCTCAGCGGGATCTCTGTCCGAAGTCTCCCTGCAGCGCAGCAGCGAGTTGCAGGTCCGGGTCAGGCTCCTCTCTGTGGGCCGGGTGACCTGATTCCTCCGTTCCTCCTGCTGGGCGGCTGTCAGCTAAGCTGTCCTCGGGTCCGTTGCCCTGCTGCTGACTACACCACCTTAGTCGCTCTGGAAGCCATCCGGCTTGGTTTTCATCCTGTGAGAAAACACAGACGCGCCCTCGACCCCGGATTAGGATGGGATCGGGTCCTTTACACATTCCAGAGCAAGGGTCCTTCCGCCTTGCTTTCGCAAATGTGGTTTTATTTTTTATCATTATGCCACAATCTGTCCGCAGCTGATCGCTCACGGGACATCCGCATTTAGAAAGTTGAGCATAAACAATGCGTGATTTAAAGCATGTGTGGCGTCTGAGGATACAACTCCCCTGTCTTTATTTCAGGGGTTGTGTTTTCAAGGAGCTATGTGCACGCTCCATAATTCCTTGTCCTTGAGGATTATATGGAATACCAGTCTTAGGAACAATATCCCATGGAGTACAAAATCCTGGAAAAGCTTTGTTAACATATCCGGGTCCGTTGCCCGTCTTTATTACCTTTGGGGTTCCCACGCATGAAAAGCATTTTAAGCAATGAGTTATTACATGCTTGGCGGCTTCCCCAGTTTGTGCTGTGGCCATCATGAATTGTCACATGCACATATCTCAATTTTCCAAACTCAGTAATGTGAGTCACATCCGTGTGCCATATATGGTTAGGAAGCAGTCCTCCGGGATTCACCCCCCAATGAGGCACATCGTTTCACAATTTGTCGGGCAGCTTCTCTGGTCAGCGTAAATTGCTTTCTCCAACTTAAGCTGTTTTGGTGGTGCAAAGCACGTGACTGCTGTGTAAGTTCAACCTGAGACTCAGCAATTATATTTTTTAAGTTCGTCAGCTAGAGCATTACCTTCAGCTAGCGGACCAGGAAGACTTGAATGGGCTCTGATGTGCCCCACAAAACATGGCAGTTTTCTACATTGTATGGCTCTCTGAATCTGTGGAAACAATATTTTAACTTGTTCATTGCTAGTTCCTACATACGGCACTGTTGCCAGGATTTGCAATGCGTCAAATATGCCAGCTATCAGCATATAGATTAAAAGCCTTATTATCAAAATTCTTAAATATCAGAGCTACAGCCCGCAGCTCAACTATTTGAGCTGAAGCCGGTTCTGTCTGTACCACGTGTCCTTTGCCATCGACTACATAAGCAGCTTTTCCATTAGATGAGCCATCCGTGAAAATCAACAAAGCATCCTTGAAGGGATTCTTTGCTACTATTTTAGGAAAAATGAATGTTGTTGAGTCAACGGTCAGCTGGGAAAAGATTATCAATCTGACCATGAAACTGAGCAAACGCAGTTGCCCACAAGTCACTGTTTTGAAAATAGCCATTCAATTTGCTGCTTCGTGTAAGGAACATTGATTGCAGCTGGTTCTTTGCCAAAATCTTTTCTAGATTCCATTCTGCTCTTCTGGGCTAAGCAGGCTACTGCTTCAAAATAAGGATTTAATACTTTTCCTGGTGATACAGGCAGAGGCAGCCATGAAAGTGGTGTCCCTTCTGCCATAAGACTGCTGTCGGAGCCAGTCGTCTTGTAGGTAAAAGACACGCTTGCCACGTTTGGCTGTCATCAGCACAGCACACGTGCTGTTCCCGTGTAGCCCGCTCTATCTGTGAGAGAGTCTGTCTGGCAGCTTCTGAAAGCTGCCTGCTAGGAATCTGGATCACCGTCTCCTTTAAGGATCTCATTTAAAGGTTCGAGGTCTCCTGTAGGAAACCTTAAATCAGGCCTTAGCCAATGTATGTTTCCTAATAACCTTTGAAAGTCATTAAGAGATTTTAAGTCGCTCTTCCTGATTTCTATCTCCTGAGGCTTCATTTCTTTGGGGTATAACATATGACCCAGATATTGAAAAGGCGGGGGCCTCTGGACTTTCCTAGTTGCAATAACTGTCCCTGCATGGCCTGGGCTTTGCTGCAACCCACGTGTCTCCAGTAAAGTATCCTCATCTCCATGAGCCAGCAGAACGCCATCCAGGCCATGAACGCAGACCCAGGGAAACGGATCTCCAACCTCCAGTATGGCCTGGGCCGCGAACCTCCAGCACAAAGAAGCACCGTACCCCATGCCCAGGGGCAAAACGTCCCAGCTACATCTCCTCGACCCAAGATGCATCAGACGAACCAAATCCGTCTTCTCCTCTCTTTTTTTTAAGAAGTCAACATAAAACCAACAACACTTAACCTCATAGAGGAAAAACTGAGAATTAACACTTGGAGGCCCTGGTACCACTCGAACACATCGCAGTGGCGTGCACATGGAGAGAAACAATTAATCTCTTGAACCGAGAAGCTTCTGTGTAGCAAAGGGCATAATCAACAAGACACAGTAGCCTACAGAATTGGGAAATATCTTCACTAATCACTAATCATTACCCTACTTACTAATCATCCATCTACTTTAAAAACGTACAAAAGAACTAAGGGAATTGGTCATCAAAAGAACAATGAATCCACTAAGAATATATGTTACAGACCTAAACTGAAAACTCTCATGAGGTGAACTTAAAATGACTGAAAGACATTCAAAACATGCTCAGGTATAACACCCTTAACCACTGGGGAAATGTAAACCAAATCAACGTTGAGACTCCATCTGTACCACGAGCAAGACCGTAAACACCGCTCACAACTCCTCCACGGCTGTCGAATTCTCAGAAAATTAGGGAACAAACTACTTTAAAGCTCAGCTATAGCCTCTTTTGGGCCTATAGACTGTGTGAGGTTAAATCTGCTCTCTAAACGAACTCGTGCTCCTGCTGGCCTTTTGCCCGCAGGTGAGTTGGATTAGCTGGCTACAGTGAGCACGAGGCTCCTCAGTCACAGCGGCAAATTGGTTCTTAGGCCAAAAGTCAATTTTCCTTCCTCTTTCCTACGCATTGAGCAGGCAGTAAAAGTTGCAATTCTGCATCTATCACGCTTACCAATTTTTTTTAATAATTCTGCCATTGTTCTTGCTCCATTCTCATTCCCTTAGTGACCAACATATGTAACTGAATACTTTTCCCTTATCCCATATATAACTTATTTACAAATTTTTACTCCCGATTTAAATTTTGTCCGGCTTTTCTACATTTCTTTCTCTATTCTACATCTCTATTTCTGAGCGCTCACTACTCATGCATCCACCGATTTTTTTTTCTCACGGGTTCCTCACGTCTGGTCACCTCTTCCTTGCTTTTTGGGGAGCGCCGATCGGCTCGCGTTCTCCTCCGTCCTTTCTCCAAATTCTCTTGGGGTTCAGCGGACAGCATTCACGGGCTTCCACTGTCATCTCCTTCCTCCGGCTTTTCATGGAGTTCGACGGTCGGCACCACGTTCTTTCTCGTACGTCTTCCTCCGGCATTTGTCTTGGGGTTCAGTGGTCGGCACCACATTGTCTTTAATCTCGGGGTTCGGCGGTCAGCACCCCGTAGCGGGGCCATTATGCCGAGGCCCCGCGTGGGCTCCGACGCAGATAACTATCTTCCCTAACTAGACTGGAACGGAGTCGCGAGGAGTCATCAGACACAGCTCACGCGGATTCGACGGGGAAGATGTAATCCCCATTTATTCTCCAAACAGTTTACATCATCCCCGTCCGTGGAGCGAGCGGGAAGACACGTTGGGCCGTATTGTCACGTCTGCATCCCCCCAGTTTGCGGCCGTGAATTAGCATCTCTATAAGACGTCCTCCAAATTACAACCTAAGGAAGGAGCCCCAAACACCCTGGTCAGCGTCCGCCCTGACACCTCGCCACGGGCGACCTACATTAATTACAAAAGAAAACAGGAGCAGCACGTCCGGGCTGCCGTTAGGCTGAGACCAGCTCGTCTGCAAAACTCAGACCGGGCCGGTGGCTCTCGTGCCATCCCGAAATCGGGGCGCACACCTCCAACCCGTGAGCAAACTCAGTCAAGTTCAGTCAAAACGTCCAAATTCAAATGCAAGGCAGAGAAAGGTGTAACGTAGAAAAGTTCCGGATCATCTTCAGGAATTCCCAGAAAGTTCCAAGTCCTCGCTTGGCTGCAGTGGGGCAGGCAGATCCTCAGTGCAGCTCCTCTGGACCCGGGCCCTCGGGCCCGAGCCGAGCGCGCCTCTCCCCCCTGCCTCTCTCCTCCTCCGCTCCGTCTCCCACTCCACAAAGCTGTCAAAGATGCAGGGCCAAGCGTCGTCCGCGTCGTAGTTGCTGAGGTCAGGGTCAATCTCCTCGACGAAGTAGAGAAACATGTTCCAGGGGTCCCAGGAGATGCCCTGGATGCCCGAGGGGTTCTCTGCGAGGAAGTTTAGCCATGGCTCCAGTATGGGAGGAGGGTTCTGGGTAAACACGAGTTTCCACAGGGCGATGGCCGTTTCACGACGCAGGGCCCGCTGCTCGTGTTGAGGGTCCAGGCCAAACTGAAATGTAAACCGGTAGAGATCCTTGAATCTATCTTCTTGCTTGGCTTCTGCTAGGAGGCTGGGGAACTGTGCATGGATCCCTTAAAAATATGGAACGCTTCACGAATTTGCGTGTCATCCTTGCGCAGGGGCCATGCTAATCTTCTCTGTATCGTTCCAATTTTAGTATATGTGCTGCCGAAGTGAGCACCCTCTCTTTCCATAGTGAATTCATACCCAAAATACATCAGCAGTGTATTAATTATTGGATATAACATTTGTATGTGCTGTTAAACTGTATGACTCTTCATTTGGCCATATGATCTTGATATTTAGAATATATACTGGGGGCCTTGAATTCTGACAGGGCCCCAGAGAAAGGAAATGCTTTACACTCAGGCATCAGCAGGAACAAAGCCTCCTCTTGGGAAGCTAGAAATGCCATGCTCTTGATTTTACACTACCATAGTTTCCCATTTGATCTAGCACATTAGGTGTTATATCTAGGGCTAAGAGATTCCATTTCCTTTAATTGAACTAGTTAGAGTTATAAACTCTAACTAACCACACAAATGTAGTCAACACACAAACTCCCTTTTTCTTATTCTTCGAATTTTGTACAGATTTAAATCCCCATACTAATTTTCCTAGTATCTACAGAGGAATTTCACAGTCATGATCCTTCTCAGGATAACTTACACCTACTTTATCCATCCTGTTAGCCCTAAGAAATGCGTGCTTGGTATCATTGTTATTTACCAGAGAACTGTTAGCTATGTCTGTGTGAGTATATATACTTGTGGAATGGAAAAAAAAAAAAAACAGCAAGGAATATTAAAAGAGGAACATTGAGGAGGAACAAATAAAAGGGAACATCATGAGATCATTATAGAGAGCATGGAAAGAATAATTGGGAAATGATAAAAAGACTTTCTGAGTTAATTTGTTTAACTTCAGTTATCTTTAGCCAGTTTTCTCCTGCTACAACAGTCCCTCTGAATCCTAAGAAGCTTAAGGGGGCTAGCACCCCAACATAAACCTCAATAAAATGTCTTTTAACTTTTTTTTTAAACTGTAAGATGTACATTTTTATAATTTATATATCGAAAATAATTTTGTACAACCTTTAGCACTCAATTTCTAAATAAATTTTTTTTTGGTTTTTCGAGACAGGGTTTCCCTGTAGTTTCTAGAGCCTGTCCTGGAACTAGCTCTTGTAGACCAGGCTGGCCTCAAACTCAGAGATCCGCCTGCCTCTGCCTCCCGAGTGCTGGGATTAAAGGCTTGCGCCACCACTGCCCGGCTCTAAATAAAATTTTTAAACATTTCATTTATGTAATAAAATACCTTACTTTGAATTCCCATTGCAAAAAAATTTGGAGTTATGCAGACCAACACCTGAGGTTAAGATGTCATAAATGCCAGTATTATCAACGGTTAACACTAGACTCACTGAAACAGGCTCTCACAGGCTTTTACTTAGATTCCATATTTTGTCTTCAAATTTCATAAAGTCATTGTCTTTAACAGCTGATTAATACACTAATGTGTAAACATATCACATTTTCTTCATCCATTCCTCATTTGAGGGACATCCAGGTTGTTTCCAGGTTCTTGTTATTACAAATAAAGGTGTTATGAACATAGTTGACCAAGTTTTCTTGCATTATGATGAGCATTCTTTGGGTATATGACTAAGTGTGATATAGCTGGGTTTTGTGATAGATTGAGTCCCAGTTTTCTAAGAAACTGCCATAAAATCTTTGTTGTTGTTGTTGCTGTTTTGTTTGTTTGTTCGTTTGTTTGTTGAGATGGGGTTTCTCTGTAGCTTTGGAGCCTGTCCTGAAACTAGCTCTTGTAGACCAGGCTGGCCTCAAACTCACAGAGATCTGCCTGCCTCTGCCTCCCGAGTGCTGGGATTAAAGGCGTACACCACCATTGCCTGACTACCATAAAATCTTTAACTGGAAAAGAATTGTTTGGTTTTCTTTCAAATGAATACTAAAAATAAGAAAAGAAAATAATAATCCTGAGTGAGATAACCCTGACCCAGAACAACAACCATGGTATGAATTCACTCATAAGTGGATATTATCTGTGCAGTACACAATAATCTTACTACAATCCAGAAACCATGAAAGACCATGTAACTAGCAGGATTCAAGTGTGGAGATGTTTGGATCTCCCTACAAAGGGGAAGTAGAAGAGAGATTTTGTGAGTGGACTGCATGCAGGTGAGGATGAGAATATAAGTGATCAAGTTAGGTCACAGAGGGGAGAGCACTGAAAGATACTACTGAAAAGTGAAGGGATTTTGAGGTCAAGTAAACATAGAGTGCAAGGGAATCTCCCAGGACAATACTCTGCCCTAGCTAGGCTCCTAGCAATAGTAGATGTCCACAGGAGGCTTTTCCCTTTCTTGAAAAGGGAGGGAGGAGGATCAGTTTCAGGGATGGGAACAGAGGGGTAAGAAATACCTGGGATGAGTGGAGGAATGAGAAATGTGGCAGGATGTAAAGTTAATTAATTAATATAAGAAAGAATTTTAGCTAGTGTATAAAATGTTGGGCCTCAGGGATAGTGTGATGGCATGTGCTCTCAAGACTGAAGAACTGTATGTCCAGAACCCAAGTAATCAGAGAGAATCTGCTCCTTCAAGTTGGAAACTGACCTTCCATCTCCTGTTATGGCCTGACTTTACCCTACACCAACACTCAAATAAGTAAATAAAAATATAAATAAAATTAAATAATGATTTTCATCATCACATTCACAAATGTACACATCTATGTATGTATTCAATTGTAGATTTTATTTTGCCTCTGCAATATTAATTCCTCATTATCATTTCTCCAGTCCCTCTGTTGTCTCTCCACTTTTTGTGTATTTCACATATACACAGTTATACAAATGTATGTTTGTGTCTATGCACAGATAAATTTATAGTCAGTATATGATGACAATGTGTGATATTTTTATATCCTTACTTCTATAACTCTACTTAGCTACTTCTATAGTTTTCCCTTTCATAATTCCTCTTCTAGTTCAAGTAATTCATTGATAGATTAAATAAATAAATAAATAATATATAAATAGATTAATACATAGTTATATGGATAAATAGGTTACATTAGAGAGAAAATAAAAAAATGTAACATTGTTCTTTCTATGTCTGATTCATTTTGCTTATTATAATTATAATAAGATCTAACCACATTCATGAAAATAGCATAATAATTCCATTCTTATTTAAGATTACAATTCTAGCTTCATATACAAGATAACTAAAAGTGTGTGTACATGAATTGCACAAAAATTGTCACAGAATTATTGTTCATCATAGCCATAAGCTGGTAATACAAATAAAAAATACCCTCAAGGGAATGACTGTAGAGTAGGATACCTCTTGGTACTAAATCAGAACAAGTCACCAACAATGTAATTGCATGGCAAAATTCCAAAACATTATGCTACAAGGTTAAAATAGGTACGTAAAATTGTCATTTTTATTCCAGAAACAAAGTCTCTTTCCTACTTAGTACATATGGTATGGACATTTGTCATATGAACCAAAGAGAAAATTAAGGAGCCATTGTGGGTTTCCAAAACTCTGATGAAAGATAGGATATTTTATTTTATATTTCTTTTTTAATTTTCTTTCTTTTTTTAGCACATCACCTTTTTATTTTAAGACTTATTTTTCCCTCTTAGGCCACCCCTTTTTACCTAGCTTCTCTAAAGTTGTAGATTGTAGCCTGGTTAATATTTGCTTTACATACAATACCCACTTATGAGTGAATAAACACCATGTTTACCTTTCTGTGTCTGGATTATCTTTTTTAAAACTTTTTTATTAAAAATTTCCACCTCCTCCCACTTCCCTTTCCTCCCCCCACTCCCTCTCCCCCTCCCTGTCCAGGCCAAAGAGCAGTCAGGTTTTCCTGCCCTATGAGAAGTCCAAGGTCCTCCCTGCTCCCCCAAGGTCCAGGAAGGTGAGCATCCAAACAGACAAGGCTCCCACAAAGCCCGTCCATGCAGTAGAATCAAAAGCCAGTGCCATTGTTCTTGGCTTCTCAGTCAGCCTCCACTATCATCCACATTCAGAGAGTCCGGTTTGATCACATGCTCCATCAGTCCCATTCCAACTGGCCTTGGTGAGCTCCCATTAGATAAGCCCCACCGTCTCAGTGGATGGACGCCCCCCTCACGGTCCTGACTACTTTGCTCATGTTCTCCCTCCTTCTGCTCCTCATCAGGACCTGGGGAGCTCAGTCCAGTGCTCCAATGTGGGTCTCTGTCTCACGATGGATCTCCATCCATCGCCAGATGAAGGTTCTATGGTAATATGCATGATATTCATCAGTGTGGCTATAGGACAGGCTGGGGACATCTCCTTGGACACCTGGGAACCCCTCTAGAGTCAAGTCTCTTGCCAAAACTAAAATGGCTCCCTTAATTAAGATATCTACTTCCCTGCTCCCACATTTTTTGTCAATACTTTTTTTTTTGAGACAGGGTTTCTCTGCAGCATTGGAGTCTATCCTGGAACTAGCTCTTGTAAACCAGGCTAGCCTAGAACTCACAGAGATCCATCAGCCTCTGCCTCCCAAGTGCTAGGACTAAAGGCGTGCGCCACCACCACCCGACTTGTCAATTGCTTTTTAATAGAGTTTTGGTACTACTGTTGGATACTCAACTGTCTATGGTTATATATACCCATAAGTTTTCCAGGGAATTGGTTTGCTACAGTTCAGCGCAACTACAAATCTATATTCCACCTCCAGTCTTCCTTCTTTCTTTCATTTGTTTGCTTTTGTAATCAGAGTCAGGGTCTCACTATGTAGTTATAGCTGTCCCGGAACACCCTATATAGACCAAGTTTGCCTTTAACTCAGAGAACCCTATACCTCTGCCTCCCAAGTGCTATGATTAAACTACCATGATTTACTACCATGCTTGGCCAAGTACTTTAAGAGTGACTATTTCTCTACATAATTTTCTTTATATCTGTCTTTATTACTTTGTTAAAAGTAAGGAAATTCCAACCAAAACAATGATATAAATTGGATAATATAATAAACATATTTTAGTATATGTAACAATGTACATTAATTCAAGTAATAAAAATAAAATATTACTTGTTTGCTAATTTTTCTGGATTATGTCTATTATTTGAGAATTGATTAGCCTTTAAATATAAAATATCTATTTAATTTTAAATTAAACAAACAATAGAATTTAAAGTTCATTTTTGATGTGCAATTTTATTTTGACCATGGGGGAAGAGTCTGGGAATACATTCTCCCAAAGGTCATTAGTGTTTTCTTTGCACTCCTTAACCAGACTGCATAAGAAGTCGAAGAAAGAACATTTATTATCAAAGGCACAACGACCAGGTAGATTTCAGTAAAAGTGAAGACCTGGAACAATGAATATTGAGTTCTGTCACCCTGTGTTTAGGAGACCAAGGATTCTCTGGTATTAATTACTTATAATTACATAGTATTTCTGTGCTGTCTAAGGAAAAAATAAAAATATAATGTGGAAACTATCAACAAGGTTAGTCCTTTTTTTCAATCTAAGAAAACAATGTTTGTGGAATGGAGTGAGGTATCAACTTTTTTGCATTTATGATAAAATTCAAAAGCCCGGTTTTTTTTAGGAAAATGAAGTATAAGATTATAAAGACAATGATAAAATAATGACATATCTGTATGTGTGCTGCTTTAGAAATGGGGAGTCATAAAAGAAATAAGGAAATGCTAGTCACTGGAAAAAACATCAAGTCTCAAGTGCTGAAAAATATTAGAAAGGGGATTTTAGATGAACATTGTTTTAGAGAAAGAGTGCTTCCCCGAGTCCTGTGTGCTTTAGAAAGGACAGGAACAGGATCAAGTTTGTTTCTAAGTATTTACCTCTTCTAGATAAACAAAACAAGAAGTACAGAATCATTTGCTCCAACTCCTAGAATAAGAAATTATTTGTATTGAATTTTTTTTACTTTTAAAATGTGTAAGATGCCAAAAGAATAATAGTTTATAAAACCATCGATTGAGTTTGATTCCAAATGTGCTGAGACTACCATTTGCTCTCTTGTATGTTTTCCTCATTTATTTGTCGTACACAAAAGGAGACAGATGTATACTGACTTTTCTACAAATCTAGGACAAAAACCTGAAGATACATAGCATATATGGCTTTCATAAGCTCATGGTTGGCCTGCTCCTTCTGCAACAGACAACTGAAATTACATAATTCTGTGACGAAAAGAATTAAGTACACTGGATCTTGAAAGATACATTCCCAAATGACAGCTTATCACCACAGGCATTCACATCCATGTGTTGATTTGGGAAAGGATCCTGAAACCTCTATTAATCCAAACTTATCCACATGGGCTTTTCCTTATGAACGACTCCCATTAGAATGTCTGCGATTTTACTACTAAGGATATCACTAATAAAATTAAAATTTGTCTTCTCCTTATACTCATTTCAGTTGAATTGATTGATAACCTCTTCCAGAAATATTGAATTCAAAGTTGTCCATGTGGACTGACATGGTGTTATGCAACATGAAACAGGAAATAGGGGGATATAGGATTAAAAGCTGATGATAAATGCAGAGCACTTCATCTTCTGTTTTTACTTTTATTTTTCTCTTTGTTTCATGTATGTATTTAAATATCACATCAAGGAAACTGCAGAGAAATCCTGGAATGTGCCTAGCTATAGCTGAAGAAATTACCTGGGACATTGCTTCCTTCTTGATTAAACACCAGACCTGGCTTCATCTACATAAGATTCTTTTATTATCATCAAGGTTTATCATATTGATGCATATACTCTTATCGTTGCCTCTTCTTCAGTATTTTGTTTCTATTTTATGCTCATGGACTGATTTAATTTCATTGTGGAAGTGACATTTTATAACAAACAATAATGACAAAACTTTATATGACAAATGATGTGAGGGAAGTCTCATGAAGTTAAATGATTATCTCAAATGTGCCTAAATTAAGTTTCTTTCTACAATAACACATATTGATGTTCAATTCATGAGGACAGATGAGAGATCATAGTGTCACTTCAACATGATCCAATTTTTAGGGGAAGAAAAGCCTGCAGAAGTCATTGTGGCTTGTTACTTGTGATTTCTGAGTAAATATGATACCCAGGTAGGATGGTATGAAGCAGGGTAAATCTGAGCAAACATTCTTAATTCTGTATAAACAATGCTGCAAGCATTTGCTGATATTTCAGACAGTATTGTGTTTGAAATTTAATAGATAACTCATACAAAATAAGATCCAAGTACATGTAGAAGCTGACATATAATCTTTGAAATGTAGAGAAGCAAATTCTTCAGGTATTATGTGAGACTGCGAGAATCAGCCTTATGTCTTAGGCCTTCTCATCTTAATTAAAAAGAACACTGGGACATATCACTGAGGTAAGTTGATCTGAACAAATGCATTTAAACTGATTTCAGGGTATGGAAGTCCTAAGTGCTCCCCTTCCACCTCTAGCCATCATAATTTTTCATTTGTTATAAAATAAGTATGAGTGTTGATGATCTTTTTTATTTGTCTTTCAGGTAATTTAAAGTCTTTTTGGGATTATGCCCTCAAGAACTTATTCCACAGAAGGAGTAAACAATGTCAGTGAATTCATTTTCTGGGGCCTTTCTCAGAGTCCAGAGATTGAAGAAGTGTGCTTTGTGGCGTTTTCCTTCTTTTACATGGTCATAGTGCTGGGAAACCTCCTCATTATGGTCACAGTATTCAGTGGCAATCTTTTCAAGTCCCCCATGTATTTTTTCCTCAGCTTTCTATCTTTTGTGGACATTTGCTACTCCTCAGTCACAGCGCCCAAGATGATTGTTGACCTGCTGATGAAGAAAAAAACTATCTCCTATGTGGGGTGCATGTTACAACTCTTTGGGGTTCACTTCTTTGGTTGCACTGAGATCTTCATCCTTACTGTTATGGCCTATGATCGATATGTGGCCATCTGTAAACCCCTCCACTACATGACTATTATGGACCGAGAGAGATGCAATAAGATGCTGCTGGGAACATGGGTGGGTGGGTTCTTACACTCCATTATCCAAGTGGCTCTGATGGTACAGCTCCCCTTTTGTGGACCCAATGAGATTGATCACTACTTCTGTGATGTCCACCCTGTACTGAAACTTGCCTGCACAGACACCTACGTTGTAGGTGTGGTTGTGACAGCCAACAGTGGTACCATCGCACTGGGAAGTTTTGTTATTTTACTAATCTCATATACCATTATTCTGGTGTCTCTGAGAAAGCAGTCAGCAGAAGGCAGGCGCAAAGCCCTCTCCACCTGTGGTTCCCACATTGCTGTGGTCATCATCTTTTTCGGTCCCTGTACTTTCATGTATATGAGGCCTGATACTACCTTCTCAGAGGATAAGATGGTGGCTGTGTTTTACACCATTATCACTCCCATGCTGAACCCTCTGATTTACACTTTGAGAAATGCAGAAGTAAAGAATGCAATGAGGAAGCTCTGGGCTAGAAAAGTCACCTGGGAGAGGACTGGAAAATAGCAGAAAGTTATCATTAAGTTGGCATACTTCAATTTCTTCAGCTTTGAATAATGTCATTGTTTAGTGAGAAAACAACAGCAACCTCACTGGATTCAGGAGAAAAATGTTGGGGCACTGTGCTGCACAGGCGTAAGGTACAATAATCATGATCATACTATAATATTTTATGTGCAGATAATTTTTGGAAATATGAATGAAAAAGATTGTACTACTAGAGCAAAAGAATGATCACATAAAATCATTGCTATCTGCTCTTCCTAGTTATTTTGTTAAAGGGAGAATCCAATGAAATACTTAAGACTGTTTTTAGGTTTGCGACCAAACCCGTCTCTCTGAGTGTGGCCAACAGCGGGGGCTGACTGAGAAGCAAAGGACAATGGCTCTGGGCTCTGATTGTTCTTCATGGACGGGCTCTGTGGGAGCCTTCTCAGCTTGGTCGATCACCTTCCTGGACCTGGGGGGAGTTGGGAGGACCTTGGTCTTAGCATAGAGTGGGGAACCCTGATGGCTCCTTGGCCTTGAGAGAGAGGTAGGGGAGGTATGGGTGGAGGGGAGGGGAGGGAAGGGGGAGAAGGAGGGGAGGGAAGGGGGAGGAGGAGGGGAGGGAGGGGGGAAGGAGGAGGGAAGGAGACGGAAATTTTTAAATATAAAAAAAATAAACCATGAAAAAAAAAAAAAAAGAATGTGGCATTAGCCGGGCGGTGGTGGCGCACGCCTTTAATCCCAGCACTCGGGAGGCAGAGGCAGGTGGATCTCTGTGAGTTCAAGACCAGCCTGGTCTACAAGAGCTAGCTACAGGACAGGCTCTAAAGCTGCAGAGAAACCCTGTCTCAAAAAACCAAAAAAAAAAAAAAAAAAAAAAAAAAGAATGTGGCATTTAAGTTTCTAGGTATTCAAACTGTGGTGGTAGCACATGCTTTTAATTCCAGCACTTAATAGTCAGGAGAATCTCTGTTAGTTCAAGGCTTGCTTATTCCACAGAGCAAGTTTCAGAACAACCAGGGCTGTAAAGAAAAAACCTGTCTTGACAAATGAGGGGGAAAAGCTATATTTACCTATTACACTCTCATTGTATGTATATTGCATAAATGATCCTATACATGTGAAGAACCACATCCAAGTTAATGTCTTCTTAACAGATTTCAGAAATCAAAAACTAAACTCCATAGCATTAAAACTGTGATACAACAGCAAAGAATGTGAAAATATATGGTAAAACAAAAGTTTAGTTTTAATCATTGGTTTTGGTAAATAGTATTTTCATCCATTATTAGTCCTTTTCTTTTATTTCAACTATTAGAATACTGGATAGACTGATCTTATGATTCTCAATTCAGTTATACCATTCCACTCTACCCTTTCTCATTTCATGCATAGATTTCTAAGAATATCATTTCCTCTCACTGGGATCCACAAACTTAGATTTATTTCACTAAGGCAAATGTTGAGTACAAATGTGTCTTTACCATTGCTTCATTGTATTTCTTAAAATCTAATTATCCAACTACTATTTCCCCTTATGCATAGGTTCCAATTACCTAGAAAATTGAATATAGATGTTACTCCTTGGGAAGCCAGTATTGCCTAATAATAAGAACGTTGCATTCTTGTGGTTGAATGTTTTTTTAAAGCAGTATGTTTACTGGAGATGCCTAAAACCTTAGCACTAAAGAGGTGTGCGTGTGTGGCACAAGTGGGGTTGTCAGGGTGAGGATCAGGATTTCAGAGTCAACCGCAGCTACATAGCAAATTCATGGGCAGTGTACCAGAATGAGACCTTGTCACATCTGCTCACCTTCACTTTCCTGAGTCAGATCATCCCAGCAAAAGATTTTTCTCCCAATGAAATAAAATTTGACACTTGATTATATCTTCCTGCCCCCTTTCCATATTTTTATCATTCTTCTTGTCATATTTCTAAATATCCAACTCTTTTTTAAACAGAGCCAATCTCTGTCTTTTAGATATGGAAAAAAACTCTCACTAAAATCTTTGCCCTCTCATGGATCCTTTTTAAAAATAGGTTCTTGACCTTCAAATATAAAATCCTTTGTAAAAGAGATGGAAGATAGTTGAAGAGATTTCAAGCCATATTTTTTTAGAGTAGATTGTGGTACAGATGCTGAGCATCAGAAATATCATGTTTGAATGTCTGAGGAACTCCTACTCACTCTCTGGGAAGTAGCTCATCAGTTTTGAGGTGCAATGAACCGAACCCAGACACTGTAAGTCTAAGGAGAAATAAAAGAAATGCTTATTAGCACCCTAAGATTATATTAACTTATACTCCAGAAAAAGTTCCAACTGTTTCAATTTTTGTCCAGTTTTGTTGTAGTATTGATAAAATTATTTTTATTTGATATGTATATGTTGTTCAATATGCATACAGTATAAAAATAATTAAAAGCAAATACATTAGGCTATCCATCTCCACAGTCATTGTGTGTGTACATATGTGTGCGCATGTAATTATTGTTCCACAGGGTCTTATTTGCTCTGTAAGTATAGGGCAGGTTTATGTAAAGAAGATATTGACACAACTAAAACTGTGAAGAAAAATATTGATTTCTATGCTCCACTTTCAGTAAAGAAAAGCAAATTGTACATAAAGAATTTTCAATTTCTTTACTTTTACACTTTCCTAAGTTTTGAGTTTTACACTACTTTGAAGACTTCCTATGCTCCATATTTATAAAAAAAAATAAAAGCAAAACAAGTATATACTTGTGGCCTCATGATGACTTTTTAAATGGGGCTGTAGAGTCTTATTTATGAACTTAAAGAATGGAGATATTCATCACCTGATTTGAAGTGTTAAATTGAAGTAATATACCATAATTAGAGAACTGATAATTATCTGCAGTGTTTTCCCATGTTAATAAGTGAGTGGCATTTACATAGAATTGCATTTTCAGAAATACAGTTTCTTTGACAGGATTATCATATGCAGCACATATATTTTTTCATTTTTAAAAAGTTCAGTGCAATTCTCAAATGAAAGTAGTTAGGACCTATTTCTGTTCATGGACAATAACTCTGTCAATAAATAAGTTCAAGGTCAAGCTATATATTTTGTACAATTTGCTCTGGTAAGAGCATCATCATGATGATTGTGGACAGGAATATAAAGGAGAAGACATACAAATGTGTCAGTGCTTCAAGATCCTCTAGTACACTTTTTTATGCAGAGCTTCAAACAATAAAGTAATACAAAGGCACAAGCTAGCCAGCTACTCTCTTAAACATTCCAACTTGAAGCTTACCTATTTTCTGTACTAGTACATGAAAGGTAGATATTGATTCAATAGATAGACCAAGATACAGCAAAGAACTACATTTTGTTTTGGCAACACCCATGTTACATGACATTCATAATGCCTCTATTCCCAAAATTGTCTCTAGCAGAGACAGTCATGATATAAGAAAAAGCAAGTGCTTTGTCATCACAGGCAGAAATAAACATAAGCACATAAATGAAAATGATAGTTTAGAAGAACATAAATGGAAGTGATGTGTGAATTACAGGTAAGCAGGGATTTGAGGAAGACCTCTGATGTACATCCTTAGAGTGAACAAGATGATGATTAAAGTTATCAGCAAAGTCAGTGTCTCTTACAATGGCTACATGCACAGCATACTTCATGTCTTCTTACTGAAAACTCTGAGATCTGAATCCTGGTAGTCATGATGATGAATGACATAAAGCCTTTGTAGACTCTTTCTGTATATGGTCTTCATGAGTATATAAGGGCAATATAAATTATGGACAACTTGCTGATATATAGAAACCAAAGTTACAACCACTATCCACATGGTTGCACTATATTTCAAATACTTTTATATCTGCCCCAGCTACTCTACCCTAGTAATACTGGGAACTCTAAAAGAATTCATATCTGTGATAAAATTATTCCTGTGTTAAGGATAAAAATAGTAAACAATGTGATTAGATTGATCTGTTTTTATTTCAGTCTCCTACCATAATTTCTTACACAATTAATTTATCCTCTACATAAAAAATTATATCTGGATTAGGAACATGTATATTAATAATTTTTGTTGTTAATGTGACAGGATATTGACAGAAGAATCTTTAAGAAGCAAAAGGTAATTTTGGCTCATGGTTTCAGAGACCATTCAGTTCAACATGGCAGGGAAGGCATAGCAGTAGAAGGAACTCTATCTTTGGTGTCTGGAGCATGAGCTTGAATTTTCACCTTCCTTTTTAATTTGACAGGAAATGGGGGGGAAGGTGGGATGTTCTTCTGTATGTTCTTCTGTATGTTGTGAATATATGTGAATATATGTTGTTCCCATTGGTTAATGATTAAAGCTCTTTGGCCTATGGCAAAACAGAGTATAACTAAGCAGGAAATCCAAACAGATATACAGACAAACTAGGGCTGTGTCAAGAGGAATGTAAGTCAGCTGCCCAATAAGAGAGACACCATGTAGATGCCAAAGGAAAAAGATGCCAGAGCATGAGAGCTAATCAATAATGCCTGCCATTGGCCAAACCATTATATTTAATATTAACCTCTCAGTGATTATTAATAAGCAGTTGCGGGACTGATGGGCAGAAAAGAAATCTGTCTGTCAGAATCAAGCACGACAGAGAAAACTTACAACTACATTAGGATGCATTCTGTAGAGCCTCTGCCAAGGTGATGTGTGACACCGAGAGTATGAACTCTAAGCTGCACATATGTATGCGTGAATGTATATGTATATATACATCTCTATGTACATATATATAGAGAGAAACACAGACAACTGTATATATTAATGTATATAATCTAATCATAGTAACAATCACAATATCAATTAAGATTAAAGACGTTTGCTGGTTTAATTATTAAGAGTAAGTGTCAGGGGGCTGGAGGGATGGCTCAGAGGTTAAGAGCACTGGCTGCACTTCCAAAGGTCCTGAGTTCAATTCCCAGGATCCACATGGTGGCTCACAACCATCTATAATGAAATATACTGCCCTCTTCTGGCCTTCAGGGACATAGGCAGGCAGACTACTGCATACTTAATAAATAAATAAATCTTTTTTAAAAAACAAGAATAAGACTCAGGGCAGACAGAATTTCACCTTAGAGCCACTTGGCAGATTCTGGAAGATAAGCACAGCTCTTCCCACGGTCTCTAGAGTTGGGACAGAAAGAATTCCACCCAGGAGCCTGCCCAGCACCTATCACACCAGGCAGTCTGGGCACCTTTATGGTGAGTAAGTGCAGAGTGGCAAAATGGGAGTGGGGCGGGCAGAATACTGCACGCTCTGAGGAGAGAGCCAGATCTGAAGAGGGGGAGGGGAGAGAAAAATGAACTGAGGTACAGGCCCAACTTGCGACTCAGGGTCAGATGTCTTGATTTGGGCTTCTTGCAAAGGTCATTACTTGGTTCGTGACCCTAATGCAGATGTGGGGGTCTATTGCCACTAAGGTTCATACTGAGGACTGCAGTCCAGGCTGAATCCTGAGACCATGCTGAGCTTACAGGGTCTAGATGCCACACAGAGCCATACAGAACTATAATGTAACGCAGGGTCATGGCTTCATCCAGTCCCAAACTGTAGAAGTAGCCCATATATGTATCTGTGGCCCTACCACAGCAAGGGCCTGTGCTGATGTCTATGGCTCCTATTACCATCTAACATTGAGTGGACCTAGGGACATACTGGTGTTTGGGGATGATGCTGTTTCTTTGATCATGCTGATCTGAGCAATCCGGCAAGGCCAAGTAAGACCACGATGACATCCAGTTTGGGCTGTTGCCAAGGACCGTATCTGTGTTCATGGTTCTACAACAGCCTGAGTCATTGTTGTTATTTGTGGTCCATGTTGCCACAAAGGACCACACTTTTCCAGGATCCTGGCCTCCACCTGTGGTTTCCTTGAAGCCTGAGGACTATGGTGCTGTTGTGCCCATCCCAACCTGAGTAACATACGCTGCCACCCAGGGCCAGGGCCTCATACAATCCTGAGCTGCCATTGGGGCTATGTCTTGTTCCTTGGTTCTGCCTGGACCTACACTGATGTTCATGGCTCCTGAAACCACTGAATGCAGTGAGGATAGGGCTGTGTAGAATTGGCCCTACCTCTAACTACAACACTTTGGAGAGCAGAACCCTGCACCTCCCCCAGGGCATCACAGGAGAATTGTTCCTGCAGGTGGGAATCCGCATAATCTGTCCCTGAATATGCAAGAGTGGAGGAGCTAGCTAGCCCCTTTGTCTGTCATGCTGTGATGTGTGGGAAGAAGAGATACCCTCCTTGTTCTTTTCACTTCATCCCTTAACACCTACAGCAGGGTAGAAAAGCTGGTCCCAGGAACTTGAAAGTGGGAGAGTTGATCCTTCCCCTTATTGGTTGTAGCACTCAGAATAGTGATCCCTTGCACCTAGCCTGGGCAGCATAGTAGAGCTGACCCCATTGACAAAGGCACAGGTAATCCAGCACCACGGATACACTTGGGAGATCTGACCTCATCTTTTGTCTGTCATATGGTGGAGGGAGCGATGGAGGGATGATCTCACCCCCTTGTAGTTTTGGAAGGCTTGTTGGTGCTGCCTGTTGTGCAATTCCCGTTTGCGGGGGGAGGGCAGGGGGCCAGGGGCAGGGAGTTAGAAGACAATAACACAGACTCTGAGAGATTACAAAGCACAAGCTCTTTATTGTAAAAGGGTTGGGTATTTTTATGGGCTAGGCAAGATAGAGCTGTCCTTGTTGGTGGGGCACAGGTGAGCATCCTGGGATTAGAAAATAGGGAGAACTGAAACAATCCCTTCTCCTGTCATCCTGCATGTGGTAGCATGCATGAAGGAAAAAAATGCCCTTCCACCCCTCATTCCATGACTCCTGTGGCAGATGAGACAGCTGGACGCAGGGCTACAGGAAAAGGAAAACTTGCCCTGCACCTCACCAACTGAAACACATACAAGAGCAAGCATGGCACTTCACCTGGGCAGAATACTAGAAATGACCCAGGTGAGATGTGCATTTAGGTATGAATGGAGTAGAGCTGCCCCCACCCTCCCTGGTACGCCACAGGATGATGAGGGTAACGGGAATAGGCTCCTCCCTCTGCTGCAGGCTTTATCGTACCACCAGCCCCCAAATCATGGCACAGAGACTTATAATTGAACCTCGACCATAGCTTCAGCTTGTTTCTAACTAGTTCTTAGGACTTAACCCATTTCTGTTAATATATATCCAGTCACAAAGCTCATAGTTTTTACCTATCTTGTCCTCCACATCCTATTTCCTCTGCATCTGGCTAGTCTCTTCACTATTCTTCTGTCCGAAGAAGTCACGCCTAACCTCTTTCTGTCTATCTGTTGACCATACAGGTCTTCATTAAAGCAATCAGTGACACATCTTTACACAATATAAAGGAAAATTCCACAACACCCCTCATCGCTTGGCATCTATGACAGGCAGGAGAGTCAACCTCAGAGGCATGAGAACAGAAGAGCTGTGTCTGCTCCTCACGAAGTACAGTAATCGGAGAGTATGCCCTGTACCTCATCTGGGCAAAACAGTAGAGCTGGCTCTGGTGATGTGAGTACAGGTTAGCCAGACTGGAGCTGTGAGAGCAGGAGAAATGGTAGTGCTCCTTGATCTCTTCTCCTTGATCTTAGCTAGGCAGGGCAGTGCTGGAGAGCTCATCTGGATTCTGACAATGAAGGGAAGCTGGCAAGATGACCAACCCAGCTACTATGCAGGCCTAGAACAAGGACTAATAGGTAACCTACCCTAACAACTATCTCAACTAGGAACTTCTAGAACATGGGGGCAGATCTGCAGATCCAAAGCTACATGATCACTAGGACACAAGGCAACAACAGGATATCCAAGAAGAGGCCCAGTGAGAGCCGACTCTCAACAGCATAGCCAAAGTCAGAGGCTTCGACCCAGATCAATGACTCACTGCAGTGAATACTTACAAGTAAAGGTGTGTTAACTAAAGGGTATACTGTGTGACTCAGGAGGCAACACCATACCTTCCATTCCATACCAAGCATATATATTTGTATTGTGGGGAGGGATAATTTCTTGACATTTTAAATTTTACTTTTGGGGGGAGGTTGAAAAGGCAGAGGGTAGTAGCAAGGAAGGGAATGAGAGAATGAGATGCATGATGTGAAATTTACCAAGAACCAAAAAAAACGTTTCAGAAAAATGAGTATGTGAAAAGAACATGCTCACTCATGCTAACACACATACACACACACACTCAAAAATAACACACAATGACTGCACCTTATAAGAAAACATCTATAGAGCTGAGCAGTGGCTTAGCGGCTAAGTGCAGCGCTTGCGAGTCCAGAGGTCCCGAGTTCGATTCCCGGCTATATCGGAGCGGCTTTCAGCTGTCCGTCCCGAGTGTGTGCGCCCTCTTGTGGCGAGCGTGGGAAAAAAGAAAACATCTACAAATAATACATTCCTTTGAATGAAGGTTAAGTTAATGGAAAAGTCATGAGAAAACATATCTATAATAAAGGAAGTCATTTGAAAGAGGATAAACATTACAGGCTCTGAATCTAAGTTGTTTTCCCTAAACATGGGCCTACTAGCGATGAACATTTATTAAACATGAATGAGATAAATATTCACTTCCTCTTCCTATGTCTTCTTTTACAAAACATTATCTTGGTATTCACTTCAGGGTTTATCCATTATCCCATTCTCTAGAAGGAACCAAACCGCCACTCCCAGGACATTGCTATTCTAATCATATAACTGAAAGATAAGATTTTTTTATTAAGATAAATACAATTGATTCCCTATATACCACCTGAGACTTTTCTGCTCCAGAGCTTCTCATGGCATTTTTCACTTCTGCATTCCTCAATGTGTAAATCAGAAGGTTAAGAAAGGGTGTACAAATTGTATAAAATACCGATATCATCTTGTCCATGGGAAAGGTGGATGCAGGACATGTGTATATAAATATGCAAGGCACAAAAAACAAGACAACTACAATGATGTGGGAGACACATGTGAACAGGGCTTTTTTCCTCCCTTCAGCACTGTGGTTTCTCAAGGAATAAAGGATGATGACATATGAGACCATGAGCATGAGAAAACTCACAGTGCAATGGATCCCACTGTTAGCCACAAAGAGAAGGTTGATCACATAGGTGTCAGAACAGGCAAGTTTCAACAGTGGCTGCAAGTCACAGAAATAGTGGTCAATCTCGTTGGAACCACAGAAGGGTAAACTCAATGCCAGAAGTGTCTGAACTAAAGCATGCACACAGGATCCCATCCAGGCTATGGCCACCAGCGTCCCACAGACCCTGCGGCTCATGATGGTCGTATAGTGAAGAGGCTTACAGATGGCCACATAGTGGTCAACAGCCATGAGGATGAGGATGAAGACCACCTGGGCGCCAAATAAATGTAATGCAGAGACTTGGATTAAGCAATTACTGAAAGAGATAGAGGCCTCCTTTGTGAGTGACTCCACAATGGTTCTAGGGGCTATAGTTGTAGAGAAGCAGGTGTCAAACAAGGATAAGTAGAACAGGAATTAGTACACGGGACTCCCAAGTGCCTGACTTGTCTTAATGGCAGCAATGATCAGCAAGTTACCCACTAATGTCCCCATATAAAAAAACAGGAAAATGGAAAACACTATGTTCTTCTTCCTGGGGTCCTGTGTTAAGCCAAGGAGAAGAAAATTGGTCACATTGATACTCAGCTGCATGATTCATGAATGAGAAGGAAAGTGTATAAAATGTGTCATCTGCAAAAGATAAACTAACTTTAACAAGTAGTATGACATAGTTAAAATAAAGGTATTTCTTTCCTATAATTATATATTCTACTTCTTGATTATTAAATTGCTATTCCCAATCTCTGTCTTCAGTTTCAAGATCTTTATTAGTGTCACAGAAGCTCATGAAATTAACACTTTTTCCACAATACTATCCATATATAAACTCACTGACTTTAGCATGGCTCTGATTAAATTTGCACTTCAATTAATATAAAATGAAGTAGTATATACTTTCCTTTTTTATTTAACTAATTGTTCATGGGCAAAACTTCTGATTCATTATAATGATTTTTATAATCTATTTTTCTTATTTTGAGTAGAGTTCTAGTCCAATATTTAAAAAATATATAAATGTCTAATCAAGCTACTCACATTTGGGTGTTAATGATAAAAGCATAACAAAATTTATGGTTGATCTCTGACAAGAACTCAAACCACAGGGAAGCAAATGTTGGTATCTGAATTTCAAAATCATGACTAAAGTCTTCCTACTTAAAATTTTTGTATAAAATGAAAAATGAACCTGAGGACATGGGGTGGTCTTTCAAGACCAAATTATGAAGAAAAACTCACTCCTAAAAATCTAATAATTTTACACTTCATTGACTATATAGCTTTGGTTTCTTTATCATCAGTCTATATATTGTCAGTTTCTACAATAAAGTTATTTTCTTTCATACATTCACGCAAATATTTAAAATAAACTAAAAATTATAGATTCATATTGAATAACATAAATATAATTGTGAGTCTTCATCAAGCATTTAATGACTAATTTATACAATGTTCAATCTTGCTTAATCATTTTTCCATCCATGATAGATTTAAAGCTTTAAACGAGAAACATGTATAAAGACAAGTATGATTACATTTGATGGGTAAAAATTGTTTTGCATCTCTCTAAATAGAAGAACTCCAAGATTTTTTGAATAAGAAAGTAAATGTAATATGATTCATTTCTAGTCAATAAAGAAATTAATTTTCTATGTGGTATGAGGAAGTATTTTAAGAAAAATATATTTCTCATATCCAAATTCTACTTGAAGCTTATTTTTAAAGTAACTTCTTTAGAATTTATTTTTTACTTTTTCATAAAATTATGCATTATTGGAAAAATATAATTATGCATACCTTTCACATAGCTTCTTTTTTTGATATTTATTTATTATGTATACAGTATTCTGTCTGTATGTCCTGCAGGCCAGAAGGCACCAGACCTCATTACAGATGGTTGTGAGCCACCATGTGGTTGCTGGGAACTGAACTCAGGAACTTTGGAAGAGCAGGCAGTGCTCTTAACCACTGAGCCATCTCTCCAGCCCCTCACAAAGCTTCGTTTGTGGAAATCTACGCATCTTCAGCAATACTCTCAGAGATAAATTCAGTGTCTTTTGCAATGTAGAAGGTTCTTGGTGTTTCAAGTGAAATAGTCTCTATTAAAATTTTAATGCAATGATAATTATCTAATATTATTAATGTCATTCACATTATGAAGACATTCATCACAGAGCTAATATATTGATGATTTTATCAATCACTTACAGAAGATAACAAATTCATTCAAAATTTATGAAGACAAAAACCCAAACAGAACCAACAAAACTGAGATTTATAAAAATATCTTAATGAGTTTCCTAAATGACTTGGAATGGAAGGGCCCATGTGCTGTACATCTTAGCATAGTATGAGATACTGTCTTCCGGACATCAGTACTTGAAGCATACAAGGATAATGTTAAAAACAATATTCTCCTTTGACTGTACTATGAGTTTATTGTTTGTTTGCTTATTTATTTGTTTAATCTTTGGATTTCTGGGTTTTTTGTTTTAGTTTGGAGTTTTATTTATTATTGTTATTTTTATTTATATTTTGGTTTTTTTGCCTATAAATAATATGTCTCCATTTCTCCCCAAAAGTAGCAAAAAATTCAATTTTTCAGGTTATTAGTCATTAAAATGTACTTTAATGTCATCAAGACAAACAGCAGGAGAATACAGCGTAATATCTAGAAACAACTGTATTTAACCTAAACTTTCCAAATAAGATCAAATAACTTTAGACTGGCTACACTGGTTAAAATATAGTAAACCCAGAGTATGTAGGTATTAGATGTGATGGATAAGATCTGAAATAACAGCAAACCAGAAAAGGCAGCAAATACAGAGGGTGGAAATTAGTGTCTGTTGGCTCCTTCCATGGATCTACACTGCTTTGAAGAGACTGTACTGGGAAGAATCTGCTTTTCCAGGATGCTATCTTACCACCTGCCCTGAATTCAGTGGCACTGTCTTTGTGGTTTTCAGAGACTCTCACTCTTAAATATACTTCTATGCATCAGTTAGCACAGTCTGAGAATATTAACTAGCTGTCATAATTTCTTTAGCATTTTAGAGCTTAAATTAAAGAGTTACATAATAAAACCTTCTCAAACCTCTCAAGCTATGTTACTTAATCCCATGATTCATGCTGTATCATCAAAAATGAGCACTGGGAAATACCTGGGCAGAGAAACACACAATTCAATACATTTAAAGTAGACTTTCTGCATCTAGTTCCCTCAATAGTCAGTAATTACTATGCAGTTATTTTTTTGAGTTTTACTAGACAGATAGCGGGTACATTGTGAAGGATTTAGGATTGAAAAGGTGATACCTGACATTCATAAAAAAGCAGTTTCTCAGTGAGATTTCAGGAACACCCCTATACATCATTATTATTATTACTACACCTATATTACTATTACTTATTATTATTAGTAATTGCATATGTAAAATGTGCCCTTATTGTTTTGGTTTGTCTGAAGTTTATCTGAATTTAAGATGTTAGTCAACTTCTTAAAGTAAATTTCAGGTGTATATCTATGATAATATCACTTTAGAAGCATGTGAAGAATATTTATACTATGCTATGATATACAGTACTCTGTTCAAGTATTGTATTTGCTCATCACAAAGCTGCTTCTCCCAGAAGTGCTGTCGATTATTCCATATCAAACTTTTTCTCCAAATTTTAGTTAGAGATATAATCTTCTGGGTTTTTTGTGTACATGAATAGTTCTTGGTCAATCTAATCTCATGCAGAAATGTTACAGAAAAACATTTGGGAATGTTTCTATACTTTAGCAGGTCAAGAAACAATCTTAAATTTTAATATATCAGATGCATTCTATTCTTCCCACACACTAATGATTAACTTTCACATATCCATTTCTTATGTGGTATTTATTGACTTTAGAGATTTGCTTCATTCCAAAGACAGGACTTCATATTTATCCTAACAATAATTCCTTAAAAGTATGCTGTTCTTTTAAAGTTAATGTTTCTTTTCCAAAGCATAGTGGAGTAAACGTATATTCACACAGTGTATTGAAACATTAAAATATGTATATTTACCAAATCTATAGTAACGTATGTCTGGACTCACAATGTGGAAGTAATCTCTCTCACCTGTTAGAGGACCAGCTACATAAGTCCCACCTGCCCAACACATTTTAATAGCAGCCAACCCACAGTGTTCTTGAAAAAAATATTTTTCTGCCCTCCGGAGGGACTATTTTAGCACATTCTGTTACAGAACAATGATGTTGTTTGTAGCATTATCACCTGAAATTTCCCCTCTGCAGCTAGTCAAACCATTCTAGAGACTCTAATGCATCTAATTTACACTGTCTGTTTAGACTATAGCAATATTAAATGAATCATCCTTGAATTCACTAACAAGAAAGGAGTTAGGAAAAAAATGCATTAAAGTTGCCAGAGTAGAAAAAATACAAATGTATGAGTGAGTAGTGAAGACAATATTAGGACCAAAAATAAAAAAGGGGGAAATATTATTGGTACAAGAAAATTTGAATCATGAATCCTTGCTTCAATGTATGGCCTTAAATTAGCCTTACTACCTTGGATGGGGGATGTGGAGAAATTGTAGCTCGCATGGTGAATTTGGAAAGTAGTTGTTAAATATTATTAGGGAGGGAAGTTTTGAGTGATAAAACCTAAAGTCTATTCTGTGGTCTACAGAAGATACATTTCAAGATCACAGAATTGTTAACAATTTTTCTGAGGATTAGTATGAATACAGAGCTCTGAATCTCACTTTAAGAAAATAACCTCTCCATTTGTTTTATAAACCCAAATCATTGGAAACAGATGTTTGCATTTTTCAGATCTTCTTAGATAAAATAAACATTACTCAGATACTTAAGTTAGATCACATCAAAATATGGAAAAGAAAAATGAAACAAACAAAACCCAAAACAAACGAATAGCGTAGACAAGCTAGAGATAGCCCCCAGCTCCTTGTAGAAAGAATAAATAGGGGAAATTAGGCTTTTTAAGTTATAATCAAGAACACTCTCACGTTTAGTAAAAGAATTCTGTAAACAATCTAATGGGAAATGGGATGTATTCAGAAAGAATGTCTAGGGTTTCAGGGTGTGCAGCTTACGGTTTGGTCCATTGTGCTGAGATAATATCAGGAAAGAAAAAAGAGAAAAGGTTGCTGGGTTGGAAGGCATAAAACAGGTATCTTATTAGTGAAGGTCTGCAAGCAACTACATTAGTCAAAGGGACTTCTGGGGCATATTAAAGCATATCTCATCCAGGAGACAGTCCTCCCATCTTACTATGTTTCACATGCATCATGTTTATTTTCTCCCTCTGGAGTCATGCTGCTCTGTTCAGGATGTAAAACTTGGTTTTCTCCTACTCATAGGCTTCTTTAGTTGTGCCAGTGAACCTCTCTGGAGTTCTTGTCAGAAGGTATTATGAACTGCATGACCCTTTTGTCAAGGAGATTACTGGTGATTGATCACAATATTTTAAAATCCATAGAGTGATAATTTGATGCTTCTTTCTTCTTTAAAAAGTTAAGTGTTAACAAGAACACATGGTATTATATCCAAAGCATAATTAAGCAGGAATCCAGTCTTCTATAACTTTCAAACCTGCTAATTTTTAACTAGATACCTGGAAACTGTGGTGAAAACACACTGAAAATTAGCTATCTAGCAAATTCAGTAAAAATACATTTTTCTTAAAATAACATCCAATCGTTTTTAAAATATTCATGTAATAATTTCTCATTTATACTTGAAATGTTTCCATACCCCAATATTAACTCTCTCTGTAGATGCAATAAATCAGATCAAGCTGAATTAAAAGTCTAGGGTTAATGTGCAAAGCAGCTCCTAGGTGGCCTCAGTGAGGAAGTAGAATACCATGAGGGGTAACCACGAGGCAGGTGAGTTATTACATCATAAGTATTGTAGGCAGGGTCCTGTGCTTGTCAGGGGAGGAACTGACCCTTGACAGGCTTTCTGAGGGGGCGGGGTCTGGAATGGGAGGAATGAGGCTGGGTGGGGCTTCCACATAAACATCCCTGAGTTCTTGGGTATATGGGTACACATTCAAGTCTGACTAATTCCTGCAGGCATGGGACAACATGGGGATAGGAGTCTGTGGGCCCAGGCTTATCAGGTGGTACAAGTGGAAAAGCAGCTAATTGTCATCCTAGAGAACTCAGGCATCTGTTCCTTAAGGAGGGTAAGAAGAAAGGCTGGTAAGGAAATAATAGATTATCACCAGCCCTATGAAGTGGGCTAGCCATGGGAAGAAAGAAGACTGGCAGAAAGAATGGAACAGATAAGTACCCTGATTGTACAAAAGAGACAAGGCTGAAAGAGTGAGACATGAGAGTAGATGTGCTCTTTATTGGAACATGTTTGGAAAACTAGGTCCCAGTTGTTCGATAGGTGTCTGCTCTAGTGTGGAAAGGTGGTACCAGCACTGATGTCCCAGGAGCTTGGGAGCAGGAGGTGGTATGCCAAATGGATGGATGACGTGTTCTTCAGAAGTACTTGAGGCATCATATCTGCTACTTCAATGGAGGTGGTGAATACATCCATCCTCTAGAGGGGTTAATAAAAGTTAACAGATAATGGTGACTTTATTAGTGGGCTTGTGGCTGAGATCAACCTACCATTACTTGCCCGGTTAGCATCCACGAAGATGATGCCGGAGCTGATGTGTCTGGAGGGCCCCCTGTGGCAAGAGGAGTGAACCTACAAAATGGGCTTGAAAATAGGTAGGGTCAAGGAGGTCTCTGGAGACTGTTTCCAACAGACCAGATTTCTTGATACAGTAGCAGAACATGTCCCAGAAACCTGCAGGTATCTTTAAAACAACTGGAACAGGTTTACACCTTGTTGTCAAAGCAAAAGGCTTTGGATTAAAAGGCATGAACATTTTTCCTAGGGCATGGTTTTAGCCAGATGAAACAAACATTTAAGTCTAAATTCATTGAACAAAAGAGGCTGAGTGAGTGGAGGAGGATGAAACTGAACATACCTATAGGGTTCTATTCCCTCTCTTATCCTAACCTGTGTTTTAAAGCTGGGACCAGTAAAATCAGCAGAAAGTTAAGCACTCCAGAAAACTGCAGTCATGGCTCTATCAGTTCATCAGGACTGCATTTTCAGTGCTAAAACTGTAAACCTCTGAAGTTACATCTGAAACCTGTTTATTCCCTACAACAAAGCCTGTGAATGAGGATCATCTGTCTGTACTCTTAAGAGGAAACGACTAATGAACCAAGAGCTACCAAGCTGGTTGTAGCCTTGAGGGGCTGTGGGTCAGGGGAAAGCTGCTAAACTGGTAAGGCTATCAGCATCCTACTCATCCAAGGCCATCAGATCTGAGACTGATAAGCATAAGTGAGACAGATTTCCAACTACCTAGGAAGTCCCAAATTTCTCCGTGGTTATTGTGGGACCAAAGATCCAGAAGCAGTAACTGTCTTTAGATGCTGAGTTCAGAAGATCTGATAGACATTCCTGTGGGTAGGAATTTGGGGAGAGTGACCTACTTGACTTAACAAAATGGAGTAATGGAGCAATGGATCCTCCAATGTACTGTTGTGGAGTCTTGACAGGGTCCTGTCCTTGGTTTAAAGATTAAGCAGTTTTTTGCTTCATAGCTGGTTTTACCATATTTAAAGCATGTTTCCAGGTGGAAGTTCTGTGGCTATCAGTCTTTTTTGAAGAGATACAGGACACTGCCTTCAAAAGGACAATATTCTTCTTATAAAGATTTCTTAAGTAAGAATGGTAAAATAACATGCTTAAGGCCATTGCATCCATTGGACTTGAGTTCAGAACTATTCTTTTCTTAGTGTAAAGCCTGTCCTTTCTGATTACCTCACAATCATGATGATGAGCTTAATTAGAGTCACAATATATGACCAGGCTTCCTTTTAGCTTATTTATAGTATTAGTGACTAATAATAGATGTTCTTCATGACTTTGAGCTAAGCAAGATTTCTACTTCTTGTGCCTAATATCATTTTTCTTTAAAGTATATTCTTATATATACTCACTCATGAGTATACTCCACAAATGAGCATGTTTAGGATGGTTTTATCCTCTTGGTCAAGGAGAGCAAAAATATTGCAGGAGAGGCTATTGGTTTTATGTTAGATATTTATGAGTGAAGACTGCACTTGTTTCTACAGCCATTACATGAAATGCAATAAGGGAGCCTGAGCTTTGTACTGTGAACCAAGAGAGAATATATATATAAAAAAAACATATATACAGCTGTCTCAAGGATCCCGACATTTGTGTTTTATCCAAGATTATTTTCCAAAAAATGACTGAAACAGATTAATATAAGTTTTTCCTAACTGCTTCTCTTTCAATTTTTCTTTTCACCTAACAATGTATATGTGCTCTCAGTTTTTAAAATCCTTCAGTGGTTCCTAATTTATCTTTTATTCTTAGATTTTCTCACCCTTATTCCATCATAAAGAAGCCTGTGCTCTTCTCTTTTTTCTTTTATTTAAATAACATTTTAAAATTTATTTTACATACCAAGAAATTTCCCCCCCTCCTCCTGTCCCCTTCCTTTTTCATCTACCTCCCTCCCCATCCACTACTCCTCCATCTCCATTCAGAAAGGGACAGGGCTCCTATCGGCTTGCACAAAGCATGGCCATCAAGTTGTGACAGGTCCGAGCTCCTCCCCTGCCAGACCTAGGGAATCCATCAAGTTACAAGGAGAAGTCCTGCTCTGTTAGAAGCCTTACTAAGACACCAAGATACAGAATGGTCACACACATGCAGAGGGCCTAGGTCAGTCCCATTCAGGCTCTCTGACTGTTGGTTCAGAATCCATGAGCTGTCTCTGTGGGTTCCCCCATCATGACCCCCCTGATTAGTACAATCCCTCATCCCTTTCTTTCTCAAGACTCTCAGCAAAGTGCTTTTCTGTGGATCTCTGTCTCTGCTTCAATCAGTTACTGGATAGAGTATCTCTGATGCCAATTAGGAAGTCACCAATCTGCTTACAGTAGATGGCCAGTTCAGGCACCCTCTCCACCATTGCTAGGAGTCTTAGATGGGGTCATTTTTGTGTGTTTCTGAGAGTTTCCCTGGCACCATGTTTCTCCCGAACCCCAAAATGCCCCCCATCAAGACATCTTTTTTGTTACTCCTGTGCTCTTCTTTCTAAAGCCTGAGATTAACAGCCACTTGCCTGAATTTACAGATGGAACAAAGGGGATTGTGTGTGGGGTGGGGGGACCCAATTTTCTACCAAAGATATACTGCCAATACCCATGATATCTGACTAAAGATGAAATTATAAATTATAAAAACACAACAATAAAAACAGTCTTACAAGCTGGGCGGTGGTGGCGCACGCCTTTAATCCCAGCACTCGGGAGGCAGAGGCAGGCAGATCTCTGAGTTCGAGGCCAGCCTGGTCTACAAGAGCTAGTTCCAGGACAGGCTCTAGAAACTACAGGGTTGTCTCGAAAAACAAAAAAACAAAAAAAAAAAAAAAAAACAGCCTTACAGGCATTACACAGATGAAGAGGCAGAAGCATGTACAATTGAGCAATGTGTTTATTAGGAGGAAAAACTACTTAAATAAATACTGTGCAGGAAGTTTTGGTCAAGTGCCCAGTGGGCAAAGGCTCCTGTTGCCCAAGTCTGATGACATTAATTTGATCTCTGAGACCCCAATACTGGTGTAACACCTGATTCTGTGTTACCCTCTCAGTATAGTTCATATGCCACTATACAATATGCAAGCCAGGCAAGGGCCTGGAGATTGAAAGAACACATAAGAGATTGACCTAAGCTTGCCTTTGACTCTGGCACCATGAAACCATGAAATTGATGCTCCAGCACATATAAGCACTTCTTAAGGAGGCTGTGCCTGCTCAGTCCTTAATAAGTCTGCCTGCAAATTGGAGCCCTTTAAGTAACGTCTCAGCACTGGTGGGAGGAACCCTGGTATAGTTAACTAGAATAATCTCAGGAGCCAATTTGTAAATAGTGCACTCCAGGGTCCGTGAATAACAGCAATAAGCATTTTACTGTATAACCTAGCAGTGGTCTTCAACCACAACAAATACATAATTAACTGCAATATTCATTTGTAAATTTAGCTCAATTTGGATGGCCAAAGCATTTGCAACCTGCCCTGAGAAGGTATCCATTGTGCTAGCAGAAGCAACTGACTAAAGAAAAATCCAGCATCCATAGCCACTCTGGCAACCACAGCAATGGCCGCCATAATCATGGGATGGGTTGATAGAGGAATAATCCTTAGCACTCGGACCACCAAAGCTAGCTCCTCAGGATCCCAGCAACCCTTCAGTTGACAAGCCAGTGTCTTTTTGGTCTCTTGGCTCTGTACTGTCTTCAGGCTTCTGGACAGAAAAATCCACAGCATGCACCAGATGCTCAGGTACCCACATTGGACTGTCAGTATCCTACAGTTCCATCTGCTAGATTCTTCCATTTGACATGAGGCATCCTGGAAGAATCTGGCTGCCAATGCCAGTCAAAGTGGTATGAGATTGAGCATCAACAGTCAAAAAATTTAAAATGTATAAAATAAAAGACAAATAGTCTCTGGGGATGGAACCATATTCCCCCTTTTTTATTTTATGCAAATAGGCTTTGAGCATATGATGCACTTGCTCACCTATAGCTGTCCTTGAGGAATAGGGTATTCCTGTTTTATGAGAAATGGAGAACTCAGCAAAAATTAGCAAAGCCAGTCCTGGTGTAGGCTGGCCCATTGTCGGTTTGTATATTTTTTGGAACTCCTATGTTCCAGGCAAAAGCCTGGAGACAGTGACTTCTAACATCCCACAATTTTTCTCCTGTATGGGCTGAGGCAAAAATAAGATGAGAATATGTATCCACAGTTACATAAACATATTGCATGAGCACAAAAGAAGGAACATGGGTAACATCCATTTGCCATTAATGATTAGGAGCAAGCCCACGAAGATTAACTCCCAAATGGGGAACAGTTAAAAGTGCTGTACACAGAGAGCATTTTTTTAGATTTATTTATTTATTATGTATACAGTGTTCTGTCTGTCTGTATGCTTGCTGGCCAGAAGAGGGCACCAGATCTCATTACAGATGGCTGTGAGCCACCATGTGGTTGCTGGGAATTGAACTCAGGACCTCTGGAAGAGCAGTCAGTGCTCTTAACCTCTGAGCCATCTCTCCAGACCCCCCACAGAGAGCATTTTTAAACAATATCAGTGGCTTGTTCTCGAGAAATCTTAAAATGAAATCTTAAAGACCCAGCATTGAGATGAAAATGATTATGAGCATTTTCTGTAGCTTTATAAAGATTTTTATAAAGCTTTATAAAGATTTTTTACTCACTGTACAAATTTGGCGGGTAAGCTGATCAGCCAATGTATTCCCCTCACTCAAGGGACCAGGGAGGTCAGTATGAGCCTGCAAATGCCCTATGTAAATGGGAACAGATCAGACCCAAAGCAAAGTTTGAATAGCCAATAACTGAATCTGGACTCGAGATACATAGGCAATATAAGCTGCAGTTTCCAAAGGTGCAAGAATTTTGCTTATATACTGACTGTCAGTAAAAAGGTTAAATGGAATATCAGCATTTTCCTCTGAGGCCATTTGTACAGCATCACTTCAGCCACCTGAGCAGATTTAGCATTAACAGGCTGAATATCAAAATCAGGAGGGGAGGCCACCACAGCTCGCCAGGTGGAAGACCCATCAGTAAACACATTCCGTGCCCCTGCCAGAGGCTGCAAAAAATGATTTTAGAAAAGCATACTGGATGATTTTTGAAAAAAAGGTGATCAACTTATCAGAAGGATAATGATTATCAAGCATGCAGGGATTAGTGCATAAAAACAAGGTCCAATCTTTAGCAAAGTTTTTCAGCCAAGTTATTCCTGCCTGGGTATATGATGTAATAACCTTATCAGGTAACATTCCAAAGGTTTGCTAAGTTTATACCCTTTATGATTAACACGTAGGACAGTAGATGGATATGAGATAACAATTTTTTACAGGTGACACATGTTCATGTACCCATAGGATGGGTCCTTGCTGCCAAAAAAACTCCTATAGGACTATGCTGAGAAGGAAAAGTTATCAATAGCAGCAGTTGACTATAATGAATATGAGTAGAGGCAAGCTATTCCTCAATTAAAGTAATACATTGTCTTGTCTGAGGTGTCAACTTACAAAAGGAGGTTGGATCTGGATTCCCCAGTAAAATGTCAAAAAATGGTTTTAAGACTCCAGTAGGAATTCCCAGACTGGGCCGGATCCAACTGAGGTCTCCAAGCAATTTTTGAAAATCATTCTTAATTACAAAGATAGGCATTTCCAGGGAGAAGTGGACGGCACTACGGGTCCTGCTTCTAGCTGTTTTGGAACTCACTGTATGGACCGCCAAAGACAAGCCCTGCAAAGCTGCATCCAGTCACTGGTGTAAGGTTGAGCTCTGCAAAGGATTCCATTAAAGCCGCAGTGAAGGCTGCATGAGTTCCATAGGCCGTAACTGCTTCTTTTAGTTACTTCATGTCCTAAAAGGCCAGAGGGTTATGCTGTCTGATCCTCTGTCCTTGCGGATCAATAATTTAAGCTGTGCTGCTAAACCTAGGTACCTTCCTGCACCAGCCAACATGCCAAGGTCATGCTGTGGGGAAACCCCACCATAGCATTACAATCCTCCTGCATTTTACCTCTCCACAAAAATTTCTTTCCAAAAGACAGGCTCTGCAAAGCTTTCTTTCCTTCTTTTACTAACTTCTTTTTTTATCAGTGCAATCTCCTTTTCTAAAGTTTCTTTTTTCTCTTTTAAATCCCTTTCATGACTTTTAACTTCCCACTCCTCAAAACTCTTAATAGAACTCACAGATTCTACATCCTAAATCTCCTCAAAGGTTTTGGTCAAATTCTCTAGTTGCTCTTTTACTTATACATCATCACTGAGAAGAGCATCTCTGACTAAGTACCATAGTGAAAATATCACTATGGGAAATTCTTCTGGCCCTCGCTCTTTCAATGCTTTTTGAAGGTCAGCCTTTATCTGCTCCCAGTTAGTAATATTAAAGCCCCCGGTGTGTAGAAAACAGGGACTAAACTCTGTCAAAAAAATTAGGCAATAATATACCTTACACAAATAAAACTGTCTTAAGGAACTCTTGTGCTGTCTTATTTTAATACCGGTGCCCTTCTTGCCTTGCTTCTTTAAAAGAACTATCAATTGGCCTTTTAATTGACCAACAATACTGAAACAGAATTCCTTGCATCCATTTTCAATTCACCCTCACCACTCAATTTCTTACCTGCTGGCCAGCCTTCCGAGAGCAATCTCTCAGGGGTCCCCTACTTCCCGATCTCACTGATGGGCCTCCGACTGTAATTCCTGATCATCCCAGCATTGCCTCCAATTGTAACACCTGATTCTGTGTTACCCTTTTGGTACAGGTTACATACCGCTGTACCGCACGTGAGCCGGGCAAAGACCTGGAGATTGAAAGAACACACAGGACACCTGGGTCATTCAAAAGGAAATCATCCGAATGCTGTTTATTCAACTTTGGGGAAATCCTTAAATACCTAGCTGCTGCACAAGGAATTCCTAGGCAGGTGGGAAAACACCCAAGATGGAGTAAACAATGCCCTACAGCCGATCACCAGGCGGGGCAGAGGGAATACCTGTACAGAATGTTTTAGCTGGCTGACTAGAAACTGTCCTCAAGATGAACCCCAGGAGCAGGGGTAGACCCAGGCCCTACAACTGGGAAGACAGAAATGAGTCCCACAAGTTGTCCTCAGACCTACAAACACACACACACACACACACACACACACACACACGCACGCATCCTGTCTTGGGCTATGCAAGTGCTGTGCTTCAGTACTTGAAGGCAGGTTTGAGGTCCAAATCAAGTGGACTTTGGTATTGACTTCCACTTAGCCACTTACTGACTATGAGCCCTGAGCACAGATCACTTCTCTGTGAATTCCAGCTTTCCCACTTACAGAATGGCCGTAGAAACTACCTAGCAGAAATAAGGTATGGATAAGAAGGAATATATTTGAATAACACAACTTGTAAGACATTGTGCACACTTGACAAATGCTTGTTTCTACCCATAAAGAATACAGTATGAAGGCTGAATGCAGCTTCAAGACTCATTCAATATCAACCTCCTAAATGTTCTACATTGCTCTCACCAAGGTCTTCCTATCTGTAGCAGAGACCTTACAGATCCCAAGGAAAGGTGACACATTTGTGCAATCTGAGTTTCCACTGATAATGACTCTAGAACTTAGATATTTATGAAGCTGAAAAGTGACTATTAGCTATCTCAGAAATAAACTAATCTCCATTTAGCATCTTTCAATCTTAAAAAAACTGGCTTTTGCTTCAATTTCAGGTACTGTTACCCAAAGGGAATTCTCTAAGACTCAATTGTTTGTTTTATTATATTTTTGAAGGGGCGTGGTTGATCGGCAGTTATGATTCACCAGGCTAGCTTTAATATATATATATATATATATATATATATATATATATATATATATATAATTCAGTTTTAATAAAGGAAAGAAAAGGGAACTTACAAATCCAAGGTTCCAGCGAGGAGTGCAGGAAAACAAAGAGCAGGCAGGCCATAGGCCCGCAAGATTTTATATTAGCCTAAGGGGGACACGCCTTACAAAACAAGGTGATTGGCTAGGCTTCCAATTCATATTTTTAGTCTTTTATTAATTCATACAAATTATATATATGTTAATGTGACAATGTTATGTTTCTATGTACTAAGCTTGATCTTACATGACCATCTGTCTATTTACCTTCACAGTGCCTTCATATCATTCCTCACCCCTAGTAAAAATTATTCTACTTTTAGGTTGATTGCTTTGATTTCCATATGAGAGAACAAACATGTGGTACTCTGATTTCTGTGTCTAGCTTATTTCACTTAATGTTATAGCCTAATTGCATTTATTTGACTGTAAATGACAAGATTTCATTTTTTGTAGTTCAATAATATTCAATTGTGTATATATTTTCTCTATCCATTCATCTATTTATGAGCATCTACATTGATTCAATATCTTCGCTATTGAAAGTACTTTCTCAATAAACAAAAGCGTGCAGGCATTTCTTTTGTGGGTTGACTTCAGTTCTTTTGAATATACACTCGGGAATAGAATAGTTGGATATTATGGCACCTAAATTTCTGGTTTGATTTGGTTTTAAAACCTTCCAGGTGATGACTGTTCTTGGTTATCAATGTGACTGTAGCTGGAATTAGTAAGTCTTCTCTAAGACTCTACTGCTAGCAGTGTAAGAAGCTCTTTTCCCCTTCATCACTGGTGTAATATTTCCTTCTCTGCTGCTGTGGTAAAATACTCTGAGCTAAGGCTCATGTTCTAAAGGCTTGCTCTCCAGTTCAACAGTGTTCTGTAGGTAGTGAGTGGATCATTTAATCTACTCTTTGGTGGATTCAAAGCCTGATAAGAGACAATGAAAAGTTTTGGATATTGGGTCGAATTGTGTAGTTATAGGCTTCAGGTTGCTGAGCTCATGCCCTTAGAGTATATCTTGTTTGCTCCCTCTCCTTCCCTCCCTTTCTTTCCCACTCTCCCTCTCCCTCCAGTTCCAGCTAATATGAGACGGGTAGACTAGCTCTTCCACCTGTACCCTGCCTTGATGTTCTGCCTCTACCCAGGCTCACAGTAACAGGACCTATTTACCATAGATGGAAACCTCCAAAACTTGGAGCCAAAATGAGACTTCCTCTTTTTAAGTTTTTCCCAGTTATTTTTTTATAATAACAGATAATTTACCAATACATTTTATAGTTACAACTCTCATTTCTACTATACCATACAGCATATACATTTCTTAGAAAATAAGTTAAAGGAAACAGGGGTTTAGATAGCTGAGCTAGCTTGGTTAATTCCTTTGTGAGGAAACGGAAGAGTCCAGAGTTACCACTGGAGTAGATTACACATGTCATTCACCCTTCAGAACTGACACTTGTTTCTGCATGTGTCAGCAGTGTTTCTGACTCTTTCAGTACATTCCTTCTCTGGCCTCTAAAAGCTTAGATTCTCCTCTCTGGAAGCAGTATGTATCGAGTTACTGATGCATTTAGGATTCAATGGCCTGACCATCCATTCTTAATTTAACACAGCTCTAAAGTTTACCCTGGCTCCTGAGATTCCCAAAGAATTGGCTCATCATCATTTTTCCTTCTACCTAACCCTGCCATCTTCACTGTCATAGGCGCTGTTCCTTGAGAATAAAACATCTGCAGGTAACACTCTGTTTCAGAGCCTGTCTCCCGGGAAACCTATTCTACCACATTTGCGATCATCAAATAATGGGAAATAATTGGCAGGATGTTTTTACCAAATAACTTGAAAATTAGAAGCTTTCTACTGAAGATCAAAGTCCAAATTTTATCCACCAAATGTTCTAAATTCCTTCTTACCCAAAGGATTGGGTTTATCTTATTTCAGTCCATTTCTCTGTTTACAAAGGGAGAAAGAATGTAGAAACCTAGGCATTAAGGAAACAGGGGCCCTACCTGGTCCATATATATCAAGGTCCTTATATATCAAGACCCAGGTCTAGGGAAAGTGAACTTCTCAAGTTGCTAAGTTGCTTGGCTATGTTAATGATACTTGTGGTTGGAATATGTGCCTTGCTGACACTGCTGGAGTTGCTTGGATCTGTCACAAATGTCCCTGCTGGAAACACGGGTCATATCAAAACTGCTATATGGATTAGATCATCTTCTGCTGCTGATAACACAACAGCACAGCTGTGCGCATTTTAAAGAAAAAAGCTATATTTGAGCGCAGGGTTCTGGCCCAAGATCAAGGGGTCTCCTGTCATAATGTAGCTCTTATTGTGAAGCCCTAAGGTAGCACAAATCTTCACAAAGGGAGAGACACAGTACACCTGTGTTTTCCCTCTGGCCAGTCTCTTTTCTACAAACCCATCTGTTTTAGACCATGTAGGTGACCTTCCTTACTGCTACTCAGTTCATAGGGGCCCTATCTCTAAACAGCAAAGTTGGGTTACTCTCCATGTTCTTAATGTGATGCACTGAAGATTAACCTGTAATATGGGGTTTAGTGAGACACATAATTTAAGTTGAAACTGTCCGATTTTATGCTTGGCTCCTGAACTTTTTCTTCATATAGCATACAGTACATCATTACTTCAAAATTCCAAAGTCCTGTCTATAATATGCAAAGCAAACTCCTAGCTGTGAACCTATAAAATCAAGATATATTGTCAGCTTCCCATAGATACTGATGCCACAGTAGCAGTGTGTACTTCCCATTCTGCAAGGAAGTATTAGGGGAACTGATAACACTCAGAGGCCCGATGCATGTCCACGTAAAGCCCAGCCTGTCAGATATCCTTTGCTCTCTCTGCTCTTCACAGCAGGGATTTGGGTGTTGTCTCTGGGGGTCCTAAGCAGAGTTGCTCACCAGGATAGCCATGGGCTGTGGTAGGAGAGTAGAGAAGGAAGGGAATCATCAAGATTTGCAAAGAAAGAAACCAATGACAGAGGAAAAGAGGAGCTCAACCCTACCCGACCCCGCTTGACCTGTGCTTACACGTAAGGGACAGAGCTCACATGACAGAAGGCAGGTGCTGTGTAGATGACACAGGGTCCCAACTGCTATGTCCCTGGGCTACTGAACTTTCAATATTTGTCACTCTCAGACCCAATGTCTTTCTTGTACATGTTCTCTTTCTCAATTAACCATTTCAGCCACTGTCCTTTTGTCCTGGTCCAATTTCTTGCTCTGAGTTACAGGAATCTGGAACCCCATCATGTACCCTGATCCATGCCTTCAACAGCTTCAGCCTGATTCAAGTGGACCCAGGCACCACTCGAGTGCCCAAGGCCTGAGCCATCCTGCCTCTGTGACTATTGTGTTTCTACTTAAGTATGGAGTGTACACATGGTGGGTCATTGCCTTCTTGGGGCTGCTCTGGGGTCTTATTCCTACAGCTGCATAGCTATAGAGCCCTGTGGGTCTCTCTGTCGAAGCTAGAAGCCTGTGGCAAACTTCGTAGTTGAGGATTTTTGCTGCTCTTGCTAAGGAGCCAAGCTTAATTCCCACCACTCAACCATCTGTAACTCCTGTTCCAAGGATGCCTATTCCTCTGGCTTTCATAGGTTCTTTCATTCATGTGCTTAGACACACATACAAATATTTGAAATAAAATAAAATTTAAAATAAGTAAAAATAAAATTGTTATGAGACCCACCATGACTCCATGTTCTATTTTCTGAGACAAGGTCTCACTATGTAGCCCTGGCTGGCCTGGAACTCACTTTGTAGCTCAGGATGGCATGAAACTCAAAATGATCCACTTGTTTCTGCCTGTCCATCACTGCGGTTAAAGGTTTGTATCATCGCCGGGCAATGGTGGCGCACGCCTTTAATCCCAGCACTCGGGAGGCAGAGGCAGGCGGATCTCTGTGAGTTCGGGGCCAGCCTGGTCTACAAGAGCTAGTTCCAGGACAGGCTCCAAAGCCACAGAGAAACCCTGTCTCGAAAAAACCAAAAAAAAAAAAAAAAGGTTTGTATCATCATGCCTCGGTCTTTATCTTCTCTCTGTGACTGTATATTAACTATAAATGATAGGTTTTATTATTGACACTTGCATATATATATATTATATACTTGGGTCGTGTCCATTTACCCCCTCTATTACTTTCTCTTGTCCTCCTTCCATCTCTGCTGATCCGCTTTTTCTTCCTCACTAGTTCCCTTTTTACTCTCAGGCCTTTCTCCTCTTCATTAGTTTCAGCAGTGGGGACCAATGAATCTTCCAATACATGATCTCTTAGGGAATGCACTCAGACCGTCCATAGTGATATATAGTTCACAAGTTCTACAACTTCTATATGATAGTGTCAAAGAAAACTGGCAGCAGTAAGTTGAGTATTATGGGTAAGTAGAATGTCCAGAAAGTTAATTAACTCATATTCTTCCTTCTAGTCATTCTCTATCTTGATGAAATCAGCTGCCTTTCTATTTGTCAAGTACCCAATCATCTAAAAGCCTGAGTGCAGAGAGATGCCACCTATTATCAAAGAAATAAAGTTTGGATCAAAACATTACCAAAGCATTTAGCTTCCCTCCTACAACTGTATGAGTTCTTCCAGAGAGAATACAGTTCAACAACAACAATGAAGGTATTTAAGAATAATAGGCAAGGGCCTGAGGAGACATCTTGGCTGGTAAAGTGCTTGCTGAATAGGCATAACTGACTTTGGATCTCTTTCAAACACACAAAAGCTGGCTAGTGGTGGCCTTTACACCTTTCTCTAACCCCAGAAATGTTGAGTGGAGACAGGACAATCCTTTAATTGGAAGGCCAGCAAACCAGGGCAAATTGATGAGCTTTAGGCTCAAGGAGAGAATTTGCCTCAAATAATAATGTAAAAGATGATAGAAAAAGACATCTGAGGACAAGCTCTGACCTACACTTGGGCACACACAAGCAAATATATGTTTAACACACACGCACACACACACACACACAATGCACACTCCAACTTAAAAAAAAACAGTCCAGTAATATAGTCAAAAAGATAAAACCAAGTAATTGTCTAGGCAATCAGTTCTTTATTTTTGGTTCCAAAAGCCAGGTGGTGCACACCTTTAATCCCAGCACTCAGCATAGGCAGGCAGATCTCTGTGAGTTCAAGGCCGGCATGGTCTACAAAGTAAGTTCTAGGAGAGAGAAATCCTGACTCACAAAAACAAAATTCTTTATTTCCAGGCACCTTTACAGTGGAAAAAGAAAAAAAAAAAAAGAAGGAATTGAAATAACATTTGATGGAAGTTAAATGAGTTAATATTTCCTGTGCTGGAAATGAAATCACACATTTCAAAAATATTTGTTTCTCTAAAATTACAGTAATAAATCAATGCATTCAAAAGTAAAAATATTTTCTAAGACAAGAAAAGATTTTGAGAAGGTGGCGTATTTGACTTTTGTGCTTAATCCTTTGCGATCCCTTGTTTTGAAATGTATACAGCCAACCTTGCCTAATGCCAAGAGGCAGCTGGGAGTGTAGGAGTGTTTTAATATCTAACTATCTGTCAATACTGTTTCTTTGATATTATGTTGCAATGCTATATTATTTATTTATTTATTTATTCATTTATTTATTTATTTATTTTCGAGACAGGGTTTCCCTGTAGTTTCTAGAGCCTGTCCTGGAACTAGCTCTTGTAGACCAGGCTGGCCTCGAACTCAGAGATCTGTCTGCCTCTGCCTCCCGAGTGCTGGGATTAAAGGCATGCACCACCACTGCCCGGTGCTATATTAGTTTTTAAATTCTAGTTTCAATGTAAAGTCCAAAACCTTATTGGGAATTTTTCATATTTTATGCTATTGAAAATTATTTGGCTTGATAAATTTTGAATATATCTTTTATTCAATGTATACATTTTTATTTTTTTATTTTTTTAAATATTTATTTATTATATATACAATATTCTGTCTGTGTGTATGCCTGCTGGCCAGAAGAGAGCACCAGACCTCATTACAAATGGTTCTGAGCCACCATGTGGTTGCTGTGAATTGAACTCAGGACCTTGGAAGAGCAGGCAATGCTCTTAACCTCTGAGCCATCTCTCCAGCCCCCAATGTATACATTTTTAAATATACATTGGTGGATTGTCAAATATTGGTATATCTACTAGTACCAATTTCCTAATTACTGACAGATTTTCTTACTTTAAAAATAGAAGAATTCAAGAATACCACTACATACTTCAACAGAGAAGTGATGGTTGGGAATCTGTCCTAATTCTAAATTTTCCACGAAAGCCCTGGTGGTATTGACTGCCAAGTATACTGTATTATTCCCTTGAGTGACAAGTTTACCACATTCATTTCTGACAGAACATCTGCCAAATATCCAAGTGTGAACAACAAGATTTGTCTGCCAATCATTCTCTTGAAGAAAAATGACATTCCAGGACAAATGACATAGGTTCTGCCCACAACTCAGTCTCTTGAGTTTGTCTTCACGAGGCAGCCATCAGACAGTACACAGTAGGATGTGACATTTTGTCATACAACATTCTAAAAGAGGGCACAACAAAAAGGGGCTGATTTAGTTAAATTCATTTGTACCACTGCATTGGTATTTTGGAGTGAAATAAGCACTTTAATATTGTACCAATAACACCCTCCCCGCCCATGAGAAATAAAAGGACCATTATTATGGCTTGGGATCCTGGCTTTTGTGTGCTAGGCCATGAAGTCTTTCATTCTCCATCACTTTTTCTTTTTTTGTCACAAAAACAAGCACAGAAAAATTAGGAAATATAATCTTGCTTTTTACATAAAAAGTTATGACCTTGAAAACTGAAAATGTCTCAGCTGTGACTAGGAATGGGTAAATTACATCTTAAGATCTATTGTGCTAGACCATATTGGCTTGAGGGTAGAAAGCATTATCTTAGTAATGATGGGCATTGAGTTTCTTCCTTCAACAGGGCTAATGAGAGGGTATAGACTAAAATTCTAACTATTCTTTGTGATTTGAATTACAGCTACAAAATGGATTAAATGTACAAATCCAAGAAAATTTGTTAATGGCCATAAAAATCCATCTCCACCCATCATAGAAGTTCTACAAAACATGACCATTGAACCTTATGAAATATATCTATTTTTTAAGTAACAGTGGCTAGGTAATTCACCCTGTCTCTTTCAGTTCGGCTTCTTCTCTGCCTCTAAGGCAAGTGAGTGCCCACGGCATTGCAGTCTTTTTTACATCTCGAGGAAAAATTATTGTGCCAATTCTCTTCATGTGTTCTGTGTAAAAACCCCCACCCCCAATATTTCCTGATACCATACTAATCCAAAACTGTGGGGTAAATTTGCTTCCTTTTCCTCATTATGTCCACGTGGAACTCAGCATGCTCATTATAATAGCCAAGCATGTATTCAAACAGACGGCAAGTCACCCTTCAGCCTTCCTGCTTCTCCAGGCTAAACAACCATAGATATTAACCTTCCCTCTCAGCCTTTATTTTCCCACGTTTTTATCATTTTTGTTGCTCTGTGCTGGACTCCCTCTGGTTCTGCCACATTGCTCTTAAAGCACTCAGAATTAAAAAAAGCACTCAGAATAAAACTAGGCACCTTCCTTAATAAGTCTTCAGCATTGCCAGCAGAGAAGAAACACGTTGTGCTGGCCTTGAAATGTCATGCTCCTTAAAGAACAACCTCGTTTTGCTGAGTTCCTGATGTGGTTGTGTTGATGTAGACAGCTGCTCTTTAATCTCTGCTGCTTGTACCTGGCTTCTGATGGTCACATCTTGCCCTTGCCCTGTTTGTGTTCCTCGGGTTTTCCCTGCCAATTTCCCTAATTTATCAAGCTCGCACTGAACTCTTCCTGGCTCCCGAGATGTAAGCAATACCAACCACTCAATGTCATCCACACATGCTCCATTTCCATCATGTTAGAAATTCATTAAAAAACCCTGCTCGATGTGGGGCACATTGTTTTGTAGTTGCAGAAGAGAAGTGCAGGAGCTAATGTGGGCTTCCCACAGGAGCCTCCTTCCTGCGTTTCTGAGAACACAGAGGTGCTTTTATGTCATCCAGAGCAGAAATCAGCACATACGGCTCCTGTGCATTAGAAATCTTACCTCTGCCCAGTAGGACCAATCAGCAGTGTAAAAGATACAGTTGGGGAGGAAAAGGAGGCATTAATTCTTTTACAACAAATCCTACGTGTGCAGCTAGGTTAAAGGTGCCAATCTAGACTTCAGGCTCATGGAAGGATCCAGGGTTTCTCCAGCTTGGTTTTCACCAGTACATTAGAATGTTGTCCACACTTGCCTTGTTCAAGCTGAGCTATCTACAGCTTGTCAAAAGCATGTGGGTATGAAGGTGTGTGAGCCAGTCTCATTTCTTTTTCTTGTCGTTTGAGGATTTTACATGAGAGCACATTACATGTAAGTCATATCTACTCTCCTCTCTCTTCTGACACTCCATGTATCCTCCTCAACACTGCCCTTAAGTGCATGTATTTGGGGCTGAAGAGTAAAGAATGGGGTTCCTGAAAAAAAGCAAATAAAACAAAATGAACGAAAACCATGGAGTCTTCCTTCTTCAGCAGCCAGTTCTGTCCAAAGCTCTTTACCTGCAGATTGGGTGCTGTGACGGTTTCCCCAGTTCATGCCGATGTGTTGACTGGTGCAGGCTATGCAGGTCTGGTGTAGATACCCATATTGTTGGCTGTTCATGGGAGCCACAACTCAGTCCTGTCCAGAACACAGCATCAAGCAGCAGACAGCCTGGTCCTTGTGGTTTTACCATCTTTGTCCTCCCACTTCTGTGATGGTCCCTGAGCTTCAGGTGTAAGCCTTGTATTCAGGATGTGTCTGCTGTGTCTGGGCAGCCCTATATCTTCATCCCAGCTGAGGAATGATGTGGGATCCTCACACTTTCACTGCATCTGCGGGAATATATTATCTACAAAAGACTCTGGAATGGCCACTCTTATTATTAGAGGATTGGGGGAAGATAGATTTCTATGGAAAACCACTGAAGATCTGCACCACTTAAGATCTTACCAGCTTAATTAATCGGAGTCATGTATCTTACTGACTGGACAAACTGAAGTGTATGAAAATACCTCTTTCCTTTCCTCCATAAGTGCATATCAGCCTTGCCCATGAGAAGAATTGTCTATAGATTAAGTTTACATTCTCTTGTATGAATGAGTGAGCCAAATGTCACCTGAGGATGACTGACCTTCTACAACATCTTTGTACCATTGTAGTCCCACTAACCCTTCACGGTTCTCTCCAGCTGATTACTTGTAACTTGGATTTAACAAAAACTCAAACATATAATTTTTAAAAATGGCACTAGAGAGAGAGAGAGACAGACACCATTATGTGACAGGGCTCAATGTGGAAGGTTTATTGGGAGAGAGAAATGGAAAGGGGCGGCAGAGAACAAGAGGGGAGGACAGAGACCTGCCCACCTTTTTGGAGGAGTGGTGGGAAAGAGAGGGGGAAGCTTCTCTCTTAAAGGGGGGCATAATGCATGCACAAGTCCAAGTAGTCAGGATCTTGAGTACTGGCAAGCACATGTGTGTATCCTGCCAGGTCCCTAGGGCAGGCCAGAGCAGGTGCCTGAATGCTATCAATATCCAGGTAACACAATTACTTCCCACTGTTGCAAATGCGAGAAGGAACCAGATAATTTGTGCCTTGTGGATCTGCCTTTGTGACACATTTTGCCACCCCAGGGCTAAGGCACCTCAGGTTATACCTTACTATAAATGATTCTTCTGTCATTTTGCCTGAATAACTTTAAGTGATATTCTATAACATGGTTAAGTGACTTCTGTCATGCTTATCTCACAGAAGACGGAGGCCAAAACGCAAGTGGCAATTTATGCCCAAATAACTACGAGCATTAGTGGACACTATTGGGATTTTGTTACTTTCATGTAAAAATTGTTTTAAAGTTTTAATATTTTTTGTCTCTCTAAATTTTCAGTGTATCTAGGAACTAAGTCTTAGTTAGTTCCCATTACCAACCCCCAAACTACGAAGCATATTTAAGTAACTTGAATACAGATCACACAAAGCCAAAGACCAGACTACCGGACTCCCTGGGCAGTAAAGATGGTTCAGGGATTAAGATTTTGTGCTGCCTTGTGGAGGGCCCGAGTTTAAATTCCAGATTAAGGGACTCAGAGACTCTTAAAGTCAATTATTGTTAAAAATCCAGCTCAAATGATACCAGACACATCAGTCTCCATGAGCACCTGCACTCATACATATGTGTGTCACATACCCACATAGACACTTACATATAACTAAAAGAAAATGGTGATTAATCAATTTTTAAAAAATTAAAGAGAATGAAATTGGGACGTTACCATATTTGCATTTGAGCATAGCAAGTACAAAATTTCTGATTATATTTTCTTCCTTATCAAAGTTTATGTTTACGTCACCAACGACAGTGCACCCCAGTCTCAGGGCATATTTTTTAGGTACAACTGTTCATCAAAACCCAACAGATTCTCCCTCTCATTGTTGAAAGGCTCCATGGACTTGTTTTCCCACAGTACTGGGGACTGAGAGTAGATCATTGCCTATGTAAGTGCTACCACTGTACTACAGCCATAGATTAAAATGAAAACGGAACAAAGCTCAGAGACAGGGTGTTACTGACTAGCCCAACCTGGTGTTGCATCTGCACTGTTTCTCCCTCAGCATACAGTTATCTTGGATGGCAAGTCACTGCCACCAGGCCCAGTTGTCATTTGGGCTTTAAACAGGCATGGTTGGTTTAATGTTATCAATTTCCAGATAATTCCAGATCCCTGAAGCTAGGGCCTGCGAATATGATCGGTGTGCTGTGTCTCTCACTAAAGAAGTAGGGCCTTTCCTAATTTAGGCCTAAAGGAGCAATTTGGTCTTTGGTTTTTCTGCTTCATTAAGGAAAAATTATAGTCCCTCTGTTATGTTTTATGCCTAGTAAAATTAGAATATGCAGATAAGGAGTAAAAAGCATACTGATCTGTTAGTGTTGCTGGAAAATGAGTAAGTATTATCAGTTAAAAACAAACACTGTGCCTGGCGGTGGTGGCGCACGCCTTTAATCCCAGCACTCGGGAGGCAGAGGCAGGCGGATCTCTGTGAGTTCGAGACCAGCCTGGTCTACAAGAGCTAGTTCCAGCACAGGCTCCAAAGCTACAGAGAAACCCTGTCTCGAAAAAAAAAAAAAAAAACACTGTTCAGGTTAGTTACCCTATATCCTCTCCTGCTGGCAATGCCTAGAATCCTTCTGTAGAAGAATGAAAAGAATGATGGAGATTGATATAAGATTTTGATAAAGGGATGGCTGGTTGTCGTTACAGAAAATAAGCATGTTATCGACACTGACAAAAACAGAATAACCATGTATTTTCATGGGAAACATGACTCAACCAGGGACCAGGCTTTGACCAACAACTCAAAGCTGAATCATGGTTTGGGTCATACTTTGAACCATGACTTTATTATTACTGAGAACAGATTCTCCAATATCTGAAAATATCTCCTGCCTATTGTTTGAACTGCTTCACAAAGAGTGAGGAAATATAATTCCTTCCTTATGCTAATTATGGAAATAGCTGACTTGCTCATTTATATTTTGCCTTACACGTGTTCATTTCTATCTGTGTTTTAGCTCCTGTTGTCTTCCCTTCTTAATAGTTATGTCAGGGCTGCAGACACCTCTTTATGGATAAAATGCTTGCCATTAAAGGAGGAGCACAGAGTTCAGAGCCCCAGAGTTCAAGGTAAAACACAGTGGCATGGTGGCTTGCCTGTAACGAAGCTCTCAGCTCTCCCAAGGCCTAGGGCAAGTAATCTAGATAGACTTATTTTTCCTTTTTAAGATTTATTTTTAGCTTTTTATTATAGGTGTATGTACATGTGTGGCGGGGTGTGCATATGCATGTTTGAAGCTGGCCACGGAGGCCGGAAGAGGATATTGGATACCCCTGGAACCAGTGTTACAGGTGGCTGTGAATACCCTGATGTAGATGCTCAGAAGCGAATTCAGGTCTTCTGCAAGAGCAGCTCTCAACTGCTCATCTATCTATCCTGTCCTTTAGTTGATTTTCCTACAATAACATCCCCTTTTAATTCTAATGATGTTTACTTTAAATTTAAAGTGCTTACTTTGATAATTGGAATCACTTTGATCTTGTTTTCTATTTTGTCTTGTGAATGTAAGGACTTTTGAGTTTTTTCTAACTCAGCCCTGTCCAATATACTTTCTCACACTTGTTTCTCAGTTGAGATTTTGAACTTTGCAACTTTAGCTTTCTCTTTTCTTATTGAGAATAAAAACTGTCTTGAAATTCTTAATCATAATCAAGAAACACTACACTAGATCTCAATACAGTTAGATTATATTTTCAACCCAAATGTCCTCTTTATAATTTGATTCTTATTTTAATCAGTTTGAAGTAGATCTGGAAGGTTAATAGTTTACAAAGAACACAACAGGATAGCATAGTTTGAAGCCATCATACAGCAAGGCACTCCTTTCTCTTGCTATTGGTGTTGTGTAGCAGTTTCCCCTGAGATTGAAACATTGCATTCTGCAAGGAAGCTCCTTAATCAGGTAGATAAACAACTCAAAATAGCTTCAGGAAGTTCCTGAAACCACCCAGATTCTCTGAGTCCCTCAATGCCAGAGAAAGTAATAAAAAATGGTAGTTTTTCTCAAACTGAACAGAGCTAAGCTGTAAGGAAGACTCTCGAACCACACCAGCTCTCAAGAAGAGGCAGAAATCAGCAGAGCAGCCCGGAAAAGGCTTAGACAAACTGAGGCACCTGGAAAGGATGCTTTGCAACCTGTTGAGCTGCCTGCAGGCTGTGCAGCGTGCTCCAGGTCCCCAGCTTCACGAGGTGTCACCCAAACTTGTGTGGGTAACCCCTCACCCCTATTCCTGTAAGTAACCCCAGTAAAACTAATGGGTTCACCAATTGGGTTTTGATGTTATCTGTACTTTGGTCTGTTGTGGGTTCTGATGTGGGGTGAGTAGACATGCGTGTTGTATCTCCCTAGGTAAGGTTTTATTTCACACACTTACAAAAGGATGGGAATTTCTTAGAAACATAATTTTTAGGGGCCTCATGAGATGACTCAGTTGAAAAGGTTACTTGCTGCCTGTCCAGTTTGATGGGCACTCCAGCAAGGGAGTGCACACACATAAATAAATGTGAAACAGATAGAAAGAGAAGGGCTGAAATGCTTTTCTTTAGGATGCTGCAGTATTCTCTCCATTTTATTTTATGCTTTTGAGTTCCACCAATATAAAATCATGGCTTGATTTCTTTTTTTTTATACAGATGTTGTTGGTTTGATTCCTAGAAGTTCATATAATTCTACTTGGAGTTTATACTTTCTCTAGGCCTTGTGTGTATGTGTGTGTGTGTGTGTGTGTGTGTGTGTGTATTTTCTTGTTACTGGAGGTTTTATTGAGTTCTTAAGCACCTTAGAACTAAAAATTAGGCCATTCAGATTCAACCCAACTGAAATTTCTGAATATGGTTTCAGTTTTTTGTTCAACTGAAGCATGATAAATACTCTGATTATAAGGAAACTTTTATAGATTTGAGAATCATATTTCTTTTTTATCTCTCCTGCTACTTCTACTTAAGTGTTTACTGCTCATGATTAGAACTTTGAAGATCTTACTTTTATACGTTTATCCCCTTTATTCCTAATTCTTTTACTTTTAAGTTATTCTTGTAAAATTTTATGAAATTCTATTCACAGCACTTAATTTTTGATCAAGAAGAGTCTGTGGGAAGCAAGTTTCCTTATCATCACAGAGTGTTGTTTCTGATGAGTTCTCTTGTTTGCTCACTGTGGGTTTTCTTCACATACTATGATGGGAATGAAATACATTTTACTACTTCATACTCAGAAAAAAATGATGAAATTAGCAAGTGTCACTTATCAATTCCTTATCTGATTTGAGATCTGTAGGTTTTATAACATTTAATGGTACCTGAAGATACTTAATCTCCTCATTCAGGTAAGAGTGTAGTAACTGACACTAATAGCTCTCAGAGAAAGGTCTTAACTACAGTGTGAATTACTAAAGAGAGTCAGTATTGGTCAGGAAGGCCATTTTCCAGGAATTATTCTGAACATTTCAAAGTGTATTTAATTGGACTGTTATAATCACCCTGAAGAGAAGCCCATTTACAGATAATAAGAAGTGTTGTCTTGTCTGGCAGGGACCTATGGGTAGTATATTTTCAGTCTCAAAGTTTTTTTTAAGTGTGTACCAAGTAAAAATGTTAGAACAAACAGTTAATAGCAGAAAGAGAGCAGAAAATCACCGAATGGGTCACATCCAACATCTATCAGATAAGATATAGTAAGCTGACTGAGAGAGCAAACAGTAGCGATACCTTTGAGACAGACATTTGCCACATCCAACAGAAACCAGTGAGGGAATTCCACCTAAACAATCAGGCTGGGGTTCTGAACTGAGGGATGGGCAGAGAACTTAGGTCCCTTCATGGATGGGCGTCTTGTTCCCACGGCAGACCCTTTGATGCTGTGAGGGTTAAAATCAGTGACCTATTTCAGAAACAGGTTACATTCTAAGGGAGGACGTTTGAAATGAACATGCTGGAGGAGGGGAAAGGAGGCTTTTCTTTCTCCCAAAGTCTGCTTTCAACAACACAACAGCACATGACACCATTATTGTAACTTACCTAGAGAGAACCCAAGTATCGGGCAGCAGGTGAATAGTTGACTGAACCAGGATCCGACTTTAGGACAGAAACAGAAACTTCTGGGTTCTTCAGTTGAACCTATAGGAAACATAGCCAATTTTAAACACCGTTCTCAAATTTGACTAAAATACAAAGGAAATGAAAGGTTTTCATACCTAAGTCAATTTCTCCAGTCACATCTGGTGTCTGTTTCATGTTTTAGTGTATGAAATTTGGGGCTCTAAGTGCCACTCAAAATTTTTCTATATGCCAGATCCTTAGCTTGCTAAAAGAAATCATATTCAGGTGTGTCCAACCTTTTGAAATTGCACAGTGCTATCTATTCTCTACAGATTAATGTTCAAGAGCCACACAATTGACTCTCACACCACTCTCCCAATGACTTAAACAATCATGAAATTTTTGTAGGTTAGCAGTTTCATGACGGACTACGTTTGTGTTGTTTTGAGCCACGATGGATGCTACAACCTGCAGGTTTAGAAGTTCTAAAGAAGAATTAAAAACTATGCTCCACGTTAGTAGAGAGAATCTCCTAGAGAGTAAGCCATGCGTTAGTCGACAAATCTCCCACGATCATTTGCAGCTACCCTTGCTTGCACAGGAAAGACTCTGCTAGTCCGCAAGCCCTTCAGCTGTGTCCATTTCCTGCATTTGAGTTTGAGTTTGGTCCATTTGATGCTAACTATCTTGAGCAAGTTGTTTAATTGCTAATGGTCTCGGCATCCTCATTTGTAAAATGAAGATAATATTTGCCCCAGTGGGTTATACTAACAAACAACACTATTGTGGCTGAACATTAATTCATTACTTGCTGGTACCTTTTTAAAGCAGATCCATTGCATTTGTAAATGTCTGCACATTTACAGAGTGACTTTATTTTGAAATGGTAACAGCTTCCTGGCAGTGGTAGAATCATATGTTTAGGAGTCTTTCTTCGTCAGCTGGAAGGAAAAGGAGTTTTCTAGAATTTGAGAGTACCATACATTCCTGTGTTGGAAACTTCATCCCCAGCAGGGCCGGCTGTGCTGAGACTTGGACAGAGGCAGAAAAGGCTGATTTGATCAAGAGATCTCTGCCCTCAAGAATGCTCTTTGCAGGGGGTGGATTTCCATAAAACAAGGGAGCTCCCTCACTGCCTGCCTCACCTTTGACCTCTCCTGACCTTTTGCCCTGGCAGTGAGGTGATACAATACGAAGACTCTCCTGAGATGCCAGCACCATGCTTTTGAAATTTCCAGTGTGCAAAACTATGAACTGAATGGATATCCGCTCTTTAAAAATTACGCAGTCTGTAGTTTCCTGGCACAGCTGAGGAGAGCACCACTGAGAGCACTAGCAGTGTGTAACTAAGGTTTGCCTCTGAGAGCACTAGCAGTGTGTAACTAAGGTTTGCCTCTGGTAGTGCTTACTGCGCATATGGAACTAATCCTCAGGTTTGCTTTGTTTTTACGGATTTATGAAAAGTGACCTTATTGTGAACTTAGACAGTTCTATATTTAGTTGCATCCTAAGAATGTGTCATCAGAAATTGATGTATTAGATCTATAAGAAAATACTCACTCTGTGACCCTGGTATAACCCAGAAGATTGATATGAACAGCCATTAAGTAAAAGAATATTTTAATATTTTTTCACACAGTCCATTCCTCTATTTAAATGATATGAGATATTTCCATAAAAATTTCACAACCACCCTTTTAATATATTTTCAAAGAATATACCCCCTGCTTCTTATCCCTCTTCCTTAAAGGTAAATTGAAAAAAGAAGTCCTTGATATCGAAACGGCATGCAATTATCTTTTCAAAGGAATGGTTTCCATCTGTCCGTAGGTGTGTGAGCTGCTTGGATTCGCTGAGTGTGAGGCTGACAGGGGTGGGGAGTCACTCTGGTTCTCTCAGTTCTCCACAGATAAGCCCGAGCAGAGGCTGTGGTGTGAAGGGGCTGCTTCTCTCAGTCAGCTGGTGGAGTCTTAATCCTGGGGGCAATGGGAGAACATTTGGAGCCTTTGGAGAGGTGTTTAGGTCATGGGGTGGAGGAGACCTTGTAAACGCTGTTAGGGGCCTCATAAAATAATCACGTGAGAGGGCCATTTATGAACCAGGACTGAGGTCATCAGGACACAGCAAATTCGCAGACATTTGCACTTGAATGACCCAGCCTTCAGAACACAAACACACACACACACACACACACACACACACACACACCACCCAGTTATTAAAGCATTCCTAATAGTCTGAGAGAAAGATAAACCGGCACTGCGGAGTGAGAATATTGCTTTAGTCAGAACCCCAAAGCCTAAGAGCGTTTTTTTGAGACTGGGTTAATACGTAGATGTAGGACAATGTTTTACGGTATTGTGAACAGCATACCTCTCCATGGACAGACCACTGAGGGAAGCTCTAACGTGGGCCCAGACTAACATAGATGGAGAAAGGCACAAGGACTCAATCACCTTAGAGACTGTCCAAATGCTGGTGATAAGACTATGGGCAGAAACATGGATGGTAGAAGCCATGCAGGTGAGGAACACATTACTGGGAACTGGAAAAGGTTCTGTCACATAGAGTTAATGACCTTGACTACGTTGTTCCTGTGTTCCAGTGTTTTCTCTGAGTACCAGCCTTCAGAGTGATAACGGATTGGATATTTGCATGGAGATGTTTCTAAAATGGTTCAGGGCCAGGCGGTGGTGGCGCACGCCTTTAATCCCAGCACTCGGGAGGCAGAGGCAGATGGATCTCTGTGAGTTCGAGACCAGCCTGGTCTACAAGAGCTAGTTCCAGGACAGGCTCCAAAGCCACAGAGAAACTCTGTCTCAAAAAAAAAAAAAAAAAAAATAAATAAATAAAATGGTTCAGGTTTCTCCTGAACGTCTATAGTAAAATGCAGAAAGATAGAAAAAACACTCAAAGACAGAGTTTTTTTTTTGTTTTTTTGAGACAGGGTTTCTCTGTGGCTTTGGAGCCTGTCCTGGAACTAGCTCTGTAGACCAGGCTGGTCTCGAACTTACAGAGATCCGCCTGCCTCTGCCTCCTGAGTGCTGGGATTAAAGGCTTGAGCCACCATCACCTGGCCAGAGTTCTTAATTAGAATACAACAGGGGTTCTTAGCTTAATAGTACAAAAAAAATGAGAGAATGTTGGGAAGCAAATACCAAGTATGGTCAGTCAGCTGTCTGGTGCTGAGATTATTAGTAAGTATGGGCTAGCAGCTCTTCAGAAACATAGAGCAAAGTGACCATACACACTTCTCAGGGATGCTCACCATTGCCACACAAGTCATACCTCAAGCAGCCAGGACTTGACAATTGTTTCAAAGGAAGGGGCCCGAGCATTTATTACCCTTTATTGCCCCCCCTCCTCAATCTCCTCATTACTCAGCTCATTGTACTGTTATGGAGTTTCTGCATTGCTTCAGGCATAGTTCCAAGGAGCTCTGGGGGTGGGTGGAAGCTTCTTCTAGCACCTGGGGGTCAATGCTGCTGCCTCGGCTAGAAGCTTTCAGCAGATCTCCCTGTGAGCCACAGAACCCACCCAGCAAGCCACCTTGGGATTTACTTAGTTTTCAAACTAAAAGATGAACAAAAATGAACTTCTACTCCAAGATGGCTATAGGTTCATGACCAAGGAATAAAGTTTCTACTGAGGTGGAACTATGACCTGATGGAGGACTCTCATTGGTTAATAATGAAACTGCCTTGGCCCATTTGATAGGCTAGCCCTTAGGTGGGTGGAGTAGAGAGAACAGAATGCTGGGAATGAGGCAGATGCCTCCGGCAGATGCCGTGCCTCTCCTCTCTGGGATGGAGGCAATGGAGACAGCCTCCAGGTCAGACATGCTGAATCTTTCCCGGTAAGACACCTCTTGTGTTGTTACAAAGATTTTTAGATATGGGTTAGTCAAGATTTGAGTAAGAGGCTGAAATGAGTGGGCCAGGCAGTGTTTAAAAGAATACAGTTTGTGTGTTGTTATTTCAGGGCATAAGCTAGCCAGGTGTCCGGGAGCCGGGCATGACAAAAAGCAGGCCTGCCCACAGCTCTTACTACAATGACCTGAAACTGCCTTGGGAGCCAGGGTTGCCCAGTGATACCAAGGCAGAGTTCCACCTAGCTTCAAAGGCAAGGCCTCTGTTCTAGTGAATTCACATGGCAGAGAAATGAGTCAATAAAAGTGAGTCTGCACTTGGACGTGCTCAGAGTCCGTTACCGCTGCCTTCATTTGTACTTCTGTGCTGGGATATTGGTTATGTCCATTTTGGTTTGATTAGACCAGTTCCCGGTGTAATCCCAATTTATCCAAGAACAGATGGCGACTGATTTAGACGGTTTTCAGATCGAACTTTAACTTAGGCCTCCATAGGCTTGGCTTTACCCCATCGGGGGTGGTTTTTACTGGGTTTGTGTGTGGTGTTTCCCCCCCCCCCCTTAAAATAGCAGCTCAGAGTCCTTGATTTGAAATGTTAGTTAAGATGGGCCTGGCCTCAGGTTACAATTTGTATCTCTTTTTACATGCAAAAGAATATGCTAAGTAGGCTAGGTTGCATCCAGGGGCCTAGAAAGTCCAGGCTGATCACAGGTCTACTCTCCTGCTCCCGGGGTAAGACAGGTGCTGAAATGAGTTCTCCACTCAGGAGCACGCGGGGTTAATGTCTAGCCACACTTTCCTTTCCTAATCTCATGGTGTTGAGTTTGTACACAACTACCATAGATAGGAAATGATTTAATTACCGTTCATAAAGTCCATATACTCAAACTATCCCTTTTTACTGATTTAAGCAGTCAGACTACATTGAGTATTTTTGAAACTTGGATGATGGTCTCAAAGGGATTTTTCAGTGTGGTGTTTACTTTTGGTCTTTTGGTAACTTTGAAACATAGAGATGTTATTAGCACATGGAAGTACTGTTGCCGATGTTCTGTGCACTTTGTGTGGTGTGGGTACAAATGGGATGTGGCTGGAAATAGTGTGTCCAAGGTTGTAAATGTGCTCACTACACAGCCCTACTGGCAAGCAAGATTTAGAAAGGCAAAAATCTACATTTGAAAGCAAGGGCATCCTAGATGTCAGGAAAGGAGAAGGGCATGGAGTGGTTCTGAGGACTCGATGTTTGGAGTGCTGTAAAACTACCTAGAGAATGTGTCTCCCAGATGTTGCCTTCCTTCCCCGTGGAAAGGCTGTCACATGAAAGATAGAGAAGGAATGGTCAGGAGGCCCTGTTGCTACAGGCACTAAGATTCTCACAGGGGTGGCTATTTGCATCTCTGCCCAGCTGGAAAATATTGTCTGTTGTGGTAACACAGCTTCCTCATTTGTAAGAAATGCTTGTCTCTGTTGGAGGGCTCAGAAAGATATTCTTCGCACCAAATCCCCTTACAGAGCTGCCAAAGCCTCTGAGGTCTCCCCTGCTCAGTTCTGGTCGTCCTGAACTCTGATTGGTTCCGTGTGATTGATTGGGACCCGTATTAATGGCTGTGACCGTGACTTTTCTCTTTGGGGATTTGGCCTTTTCATTTTGTTGGAGTCTCAGACTGAGCTTTGTCACAGAGAATTATCCTGTGGTAGTGGTTTGGGGAGATAAGTCTTTGTTGCGACATAAAATAAATACAGGCCACAGTGTGAAGAACTGAAATGACAAGGTGCCGGGGTGTTGTTTCTTATTTTCGGTCAAATGTTCATACATAGGAAGGAAGGTATGCCCTGGCTCCTTTGCATGCTGAAGTGAACCTGCTTCTAGTGTCCCCAGAGTGAAGGGATACATGGTAAAAGCAGATGTCGGCGACAAACAATACCAGAGTGCACTGGTCTTTAAGGTGGATGGGACCTGTTTACCTGTTTGGATTTGATGTGATAGGAAAGAGAGATGCTGGTGTATAGGAAACAGGGCTAAGGGCTCCAGGGAACGTTGTTAAAGCTGTTGCTTCAATGATTTGTGCGCCTGTCCCACAAGCTGGAAACAGTTCAGCGTCTTTGGGTCCTCTGCGAACAAGGCGGGTGGCGTTTGTGCCTTACTGCTAATATCTGATCAGATGTTTTGTTTTTCTGCGACACAGACAATGTTCTGATTTCATTCAAATCAGACTTTGATGTGTTTAGGCTTTGGGTTTAATAATTTTGAGATATACATGAAATGAAGTCTGTTAAACACGAACAACCATACCTCCCCGTCCCTGGAAACCCACCAATTGTTGAAAGTAGTCAGAATTGAGAGAGAATCCCTTCTTGCTGGTGTTGGCTTGGCACAGAGGGTTTTAGAAAGAGGAACTCCTTTGTAATATACTCTGCCTTTCAGATACATTGGAGAGATGTGTGGTTGAATGATTTTTACTTTTTCTTTAATATAATTTGAATGCTATTTCTTGTGTTTCCAGCATTTTAACAATTAAGTGTATCAATGTTTTTAAGGACTGTGGATGGCACATTTTCTTTGTTTTAGTCTGTGGCGACAAAGGCTTTTTACACAAGGCTAATTTGTAGAGACTAATTCTCCTGTAAAATCTGGAATTTTTAAAATATAGAAATGTAAATGAAAACAGTATAGCTATGTTAAGTAAACCTCGAAATTGAAAAGCATGAGTTTACGTACATTCAAACTGTCTCTTTTCTAATAAAATAGTACAAATAACCAGCCTGCCTGTGACACCAAAAAATAACTAAAATACATATGTATTCTTAGTCCAGTGATTCTCAGCAACAGAGTCTCACAGTTAAAATCGTTCTTTTCCTTTGGGGAAACTGATTGTGTGAGCCTGGGAAGGTAATCTACATTAGGGAGGACACAAGATTCAAGGAACCGGAGGAAATCACTTCTAAGTGTTCCCCTCTTCTGCACTGAAAGATCAACCTGCAGCTTCTGGACGCTTTTCTAGTTCTTGTGTTCTTTCACACATTCTTTCACTTCATTTGTTTTTTATTTGCTTCCACAGCCTCGAGCAGGATTTTGGAATCTTGTTAATTTTATTCCTAGTCTGAGGATTTTCCCATTTTTGAAAAATAGATAGCTTCTTACTTACACAACTAGTAGTAAAAAAATCGCACTTATTTTGTTACCAGATAATTTCAGATTGGTCCAAATTCGAAAGCTTCATACCGATTAAATTTCATGTCAGGAACAAAGAAATCTGTTTGTGGCTTTAGTAAATCCCATTAATCTGATTTTATGATATGGTATCTGTTTCACAGAATGCTAAACCATTAACAAAGTTGCTTTTCTGGTGTTTAAGTTGTGTATTTTAACTACAATTGAAATAATCCCATCAGATGCCTTACATTCTCCAAATATGACCTTTTGTTTCTGTTTTAAAATATACTAATTACTTATCTATGTATTTAGCATTTTAGTTTTTATTTATTCATAGTTCTTCTAACATCAAAAAATTAATAGAAACAAATCAGAGAATAAGATGCTCTTGTTCTTTTGTTCTTGATCAAACAATCCTTTAAAAATGGAAGATTCATTGCAGAGTGTTCGAAAGGAACACGTTTTGTATTACCTGCAATCCTAGACTATGTATCTTCCCTGTTTTTTTTTTTTTTTTTTTTTTTTTGGTTTTTCGAGACAGGGTTTCTTTGTAGCTTTGGAGCCTGTCCTGGAACTAGCTCTTGCAGACCAAGCTGGTCTCGAACTCACAGAGATCCGCCTGCCTCTGCCTCCTGAGTGCTGGGATTAAAGGCGTGCGCCACCACCACCCGGCCTGTATCTTCCCTGTTTTACTCCACTTATGAAACAAATACTTTATTATTATCAGATGAATTAAGCCAAATGTAAAGGTCCTCACCTTGCCAGGTTCTATAAACAGCGAGGGGCTGTCCAGGCCAAGCTCTGCTCTTGCCCCAGTTCATTTGCGTTCACGTAGGTGGGAAAACATGTTTGTAACTATCAGGAATAGATCAGAGACTGTCTTCAACAGAGGCCTGTATGAGCTTAGGGAGTCAGAGGATGCAGATCGGGTGTCTGCATTTTAACAGTGAGAGTGGGAGAGAGATTTTTTTTATAATTTATTACTCAAATACACCCTTTCCAGAGAAAATCCAGCCCACTGATAGCTGGAAGCCATGCTCACAATGCAGCTTACTTCATTTCTGACTGTATGGACCGTACTAAAGAATGGGTAACTCAGACTCTGGTGGACGCCCCTGGGGCACCTCGTTCCCGAGTCTGCAAGCTTGACTTGGCTGCTGCTTCCAGTGTGGCAGTGTGTCCCAGCTCCACATTTATCAGCCCCTGAAGAGGTTAGACTTTCATAGCCCTGAGGTTATGTCAGAAAAGATATTCTGAAGAAGTCCACCCTGACAGAAACCGAGAAGATTAAAGCCCTTCTCTTTCTTACTTCTTTTTGCTGCTAAGTTTCTGTTAGGGAAATCACAAGTCTTTGTTACATAAACCAAAAGCTGTTTAAACAGTGTGTGTATGTGAGTGTGTGAGTGTGTGTGTGTGCGCGTGCATGTGAGCGCGTGTGAGTGTGTTCTCCTTTGTGTTTCTGGTTTGTAGAGTCCTGTGGCACTTTTCTAGATAATTTTTTATAATTACCCCAAATCAAATTTAAAGTGATAATTGCTTATGGGGACTATCATTTTTGTTATTTTGAGAATTTTTGTGATTCTAATGTTTTCTTGCTTTAGGATATTGAAATTAAGCAAAGAAAACAAACATTAAATGGTATATATTGTCAATTGGCTATATTGTCCTCCTAGTCCATAGATAAGTGAATTGAGGGTGGGTTTTTCATTCCTTAGACACTGTAAATTACTCTTTAGTTTTTTGTTTGTTCAGTTATTTTATAAAGTCACATAAAGACTTACCCCTAGAAACATTACTGTAGAGGGTTAGTCTTGCGTAATTACAGATTGCTGCTGGAGAGCCAAGTAGAAGCTGACACCATTGTCCAGAAGGTTCACAGCCTCCTCACTCGGCCTGACAGCTACCTAAGACTGAGTCAGAAAGGAACACCCTTCCTTAAAAACAATGGTGAATGAAATACCATCTTTTGGATGGATTTTAGAATTATTGTCTCATCCTTCATGCATGATGAAAGAATACATGCTCAAATAAGAATATATACTATAAACATTACAGCTCATGCAAAATATGTTTGAAATATGGCCAGGTCTTTTGAATGGCACTAAATGTTTCTTGCTTCAAAAAGTATCGTGAATGAAATACAGAAATATCTAGATATTCTCCTTCACCCTGAAACCAGAAAACATCTTGTCTCCTCTCTGACTCATTTACTTTAACTGTGAATGGATTCACTTCCCTGTGTAATGTGTCTGACTACCTACCATTGTATAGCACTACACGGGAAGTGCAGGGCATGGGGAACTTAGCAGAGGTAGGTTTGCAGGAAAGATGATGCTATTGGTGTGAAAAGGAGACCCGAGAGCAGACAGTTCAGTTTAAGCTTTAAAGCACTTGCTTCAGATAAAATACACACACACACACACGCACACACACACACACACACACACACACACACACTTTCAAAAGTAACTAGCAACTGCTAACTAATCAGTTTGGTTCTTAAAAAGCGAAAGAGAGAAAAAAAAGGACAAACAAGGAAATTGTAACTAGGAAAAGTTCCGAGCCTCTGTGAGACTTCAAAGGGTACAGCTGGTGAGAGAATGCACAGGCCCCTGCAACCTAGGGATGCAAATCATAAACGTGCCGCTCTAATGTCTTTTCTCCTGACCTTGTGCCAAGGTTAAGACTGCAGAGTTTTCTTATGACTTTGGAACAGAGTTAAGGTGAAAGAATTTGATGCAAACAGATAGAGGCCTGAATCCTTCCTTTCCTGCAGGGCAGAGCTCCTGCGAGGAGGCCCTTGCATCTTCCCAGCGTCCTCCCACCTGTGTGGGCTGTTACTGCAGGACAGGTGTCCTTAATTTCTGTCATCACGTATTCTGACCACCCGCAGGCTGGGGTGCTGGGGCCTGGGTCAGACAGATGTTTAGGTGTAGGTGTTTCTTTGTCAGAGTGGTCCTGGCCTCTGTCACTACCCAAGATAAGTGTTAGAAAAATAGTAGCAGAGACTTCTGGAACTGAGAGATGCACGCACCTGCTAACTTCCTATAAAGGGTGTTCGGTGATGCTCTGTGAGGCTGCTTTGCCTTGTGTAACACACAAACTCATTGCAAATGTGCTAAAATTCCTAGCAGTGTGGAATGTTCTGTCTTCAAGAGCAGCAGATTATTAAATAGAATTGTGCAGCTGGTGCACAATTCCACAGCACATGGGGACAGTGCTATTTATCGTGCACTGGAAAAGTGTACCATATGAAATCGGACATGTCTCTGGCATAGTCATGATGCTTGTTCTCCCAAGCTTACATGGCATTTAGTACACATCCATGTAGCCATTGTAACGTGTGCAAACAGAAGCGTGATCAGTGCCCTGTGTATTCTTGAGTTGGGAAATCAGGGCAAAGACTCTGAAAATTCAGTTTTAATTCTGTTTCTGCAGCTGGTCGACTATACTGCTGTGGGCAAATTATTAGATCTCTAGTGTCTCAATATCCTTATCTATAAAATGGGAATAATAACACCCACCTCACAAGGGTATTATATGGATAATTACTTGATGTGTGCAAAGAGCTTTGAAGATGAAATATGCTAAATCTTACGATTATTTTAAACTACATATGCAGTATGTCACAGGCATAAAATTAGAGAGTGATTCAATGAGCTTAAAAAATTGGAGGCCTCTGGTTTCAGATAAGACTGTCTGGAGACCAAGCAAAGCTTTTTCTACTTTAATGTTCCTGCAAATAGCTTCTCCTAGAATCGTATGGGAAGAGCTGGATTGCTCAGCAATTGATTTTGATACTATTCTTTCTAGAAATTCTGGGTTCCCAGGGAGGTGAAAATGCTATGTTACAGGCTTCTCTTGCTCTAGTAAACTTCATGCCCTTGCCCCAGCCCCCTCCCCCGCCACCAATTCATTGGAATATTGATCTATTTCAAACAGATCTGGGAGGAATTGGGTGAGTCTGGGTGGAGATTTTTCCAGATGAAATTAATGTCTCCAGGAATACCTTGTTAACATCTTTACTGGCAGAGGGTCCCTCTCTCCTCACACCAGCAAGGGAGCCCTTTTATGGGAAGTAAGATTGTCAGAAAAACACGCCAGCGATTAGGCATGCTTTATTAATTTGTTCACTTAAACAACAAGTATTGAGGATATGCTATGAGCTAGCTACTATTTTAAGCTTTTAGAGCAGTTATTTCTCAACCTGTGGGTCCTGACCCTTCACATAACAAATATCATGCATATCAGATATTTACATTAAATTCATAACAGTAGCAAACTCACAGTTATAAAGTAGCAATGGAGTAATTTATGGTTGGGGATCAGCACCACATGAGAATCATTAAAACTTCGCAGCCTTAGGAAGGTTCAGAACCACCACTCTAAAGCATACAGCTAAATGTTAAAACATGGGGCCAGCCCCCAAGCTTTTTCCCAATGGGCCAGGGAAGGGCTCCTTGTGCAGTGGCTCCAGAAGAGTGTGCTGCAGTGAGTTTCATAGACAAAGAACTCCAGTTAGTTCAGGAGTATTGAAAATAGTGAACGAATTGAGGAGTCATTGCACTGGAGCTGGGCCTCGTGTACAGGAAGCACTTCAGTGACAGGCAGGAGGAAAAGGAAGGTAGAAAGGACACACCATACTATTCTTGGGAGAGGAGAAGGAAACAGAAGGTAGATCTCTAGCAGTCTAACCTGTCTAGAACATTCAGTATGTGGTGGAGCATGCCAAGAGATGACCATAGAACACATAAAAATAATACGCTATTAATAATCTAGTGTCAGTTCTCCGCTTCTCCCTGTACCAAAGATCACATTATTAATTTGTTAAATATGTGTTAAACAACAAACAAGGGACAAAGCTAACAGCCACGTGCTTGTCCAACAGGCAGCAGAGGGCTACGGGGAGTGTCTCCCTCAAACCTGAAGAACAGGGACGCTGTTGGGAAATTGCTGCACATGCCCCAGAGTGGGCTGAAGTGCAGTTAACCAGGGCAGTACTAACATGGAAGAAAGTGGTAGCAGGGTTTAGAGAAGATGCCAGGAGAGAGGCCGTGGTACAAGAGTGCACTGGGAACGGAGTAGCCAGAGAAATGAAAATTTGGAGGGATGGATGGAGGGGACAAGTGGCTCATAGCTGAGTCTGGGATAGCCTTAGGACATTCAGGAGAGCCTTCTAGAGCTCTGGAAACCAGAGAATAAGTTGGGTGAAAAAAATCTATATGGAGGCTTGTTTTTCTTGTGTGTGTGATATGTGGTTAGATGTGGATGCGTGTGTGTGTGTGTGTGTGTGTGTGTGTGTGTGTGTGTGTGGTGGCCAGAGTATTGTTTTTGGAGATGATCTCACTGGCCCAATAGCTCATAGACTGACTAGACTGACTAGACTGTGTAGAATCCTGTAATAGTAGCCCGAAATTCACGACTTCCATTTCTGATGGACAAAACTCTTTCTTAATGCCTTGGTGTCTTTGTTCAGCATATATGCTGCTCAAAAGAATGCCCAGTTCTGACGACTCCACAGCTAATGATTACATTCTCATCAAATGATAAGATAACTTGAGTCTAGATACCAAAGCTTCTAAAGAATTAAATCTACCCTTAAGCACTGAAAAATGATGAGATAGACTTATACTGCTTTCTAGATAGGGAGTATGTATTTAAAATACACATTTTGGCCACACATCCATTTGTGATGTATTTTTATGCTTTTGATGATGGGTCTCCATGAGTATACTATTTTTTTTTTTTTTGCCTATCAAAGAATAGGTGTAAATTTTACATGAGAAAGTGGAGACTGTGTCTATGTCTGGAGAAAAGGACAAATATGAACTAGTCAATTCCCAGTAACATTACCCACTGGTTGTATGTCTATTATTTGACAATTGTCATGCTACCCTGAATGATGGACATCTCTGAATGATGGAAGTCATCTTCTTATGGCTGCTGCTGTGAATGAAGCAAAGGCTTGGTCAGTTTCAGGTCTTCAGGGGTTCAAGACCTAGCTTCCAGATATAACAAACATTTCCCAGGTTTTATTCATACATTAGTACCACTCAAATAATCAAACCATTTCCCTGTATCAGAAAATACACTGGGAGTCTAAGTTGGAAGTCCAAAGTATTATAATCCAACCAATAGCCATAAGAACTAGGGGTGATGATGATCATGACATCACGGACTGGTGAGGCAAACAAATGACCTTTGCCTCTGACCACCCTCAGAGGAGGGATGGCACCTGTTCAGCAGAGTACATTCCATGAAGCATTAGAGCCTTCTCTGGTTAGGACTTCATTAAGCCCATGTCTAGGTACACAGGTGTGCTTCATCATCATCAGCCTCCTAATACATCAAAGCTTATTTTCTTTTGTACCTTAGAGTCAGTATAGCAATCGAGTTTACATTTTACATGTCTTCCTTACATTGCTAAGATTTAAACAATGCCTTGTAAAATTGTTTAGTAATTGATAGTGAAATGAAAACTTAGGTTTTAGTTCAATGTGCATTTACAGTAAATAGCCTAGTCAAAATAGTCCCTGTCAGACCTGCCCAAAGCAGAAAAGATACAATTGTGTTGTAATCTTAGAAACTGAAATAATATTTTATTTTATTACAGGATATTACTATGTAGCTCTGCCTATCCTGGAACTTATACAGATCAAGATGGCCTCAAGGTACACCTGACTATCTCCCAAGTGCTGGTGTTAAGGTATGTACAACTACACTCAGCTATAATATTCTCTTAAAAACTCCTCCCCTTCAAAAAAAATTCTTTCTCTGTGTTTGTGTTCATACTTGCAAATAACACTGCTAAACAGTTTAATAGATGTAAATTTATTTTTGTACTAAATTCCATGCATTTTTATTAAAGATATATCTAGCTGCTAGTATCTTGATATAGAAGAGGGATGCAAAAATCAGTCGGTGTCTTTCAAAGAAGAAAGAACCAGAGGAACAGAAATCAGATCCATGCAACCTAAGCCCTTTGTCCCAGTCCTTATTTGGTGTGTGCTTTTCCAAATAACTGTTCAATTTCCTTGTGTTTTCTGGAACGTTCAATCACTGGAGTAGATTGGAAAGTCTGTTACATGTTTTCACTGACTCAGCGCAGTCAATGCTCTTTGCTCGGTGCATGTCACACAGGGACAACACTCTTGGAGACTCACTGAGTAACTGTCTCGGTTCCCTCCACAATTCTTTGTGTTCTCATGGTTCAGAGTATCTTTGCTATGAACATCCTGGACTTTTCACACCATTTCCAATTGTAGCAGAGACTTGTTACCTTGATCACGATGATGCCTGGCTTAGAACAGTAAATGTCACTAACTTCTACCACAGGCATTTAAGCAAGGTGAGTGGTTGGGAGGAGAATGATTCCAAAGCTCATTAAGTTCCCAGTGTCTCAGCCTTTCTTATTGTGCTCTGAGTGTTTGCTTTTCATTTGGGAAATGAAATATTTCCTTAACACTGATATGTGGTAACTGTAGAAACTAGCGAAACCTGCCAGTTTCTCAGATAAAATCAGAGGACAAACAAGTCAGGCAGTTAATTATGTGAAAGAATAGATTAGGAGAAAGGACAGCTTCGGGAGTCTCCTGATTGTTGTCTCAGTCCATGGTGACAACTTTGGAAGGTAAAAGAGAAGGTGCAGGTTATAGAGATAAAAGGACCAGGTTCCTGCTTCCTAGCCCAGCTCTTCCAGCCTCTGCCAGGATTTCTTAAAGATTTGCATCCTTTTTACTTGCAAGACCTACAAGCTCTTCCTGCAGGGTCAGACTTCTCTGCTTTGTAATCTTTAGGCCATTGCCATTCCTTGATATGCCTTTAATTATGAAATAAAACCCACTTTATTTAAGAAGTCATGTTCATAATTTTCTTCTATATCTCTGCAAACATATCCTTGAAAGTACAGACACACATCCCTTCGCATATGTACAAAGATACTATAAATACACGTGTAATTTTGTTGTTTGCATGAGTGACAGGGAGTAAAACAAATCACACTGTTAGTCAAGTGCTATTCTTATTCTCTTAATAATTTTTAAACAGTGAGTCCAGCGAGTCACTAGAGACTGACTTACTGAAGCGTCACCATTGTTTAAACAGTGAGTCCAGCGAGTCACTAAAGACTGACGTGCTGAAGCATCACCATTGTTTAAACAGTGAGTCCAGCGAGTCACTAAAGACTGACACGCTGTAGCGTCACCATTGTTTAAACAGTGAGTCCAGCGAGTCACTAAAGACTGACATGCTGAAGTGTCACCATCGTTTTGCTTCTGTGCGTGAGGCAGACAGAGAAGGGTTATGGTTTGTTGGCCAAATGAGATCTGTTACACTTCTTATCAATCTTTCATTCAGTGTGTTTTGTCAAAAGTCACTATTACGTTGGTGCAAAGCATAAGGTGCAGCAATACACCTGCATTACACGATGTGCTTTCTGTTGCATTTTAATAGATCTCACTTTTATTTGAATATAGGCTCATTTTGACAGGAAGTCTTTGAGAGGCAGGGGCAGTGAGGTGCCCAGAGACTTCATTTCTCCTCTACTGCTTTAGGAGATGCTGAGCACAAGTCTTCCTATTAGGCAAATAGAAAGAGCAGCAAATCCACCCCCCCAACAATCATCTTCCCCCGGCACCTGGGCTGACAGCCATCTGTGCCCTGGACCACCAGACAGAGATGGCACTGAGGAGCCTAGCATGAAGATGCATGTGAAAGTTTCTGGCAGTGTCTCACAAAAATATTATTTTGTCTCTATTTACAGATTATCTGGGGCTATATATTTTGCATGGGCTAATCAGAATAAAATCTTTGATCCCCGGAAGGCATTCCTTTGCAGGGTCTCCTACAAAACTGTTCTGCACAGTTTTAAGATGGGCTTCCTGTCTGGGTTTGTCCCTCTGTCACTGTGTATAATTGGTTGAATTTCATGAGCCATTAGCAGCGACTTTGTAATATCCGATAAGAGGAGGCTGTTGTCTTTGAAGGTTTTTAACTTTTTCATGGGCAGAAGTCAAGTTTAAATTTCAGACAATTGTATCAAAATACAGAATCCCAACTTATGGGAGTGTTGCAAAACTAAAAGCAGATACGCTTTAGAAAATAATTAGGCTGTGTAAAACTCATAGTGAGAGTTCAGAAGAACCTCATGATTTCAGGCATACTTATTTATGTTAGTTTGTATTTTTCTTTCAAAAAATACCTAAAATTAGAAGTTCAAGTTTGTGAATAATTTTAACAAAAATATGATAGAAAGGATATATAATATACTATGTGTGAAACTAATCATACTGCAGATCCAAATATAGATTAAACATCCTGTGCCCCAGGAAACGAAAGCAAGGCAAAGGTGGATACAGTATCTGTAACAGCCCAAAGTATCAGAATTGCTTATATCTGTGAAGAGAAAACAATTCCAAATAGGCTGAATGTCATCCCCTCTTTCTTTTCTTTACAGTGTATTAAAATTAATTTGTGTCATCTGGGTTCCTATGTTTGCCATTAGTACTGAGCCAAAGTAATGAGAACAATAGATGCAGAGAGATTAAGTACAGGATCTGAGGGTAAGGTATGCAGGGGCACCCTGGTCCTTCTCATTCCTGCCTGGGCTGAGCAGGTCCTGCCACCAAGCAAGGGCATCTGGGTACTTCTCAGTTCTTCCTGGACTGAGCTGGTTCCTGTCACCAAGCAAGGGCATCTGGGTGCTTATCAGTTCTTCCTGGGTTGAGCATGTTCTGCCAGCAAGCAGCTGCATGGCGATAGTTTTCCAAGTTGAAAGTACAGTGTCACACTTCATTACAGAAATTCTTTAGCAAGTTTTGATGTGGAGATATCCAGGTCCCTCTTGATGATCCTGCCCTGTATCCAAGGTCACTGTCTTAACATAAACGTTTTTACTATCACGACTGATCCTGTGACGTTAACTAAATACTTTTTGTGATGCGGTAGCCTGAATACATCACCATTAATTAATTAGTTTCTATAAATAGGTGGAAGATAAATGAACATTTTGGTTACCTCTTCAGCATTCCTTTTCCCAGCACCTCTTTTGATGTTTTGTTTTTTTGGTGTGTGTGCGTGTGAGTGTGCGTGTGCGTGTGCGTGTGCGTGTGTGTGCTCAGGTCCCCAGCTGGACTTGTGAGGTAGGGGGACCCCTCATCGGCCCAGTCTACACAGGCCAGGTTTCAGATTGTATAAGCCAATCAGAGCACACTACACATCTCTTAGTTTAGGAAAGGTACTGTGTGAGGAGAGATTTTGGGGGAACTTCTAAAGTGTTCCAAGGAATGAGTAATTCTGTTGCTCTTAGTAACCCAATTCTGGTTACTAATTTTGTTTCGCAACCACTCCAGTCAGCTGGTGAGATGGCTTTCTATGTACTGTTGTTTAAGTATTTTAATAGCTAGGGTCATGCTCGATCATGCATTTTACAGGATTTTGTATAACAAACCACTAGAGAATTTTCAAGAGTACATGTAGAATGTTCCCACAGAAAGGCTCAGTGTCCAGAGTCACAGGTGATTATGGTGCATTATATGTATGTATTTAAATGTCAAACTCGCCCTTCTGGACAATTACTATGTGCCAGTTAAAATTAAGAACATTTTAAAAATCATGCCTCGAGAATCTAAAAGACATCAAATCATCAATTGTAATAAAGGTCACGAAATGTCCTAATGTCGGATGTACTAGCAATAAACTTCAGGAAGTGAGTGCAGTCTGAGTATAGAATCTTTTCATTTCCTCTCAGGTTTAGTATGTGGTAGCATGACGTCAGTAAAGGATGTTTAAAAGACGATGTCCCATCATAAGAGACAGAACATGTAGACAGTCAGGAAATTATTAGAATTTTCAGTATGTTGAAGCAAGGCAGGTGATGGGAAATAAGAACTGATCAAGCAGAGCACTATTGGAGCCTGCCCCCCCTGCCCCCAGACTCCCAGTGGGTGTAAGTCTGACTTCAGGGAACATGGCTCCCTAGTGTCCTTTCCCTGTAGAGAGGTTTGTCTCCCTGACAGGAGGAGGTCAGGTTGGGACTGAGGTAGAGCAGAAAAATAAAAAGGCCTTTACATCTTTCTCCCCTACTCTTTTCTCGCCCCAGTACACAACCTTCCTAGAGAAAACCGAAACCCGACAGCATTGCAGATCTTCACACTGCACCCGCTGTACCAGCCGATAAACCTCACCAGTCTGGAGAGCGGTTTACATCTGCCTCAGCACATAGACTTAAAAACTTACAAGCCGTGTGTGTGTGTGGTGGGGGGGTACACACCTCTACAGATACGTGGAGTCAAAGAACAATTTGCAGAAGTCGGCCTCTCTTTCCACTACAGGGGTTCTGAGGATTGAACTCAGGCCTAAAGGGTCAAGTACCTGTTTATTGAATTGAGGAACTCATTTGTCATTTGAAGAAAGCTTACAAGGAGAGAGATGTAAATAAAAACAAGGAAAAATGGGAAAAAATTTTGCCCAACAGAAATAGAATTTTCTCCTGTGAAAATTCTCTCAAAAAGGAAATTTAAAAAATGTCTAGAATAACCTGAAAATATCGTTATTAAAAGTATACATGAGACAATATGAAGGAGACATAAAATATAAGGGACTGAAAAATCAAAATGGTGCCTGCTAACTTAAAAACAATAAACTAGCTGAAGTATAGTTTAAAAAGTTAATGCAATGGTGCTACAAGAGTTAAGAAGAGGGGCCAGGCTGTCCCAGCACTTGGGAGGCAAAGGCAGGCATATCTCTGTGAGTTTGAGGGCAGCCCAGTCTACAAGAGCTAGTTAGTTCCAGGATAGGCTCCAAAGCTACAGAAAAATTCTTTCTCAAAAAACCAAGAAAAAGAAATTTAAAAAAATGGTGAGAAAGAATAGATACGTTCATTCTACCTGGCAAGTCCTGTTCCCAATATTAACAATGCCGAAATTGAATGAAAAATAAAAGAAAAGATTAGTCTCTATATAAAACCTTAATGAAAGTATCCCAAAATGAAAATAACACGTAGTTTGTGAGAATGTTGACCAAGCGCCAGTGGAACTTTGTAATAAATAATTAGTGTTATGATTTTTTTAAAAACTGCTGCAAGATCCCTGGTGGCAGGAGGCAGCAGAAATTCTGTAGGTTCCCAAATGCTGATAGCAGGTCTAGTGGCAAGCCACGCCCACTCCCTTCCCCATCAGCTGAGGCCAACTGATCTTCAGCTTCCAGCCTGAGTTCCCGCCCTTCCCAGTTCCTGCCCTTCCCAGTTCCCTGCTCTTTCCATTTCCTGCGCTTTTCCTTCTGCCTCCCAGACAGGCTACGCAAGCCACGCCCACTCCCTCCCGCATACACTGAGGCAGGCTGATCTTCAGCTTCCAGCCTGAGTTCCCGCTCTTCCCAGTTCCCGCCCTTCCCGGTTCCCGCCCTTCCCAGTTCCCTGCTCTTTCCATTTCCTGCTCTTTTCCTTCTGCCTCCCAGAGAGGCTAGGCAAGCAACGCCCCCTCCCTCCCCATCAGCTGAGGCAGGCTGATCTTCAGCGTCTGGCCTGTGTTCCCGCCTTTCCCAGTTCCCGCCCTTCCCAGTTCCCTCTCTTTTACTTCTGCCTCCCTGAGAGGCTACGCAAGCCACGCCCACTCCCTCCCCCATCCGCTGAGGCAGGCTGATCTTCAGCTTCTGGCCTGTGTTCCCGCCTTTCCCAGTTCGCTCTTCCCAGTTCCGGCTCTTTTCCTTCTGCCTCCCAGAGAGGCAGCTTCGCTTCTGTCTCCCCACTTCTCTGCTTCCCCCCCTTTCTCTCTCAGTCATCTTCTCTCTCTCTCTCTCTCTCTCTCTCTCTCTCTCTCTCTCTCTCTCTCTCTCTCTTCTAAGTGATAAATGTCCAATTCTGTACGCTGTCCATGTGCCTTCTACCTCACACCACTGAGCTAGCTGGGAGCCACATGTCTCTCAGACTGGGACCAGCCACCGCTCCGGGGACCGGCAGCGTCTCTGCCTGGAACTAGTTGCTTCCAGGGCCTGCTGCCTGCTGCCACATGACCCGTTACCACCATTTGGTAACCTCCATCATTTCCGCTGCCTACTGCCGCCAGGGATCTCGCACCATTTTTTAAAAAATCATAACAATTGGTAAGTACAAATTAAATATTTTGTGTATCATTATGAAATTTTAGAATACTACAAATGTGGAAACCTCAACAATTTCAGAAAGAAAAACGAGGAAGAGAAAGAGATGTCAGGAGGAAGGGAAGAAAAAGAAAATTCCTTATTTAAAACAAAAGGCCAAACAATTATTGATATCTGTTATGAGTTGGGGGACTTTAGCTCCAGGTTCTTTTCGAGTAATATCTATGAGGACTCTGTGCCCTTCTCCCAAGAGAAGACCAAGCAAGAGAATTGTTTTTATAATGATTCTTTACTAAGCAACTTCAATATCCAATGCATCAATGTGGTTTACAATCTTAAAAGGCATGGAGGATTGATAATGGGCAACACACAGACAATTCAATATCACAATTATTAATTCTACTAAACCTGAAACATAAAAGCAATTCATAACCTTAATCTAACATCACTTATCCATAAAACACTTCTTAACTTTAATACAGCTTCTCCATTACTTTATCTATAAAACACATCTTAACCTTAACTTATTCATTAACATTTCCTAATCTTATCAATATCCATAAGATATCTCTTAACATTTCACACACTAAACATATGTATTAACACGCCTATGATCTTCTCTTAATATCTCATACATACCTGAAATAGCGTCATACGACCTGGTTTTTTTCAGCTTAAAAAGGGCTTTTGAATTTCTTCAGGCTGGATGCCTGACCACACTGGGGGCTGGATAGCGAGCCTTTATTCTTGACCCCGTAGTCTGCGCTCAGGAGATAAGGTTCCGATGTCCTGTTCCAGGCTGGTACCAGGTGCTGAATCAATTCTTGACCGTGTGGTCTTTGGCCTGGTGCTAGTCTATCTCAGAATGTAGGGCTTTTGGACTTGGCTTTTCCGGCGACTGAGTCTCGGGAGACAAGGCTTTAAGTTCTCTACTCTCGAAGACAAAGCTTTGCTCTCCTGTCTGCTCAGAAGACGAAGCTTTGCTCTCTGCATGGCATAGTGTTCTGAAAGGGAGAGTATCTTGTCTGCTCTCGGGAGACAGACCTTCAATGTCCACTCCCAGGAAATGCGGCTTTGCATTTGGGATGCAAGGTGTTAAATGTCTGTTTTTGGGAGATGAAGCTCTGTACTCGGGAGACAGAGCATTAAATGTTTAGGCAAGGCGTTTAATATTTCTGCTTTTCGGGAGGCATGCTTGGAGGATCTCTCTTTCCACGGAGGCCTGATGCCAGAGCCATTGTGAGAAGTGAAATAACTGTCCTGCTTCAACCCTCTCTTTATGCCAGTTTGAACTGCCTCTCGTTTGATCCTTCCAATAACCAGATGTCCTGGGTTACCAGTTTCTACTGGCCACAGAAGGGTGGGGGTCCCTCTTGTGTGGCAAGATTACTTTATTACCATGCTTGCTGACTGCAGCCTCCCCATCTGGCCCTGCAGATGTGTGACAGCCTTCAAGCGGGCAAATTTTTTTCTTAATATTTCACCTTAGTAATGTATTAGAGCCTTCTCTGGTTAGGACTTCTTTAAGCCCATGTCTAGGTACACAGGTGTGCTTCTTCATCACCAGCCTCCTAATACATCAAAGCTTATTTTCTTTTTTACCTCAGAGTCAATATAGCAATTGTGTTTACATTTTACATGTCTTCCTTTTGTCTCTAAAATTTAAACAATGCCTTGTAAAATTGTTTAGTAATTGATAATGAAATGCAAACTTAGGTTTAAGTTTAATGTGCATTTACAATAAATAGCCTAGTCAAAATAGTCCCTGTTAGACCTCCCCAAAGCAGAAAAGATACAATGTGTTGCAATCTTAGAAACTGAAATAATATTTTATTTTATTTTATTACAGGATATTACTATGTAGCTCTGCCTATCCTAGAACTTATACAGATCAAGATGGCCTCAAGGTACACCTGACTATCTCCCAAGTGCTGGTGTTAAGGTATGTACAACTACACTCAGCTATAATATTCTCTTAAAAACACCTCCCCTTTAAAAAAATTCTTTCTCTGTGTTTGTGTTCATAGTTGCAAATAACATTGTTAAACAGTTTAATAGATGTAAATTCATTTTTGTACTAAAATTCCATGCATTTTTATTAAAGATATATCTAACTGCTAGTATCTTGATATAGAAGAGGGATGCAATAATCAGTCGGTGTCTTTCAAAGAAGAAAGAACCAGAGGAACAGAAATCAGATCCATGCAACCTAAGTCCCTTGCACCAGTCTTTATTTGGTGTGTGCTTTTCCAAATAACTGTTCAATTTCCTTGTGTTTTCTGGAACGTTCAATCACTGGAGTAGATTGGAAAGTCTGTTACATGTTTTCACTGACTCAGCGCAGTCAATGCTCTTTGCTCGGTGCATGTCACACAGGGACAACACTCTTGGAGACTCACTGAGTAACTGTCTCGGTTCCCTCCACAATTCTTTGTGTTCTCATGGTTCAGAGTATCTTTGCTATGAACATCCTGGACCTTTCACACCATTTCCAATTGTAGCAGAGACTTGTTACCTTGATCACGATGATGCCTGGCTTAGAACAGTAAATGTCACTAACTTCTACCACAGGCATTTAAGCAAGGTGAGTGGTTGGGAGGAGAATGATTCCAAAGCTCATTAAGTTCCCAGTGTCTCAGCCTTTCTTATTGTGCTCTGAGTGTTTGCTTTTCATTTGGGAAATGAAATATTTCCTTAATACTGATATGTGGTAACTGTAGAAACTAGCGAAACCTGCCAGTTTCTCAGATAAAATCAGAGGACAAATGAGTCAGGCAGTTAATTATGTGAAAGAATAGATTAGGAGAAAGGACAGCTTCAGGAGTCTCCTGATTGTTGTCTCAGTCCATGGTGACAACTTTGGAAGGTAAAAGAGAAGGTGCAGGTTATAGAGATAAAAGGACCAGGTTCCTGCTTCCTAGCCCAGCTCTTCCAGCCTCTGCCAGGATTTCTTAAAGATTTGCATCCTTTTTACTTGCAAGACCTACAAGCTCTTCCTGCAGGGTCAGACTTCTCTGCTTTGTAATCTTTAGGCCATTGCCATTCCTTGATATGCCTTTAATTATGAAATAAAACCCACTTTATTTAAGAAGTCATGTTCATAATTTTCTTCTATATCTCTGCAAACATATTCTTGAAAGTACAGACACACATCCCTTCGCATATGTACAAAGATACTATAAATACACGTGTAATTTTGTTGTTTGCATGAGTGACAGGGAGTAAAACAAATCACACTGTTAGTCAAGTGCTATTCTTATTCTCTTAATCATTTTTAAACAGTGAGTCCAGCGAGTCACTAGAGACTGACACGCTGAAGCGTCACCATTGTTTAAACAGTGAGTCCAGCGAGTCACTAGAGACTGACACGCTGAAGGGTCACCACTGTTTAAACAGTGAGTCCAGCGAGTCACTAAAGACTGACGTGCTGAAGCGTCACATTTGTTTAAACAGCGAGTCCAGCGAGTCACTAAAGACTGACGTTCTGAAGCGTCACCATTGTTTAAACAGTGAGTCCAGCGAGTCACTAAAGACTGACATGCTGAAGCGTCACCATTGTTTAAACAGTGAGTCCAGCGAGTCACTAAAGACTGACATGCTGAAGTGTCACCATCGTTTTGCTTCTGTGCGTGAGGCAGACAGAGAAGGGTTATGGTTTGTTGGCCAAATGAGATCTGTTACACTTTTTATCAATCTTTCATTCAGTGTGTTTTGTCAAAAGTCACTATTACGTTGGTGCAAAGCATAAGGTGCAGCAAGCAATGAGTTTTTATACACCTGCATTACGCGATGTGCTTTCTGTTGCATTTTAATAGATCTCACTTTTATTTGAATATAGGCTCATTTTGACAGGAAATCTTTGAGAGGCAGGGGCAGTGAGGTGCCCAGAGACTTCATTTCTCCTCTACTGCTTTAGGAGATGCTGAGCACAAGTCTTCCTATTAGGCAAATAGAAAGAGCAGCAAATCCACCCCCCCAACAATCATCTTCCCCCGGCACCTGGGCTGACAGCCTTCTGTGCCCTGAACCGCCAGACAGAGCTGGCACTGAGGAACCTAGCATGAAGATGCATGTGAAAGTTTCTGGCAGTGTCTCACAAAAATATTATTTTGTCTCTATTTACAGATTATCTGGGGCTATATATTTTGCATGGGCTAATCAGAATAAAATCTATGATCCCTGGAAGGCATTCCTTTGCAGGGTCTCCTGCAAAACTGTTCTGCACAGTTTTTTTTTTTTTTTTTTTTTTTTTTTTTGGTTTTTCGAGACAGGGTTTCTCTGTGGCTTTAGAGCCTGTCCTGGAACTAGCTCTTGTAGACCAGGCTGGTCTCAAACTCACAGAGATCCGCCTGCCTCTGCCTCCCGAGTGCTGGGATTAAAGGCATGCACCACCATCGCCCGGCTGTTCTGCACAGTTTTAAAATGGGCTTCCTGTCTGGGTTTGTCCCGCTGTCACTGTGTATAATTGGTTGAATTTCATGAGCCATTAGCAGCGACTTTGTAATATCCGATAAGAGGAGGCTGTTGTCTTTGGAGGTTTTTAACTTTTTCATGGGCAGAAGTCAAGTTTAAATTTCAGACAATTGTATCAAAATACAGAATCCCAACTTATGGGAGTGTTGCAAAAATATAAGCAGATATGCTTTTGAAAATAATTAGGGCCGGGTGGCGGTGGCACACGCCTTTAATCCCAGTACTCGGGAGGCAGAGGCAGGCGGATCTCTGTGAGTTCGAGGCCAGCCTGGTCTACAAGAGCTAGTTCCAGGACAGGCTCCAAAGCTACAGAGAAACCCTGTCTCGAAAAACAAACAAACAAAAAAAGAAAATAATTAGGCTGTGTAAAACTCATAGTGGTAGTTCAGAAGAACCTCATGATTTCAGGCATACTTATTTATGTTAATTTGTATTTTTCTTTCAAAAAATACCTAAAATTAGAAGTTCAAGTTTGTGAATAATTTTAACAAAAATATGATAGAAAGAAGGATATATAATATACTATGTGTGAAACTAATCATACTGCAGATCCAAATATAGATTAAACAGCCTGTGCCCCAGGAAACGAAAGCAAGGCAAAGGTGGATACAGTATCTGTAACAGCCCAAAGTATCAGAATTGCTTATATCTGTGAAGAGAAAACAATTCCAAATAGGCTGAATGTCATCCCCTCTTTCTTTTCTTTACAGTGTATTAAAATTAATTTGTGTCATCTGGGTTCCTATGTTTGCCATTAGTACTGAGCCAAAGTAATGAGAACAATAGATGCAGAGAGATTAAGTACAGGATCTGAGGGTAAGGTATGCAGGGGCACCCTGGTCCTTCTCATTCCTGCCTGGGCTGAGCAGGTCCTGCCACCAAGCAAGGGCATCTGGGTACTTCTCAGTTCTTCCTGGACTGAGCTGGTTCCTGTCACCAAGCAAGGGCATCCGGGTGCTTATCAGTTCTTCCTGGGTTGAGCATGTTCTGCCAGCAAGCAGCTGCATGGCGATAGTTTTCCAAGTTGAAAGTACAGTGTCACACTTCATTACAGAAATTCTTTAGCAAGTTTTGATGTGGAGATATCCAGGTCCCTCTTGATGATCCTGCCCTGTATCCAAGGTCACTGTCTTAACATAAACGTTTTTACTATCACGACTGATCCTGTGACGTTAACTAAATACTTTTTGTGATGCGGTAGCCTGAATACATCACCATTAATTAATTAGTTTCTATAAATAGGTGGAAGATAAATGAACATTTTGGTTACCTCTTCAGCATTCCTTTTCCCAGCACCTCTTTTGATGTTTTGTTTTTTTGGTGTGTGTGCGTGTGCGTGTGCGTGCTCAGGTCCCCAGCTGGACTTGTGAGGTAGGGGGACCCCTCATCGGCCCAGTCTACACAGGCCAGGTTTCAGATTGTATAAGCCAATCAGAGCACACTGCACATCTTTTAGTTTAGGAAAAGTACTGTGTGAGGAGAGATTTTGGGAGAACTTCTAAAGTGTTCCAAGGAATGAGTAATTCTGTTGCTCTTAGTAACCCAATTCTGGTTACTAATTTTGTTTCGCAACCACTCCAGTCAGCTGGTGAGATGGCTTTCTATGTACTGTTGTTTAAGTATTTTAATAGCTAGGGTCATGCTCGATCATGCATTTTACAGGATTTTGTATAACAAACCACTAGAGAATTTTCAAGAGTACATGTAGAATGTTCCCACAGAAAGGCTCAGTGTCCAGAGTCACAGGTGATTATGGTGCATTATATGTATGTATTTAAATGTCAAATTCGCCCTTCTGGACAATTACTATGTGCCAGTTAAAATTAAGAACATTTTTCAAAATCATGCCTCGAGAGTCTAAAAGACATCAAATCATCAATTGTAATAAAGGTCACAAAATGTCCTAATGTCGGATGTACTAGCAATAAACTTCAGGAAGTGAGTGCAGTCTGAGTATAGAATCTTTTCATTTCCTCTCAGGTTTAGTATGTGGTAGCATGACGTCAGTAAAGGATGTTTAAAAGATGATGTCCCATCATAAGAGACAGAACATGTAGACAGTCAGGAAATTATTAGAATTTTCAGTATGTTGAAGCAAGGCGGGTGATGGGAAATAAGAACTGATCAAGCAGAGCAATATTGGAGCCTGCCCCCCACCCCCGGACTCCCTGTGGGTGTAAGTCTGACTTCAGGGAACATGGCTCCCTAGTGTCCTTTCCCTGTAGACAGGAGGAGGTCAGGTTGGGACTGAGGTAGAGCAGAAAAACAAAAAGGTCTTTACATCTTTCACCCCAACTCTCTTCCTCGCCCCACTACACAACCTTCTTAGAGAAAACCGAAGCACTGGACCCCGACAGCATTGCAGATCTTCACACTGCACCTGCTGCGCCAGCCAATAAACGTCACCAGTCTGGAGAGCGGTTTACATCTGCCTCAGCACATAGACTTAAAAACTTACAAGCCGTGTGTGTGTGTGTGTGTTTGTGTGTGTGTGTGTGTGTGTGTGTCAGGGGTACACACCTCTACAGACACGTGGAGTCAAAGAACACAATTTGTAGAAGTCGGCCCCTCTCTCCACTACAGGGGTTCTGAGGATTGAACTCAGGCCTCAAGGGTCAAATACCTGTTTATTGAATTGAGGAACTCATTTGTCATTTGAAGAAAGCTTACAAGGAGAGAGATGTAAATAAAAACAAGGAAAAATGGGAAAAATTTTTGCCCAACAGAAATAGAATTTTCTCCTGTGAAAATTCTCTCAACAAGGAAATTTAAAAAATGTCTAGAATAACCTGAAAATATCGTCATTAAAAGTATACATGAGACAATATGAAGGAGACACAAAATATAAGGGACTGAGAAATCAAAATGGTGCCTGCTAATTTAAAAACAATAAACTAGCTAAAGTACAGTTTAAAAAGTTAATGCAATGGTGCTACAATAGTTAAAAAGAGGGGCCAGGCTGTCCCAGCACTTGGGAGGCAAAGGCAGGCATATCTCTGTGAGTTTGAGGGCAGCCCAGTCTACAAGAGCTAGTTAGTTCCAGGATAGGCTCCAAAGCTACAGAAAAATTCTTTCTCAAAAAACCAAGAAAAAAATGTCTAAAAAAATGTTGAGAAAAAATAGATACAATTATTCTACCTGGCAAGTCCTGTTCCCAATATTAACAATGCCAAAATTGAATGAAAAATAAAAGAGATTAGTCTTCATACAAAACCTTAATGAAAGTATCCCAAAATGAAAATAACACAAAGTTTGAGAGAATGTTGACCAAGCGCCAGTGGAACTTTGTAATAAATAGTGTTATGATTTTCTTAAAACACTGCTGCAAGATCCCTGGCAGCAGGAGGCAGCGGAAATGCTGTAGGTGACCAAATGCTGATAGCAGGTCTAGTGGCAAGCCACACCCACTCCATCCCCCATCAGCTGAGGCAGGCTGATCTTCAGCTTCCAGCCTGAGTTCCCGCCCTTCCCAGTTCCCGCCCTTCCCGGTTCCCGCCCTTCCCGGTTCCCACCCTTCCCAGTTCCTGCTCTTTTCCTTCTGCCTCCCAGAGAGGCATCGCAAGCCACGCCCACTCCCTCCCCTATCCACTGAGGCAGGCTGATCTTCAGCTTCCAGCCTGAGTTCCCGCCCTTCCCAGTTCCCGCCCTTCCCAGTTCCCGCCCTTTCCAGTTCCCGCCCTTCCCAGTTTCCGCTCTTCCCAGTTCCCACTCTTTGCGTTCTGCCTCCTAGAGAGGCATCGCAAGCCACGCCCACTCCCTCCCCAATCCGCTGAGGCAGGCTGATCTTCAGCTTCCTGCCTGAGTTTGCTCTCTTCCCAGTTTGCTCTTCCCAGTTCCCGCTCTTTTCCTCCTGCCTCCCAGAGAGGCAGCTTCGCTTTTGTCTCCCCTGCTTCCCCCTTCTCTCTCTCTCTCTCTCTCTCTCTCTCTCTCTCTATCTCTGTCTCTCTGTCTCTCTCTCTCTCTCCTAAGTGATAAATATCCAGTTCTGTATGCTTTCCATGTGCCTTCTACCTCACACCACTGAGCTAGCTGGGAGCCACACGTCTCTCTGACTGGCACCAGCCACCGCTCCGGGAAGCGGCAGCGTCTTTGGCTGGAACTAGTTGCTCCCAGGGCCCACTGCCTGCTGCTACATGACCGGTTACAACCATTTGGAGACCTACAGCATTTCTGCTGCCTACTTCCGCCAGGGACCTTGCAGCATTTTTTAAAAAAACATAACAATTGGTAAGTACAAATTAAATATTTTGTGCATCGTTATGAAATTGTAGAACTCCGCAAATGTGGAAACCTCAACAATTTCGGAAAGAAAAACGAGGAAGAGAAAGAGATGTCAGGAGGAAGGGAAGAAAAAGAAAATTCCTTATTTAAAACAAAAGGCCAAACAATTATTGATATCTGTTACGAGTTGGGGGACTTTATCTTCAGGTTCTTTTCGAGTAATATCTATGAGGACTCTGTGCCCTTTTCCCAAGAGAAGACCAAGCAAGAGAATTGTTTTTATAATGATTCTTTACTAAGCAACTTCAATATCCAATGCATCAATGCGGTTTACAATCTTAAAAGGCATGGGGGATTGATAATGGGCAACACACAGACAATACAATATCACAATTATTAATTCTACTAAACCTGAAACATAAAAGCAATTCATAACCTTAATCTAACATCACTTATCCATAAAACACTTCTTAATACAACTTCTCCATTACTTTATCTATAAAACACTTCTTAACCTTAACTTATTCATTAACATTTCCTAATCTTATCAATATCCATAAGATATCTCTTAACATTTCACACACTAAACATATGTATTAACATGCCTATGATCTTCTCTTAATATCTCATACATATGTGAAATAGCGTCATACGACCTGTTTTTTTTCAGCTTAAAAAGGGCTTTTGAATTTCTTCAGGCTGGATGCCTGACCACACTGGGGGCTGGATAGCGAGCCTTTATTCTTGACCCCGTAGTCTGCGCTCAGGAGATAAGGTTCCGATGTCCTGTTCCAGGCTGGTATCGGGTGCTGAATCAATTCTTGACCATGTGGTCTTTGGCCTGGTGCTAGTCTATCTCAGAATGTAGGGCTTTTGGACTTGGCTTTTCCGGTGACTGAGTCTCGGGAGACAAGGCTTTAAGTTCTCTACTCTCGAAGACAAAGCTTTGCTCTCCTGTCTGCTCAGAAGACGAAGCTTTGCTCTCTGGATGGCATAGTGTTCTGAAAGGGAGAGTATCTTGTCTGCTCTTGGGAGACAGACCTTCAATGTCCACTCCCAGGAAATGTGGCTTTGCATTCAGGATGCAAGGCGTTAAATGTCTGTTTTCGGGAGATGAAGCTCTGTACTTGGGAGACAGAGCATTAAATGTTTAGGCAAGGCGTTTAATATTTCTGCTTTTCGGGAGGCAGGCTTGAAGGATCTCTCTTTCCATGGAGGCCTGATGCCAGAGCCATTGTGAGAAGTGAGATAACTGTCCTGCTTCAACCCTCTCTTTATGCCAGTTCGAACTGTCCCTTGTTTGATCCTTCCGATAACCAGATGTCCTGGGTTACCAGTTTCTACTGGCCACAGAAGGGTGGGGGTCCCTCTTGTGTGGCAAGATCACTTCATTACCATGCTTGCTGGCTGCAGCCTCCCCATCTGACCCTGCAGATGTGTGGCAGCCTTCAAGCGGGCAAATGTTCTCTTAATATTTCACCTTAGTAATGTATTAGAGCCTTCTCTGGTTAGGACTTCTTTAAGCCCATGTCTAGGTACACAGGTGTGCTTCCTCATCACCAGCCTCCTAATACATCAAAGCTTATTTCCTTTTGTACATCAGAGTCAATATAGCAATTGAGTTTACATTTTACATGTCTTCCTTATGTCTCTAAAAATTAAAGAATGCCTTGTAAAATTGTTTAGTAATTGATAGTGAAATGAAAATTTAGGTTTTAGTTCAATGTGCATTTACAGTAAATAGCCTAGTCAAAATAGTCCCTGTTAGACCTCCCCAAAGCAGAAAAGATACAATTGTGTTGCAATCTTAGAAACTGAAATAATATTTTATTTTATTTTATTACAGGATATTACTATGTAGCTCTGCCTATCCTGGAACTTATACAGATCAAGATGGCCTCAAGGTACACCTGACTATCTCCCAAGTGCTGGTGTTAAGGTATGTACAACTACACACAGCTATAGTATTCTCTTAAAAACTCCTCCCTTCAAAAAAATTCTCTGTGTTTATTTGCAAATAACATTGTTAAACAGTTTAATAGATGAAAATTTATTTTTGTACTAAAATTCCATGCATTTGTATATAAGATATATCTAACTGCTAGTATCTTGATATAGAAGAGGGATGCAAAAAACAGTTGGTGTCTTTCAAAGAAGAAAGAACCAGAGGAACAGAAATCAGATCCATGCAAACTAAGTTCCTTGCCCCAGTCTTTATTTGGTGTGTGCTTTGCCAAATAACTGTTGAATTTCCTCGTGTTTTCTGGAACGTTCAATCACTGTAGTAGATTGGAAAGTCTGTTACATGTTTTCACTGACTTGTTGCACTCAGTGCTCTTAGCTTGGTGCATGTCACACAGGGACAACACTCTTGTGGAGACTCACTGAGTAACTGTCTCGGTTCCTTCCACAATTCTGTGTTCTCATGGTTCAGAGTATCTTTGCTATGAACATCCTGGACCTTTCACACCATTTCCAATTGTAGCAGAGACTTGTTACCTTGATCACAATGATGCCTGGCTTAGAACAGTAAATGTCATTAACTTCTATCACAGGCATTTAAGCAAGGTGAGTGGTTGGGAGGAGAATGATTCCAAAGCTCATTAAGTTCCCAGTGTCTCAGCCTTTCTTATTGTGCTCTGAGTGTTTGCTTTTCATTTGGGAAATGAAATATTTCCTTAACACTGATATGTGGTAACTGTAGAAACTAGCAAAACCTGCCAGTTTCTCAGATAAAATCAGAGGACAAACGAGTCAGGCAGTTAATTATGTGAAAGAATAGATTAGGAGAAAGGACAGCTTTGGGAGTCTCCTGATTGTTGTCTCAATCCATGGTGACAACTTTGGAAGGTAAAAGAGAAGGTGCAGGTTATAGAGAAAAAAGGACCAGGTTCCTGCTTCCTAGCGCAGCTCTTCCAGCCTCTGCCAGGATTTCTTAAAGATTTGCATCCTTTTTACTTGCAAGACCTACAAGCTCTTCCTGCAGGGTCAGACTTCTCTGCTTTGTAATCTTTAGACCATTGCCATTCCTTGATATGCCTTTAATTATGAAATAAAACCCACTTTATTTAAGAAGTCATGTTCATAATTTTCTTCTATATCATCTGCAAACATATCCTTGAAAGTACAGACACACATCCTTTCGCATATGTACAAAGATACTATAAATACACGTGTAATTTTGTTGTTTGCATGAGTGACAGGGAGTAAAACAAATCACACTGTTAGTCAAGTGCTATTCTTATTCTCTTAATAATTTTTAAACAGTGAGGAGTCCAGTGAGTCACTAAACACTGACGTGCTGAAGCGTCACCACTGTTTAAACAGTGAGTCCAGTGAGTCACTACACACTGACATGCTGAAGCGTCACCATCGTTTTGCTCCTGTGCGTGAGGCAGACAGAGAAGGGTTATGGTTTGTTGGCCAAATGAGATCTGTTACACTTGTTATCAATCTTTCATTCAGTGTGTTTTGTCAAAAGTCACTGTTATGTTGGTGCAAAGCATAAGGAGCAGCAAGCAATGAGTTTTCATACACTTGCATTACGCGACGTGCTTTCTGTTGCATTTTAATAGATCTCACTTTTATTTGAGTTAGGGGTTGCATTTTAGTGTGCTTGTGAACAGGCCTTTTTCTCAAGATTTTGTGGACTCCACGCTTATTTTTTTATATATGAATGGACAGTCAGATATGGATAACAATGTGTGTGTGTGTCTGTCTGTCTGTCTTTCAACTTTTGCTGTAGCAAAATTTTTCATAGAACAATTCTCAAAGCAATACTGTAAACACACCAACAAGCCACAGACCTGGTAACACACATCCAGGTATTGTCCTTGTGTTGATATTCTTTGAAGGAAATCTTAGAGTGCTTACAAATTTAAATACTTTTGTATAAGCCATGTAAATATACTGATGAACAATCTGCTATACTCATAATTCAGGACATGAGTTTTAGTATTTTCCAAATTATATAGACTCATGTGGGAGGCTGTGACTGCTAAAGAAGATTAAACCATTTGTATTTGTTAGTCACTGCCTTATAGCATTAACAGGGAAACTCAGTCCTCCTGCATTGAAGGCTGAGGAATTCGATTAGTAGAGCTGTGGAGCCGGCCAATCTTGGCTTGAGATGGCAGACTTCATTAATTGTCTATCAGCAGTGTGTTAGCTGTATCATCTTCCCACAGCCTTGCTATTGATAGGGACTTTTGATATCTGATGAAAATTACCATTTAATAATCAAGACTTGGAAAAAGCCCACCTGGCAGATGATTTCTCACCCTCCTTCACTTCTTGATGAGGAAGAAAAAAAAATCCCAAACCTCGCTAAACTTACAATGTTGATTTTTTTCCTTTGAAAAAAAGTATTTTGAAAATGGGTTTTACAAATATGTGAGGCAGGCAGTGGTGGCACATGCCTTTAATCTTAGCACTAGGGAGGCAGATGCAGGCAGATCACTGTGAATTGGAGGCCAGCCTGGTCTACAGAGCAGAGCATAGGATAGCTAGGGCTACACAGAGAAATCCTGTCTTGGAAAAATAAAAACAAATGCAGAAACAAACAAAAAAAGTAAATATGTCAGCAAAGGAGGGAATTAAATTTCATTTCTTGTTATTTATTTGCTTTGTTTTGCTTCTCAGTTCTCATGAGCACTGTTAGCCTTATATTTCTTATACTAGTTTATGATTGAATATGGGGGGTGCTCATAGTGGTGGGAGTTTTCACTTAGCTGTGGCGCTGCAGCTCACCATTCTGTACAGTGCACACGGGGACATAGCCATCTCACATTACATAATCAGGAATCTGGCTAGTATTTAGCTACATGTAGTAGCTTTTATTCATTGTGTGTGGTATGTTTCTTTGCCAAGGCTTGTAGTCCATGTGGGTCTGAGTTAAACTTGAAGTCTGTTGTTTTCTTTGAAGTCTCAGGAAATAAATTCAGGTCATCAGGCTTAATAGCAAGTACCTTTTTCTGACGAGCCTCTGACCCCTATAATACATAAATGTAAGCATGCCAATTTCAGTATGGTATTTTTGTGTGTGTGTGTGTATGTGTACTCGTAGAACAAAGATGTCGTTGTTTGAAATTGTCTTATAATCTTCTTCGACCTTATTCCGTTGACAGTCTTTTTTTTAAAAAATTTATTTATTTTTTCATTGAAAATTTCCAGGCCGGGCGATGGTGGCCCATGCCTTTAATCCCAGCACTCGGGAGGCAGAGGCAGGTGGATCTCTGTGAGTTCGAGACCAGCCTGGTCTACAGAGCTAGTTCCAGGACAGGCCCCAAAGCCACAGAGAAACCCTGTCTCGAAAAAACAAAAAAAAAGAAAGAAAATTTCCACCTCCTTCCCTCCTCCCACTTCCCTCCCCTCCCCCACTCCCCATCCCCCTCCCTCTCCAGTCCAAGGAGCAGTCAGGGTTCCCTACCCTGTAGGAAGTCCAAGGTCTTCCCTGTTTCCCCGAGGTCCAGGAAAGGTGAACATCCAAACAGAGTAGGCTCCCACAAAGATTCCATCCATGCAGTAGAATCTAAACCCAGTGCCACTGTCCTTGGCTTCTCTAATAGCCTCCACTGTCAGTCACATTCAGAGAGTCTGGTTTGGTCACATGCTCCATCAGTCCCATTCCAACTGGCTTTGGTGATCTCCCATTAGATCAGTCCTACTGTCTCAGTGGGTGGACACACCCCTCGCAGTCCTGACTTTTTTTCTCATGTTCTCCCTCCTTCTGCTCTTCATATGGACCTTGGGAGCTCAGTCCAGTGCTCCAATGTGGGTCTCGAGACAGAGTCTTCCAAACAAACCCAGAGTTCATTGATACAGTTTGTCCCCCTAAGCAGCATGCTCCTGGTCCCTCCCTCGGCCTCCTCTGTCTGAATCAGGAATTACAGCAAGGCTGGCAGGCTCACTTGGCATTGACGCTGCTGCTGTTGACACAAACATGGTCCTCTTGCTTTCTGACAACACTTCAACCATGGAACCCCTCAGATGTAGAGAGTCAAAGATGTATTTATTTTTTATTCTGTGTGTCTGAATATTATACTTGGATGAATGTATGAGCAGCACATGTAAGCTGGGTGCACATGGAACTCAGATGGAGTCAGATCCTTGGATCTGTGGATGGTTGTGAGCCATCATGTGAATGCCAGGAACCGAACCCAGATCCCGTGTAAGAACAGCAGGTGAGCCATTTTCCCAGCCCTCAGACTCACGTATGTTTAGTCCAGTATATCCCCTCCCCCCCAAAAGGAAGCCTTTTGTTGATTAAGAAAAAAATTATTTCACACACATAGCACTCTAAAGCAGAACGTATTGCGTGGGGTTACTTGGGCAAACTGGGTACCAAATCAACCAGGCCTTATTTGCCAGGTTTGAAGAAACAGATATTTATTGATGTTAGATGTTCATATCCTCCCACTCAAGGGCGCTTCCCAAAGAGTTTTTTTTTTTTAAAAAAGAGGCTTTCAGTGTTCCATTCCCGAGTGCTGACAGTTTTTTGCACAGAAGGAATCCCTTAAATGGTCCTCCAATTTTCCCTGAGGCAACATCTGCAGTGAGGGTGTGTAGACTGTGAGCATCCCAAGCACTGTCACTCAGCTCTGGGAGCCTCACGCTCTATTTCACAGGCTTGGATTTCAGGTGGAGCAGGTTTGCAATTACTTGAGTTAGATCTTTACTGTGAGTCTCTGAGTCTGTATTGGTTTTGAGAGTCTGAAATTATTTCACAAGGGCCCAAGTCTCTTTTAAGGAACAGAATATATGCTCATACGTACAGCTATATGCAGCTGAGTCATCTCTGGTTTTCACTCATGTCCTTGTGCTTGCTACCTAAGAGATTCCATGACAATCTGTCATCCTATTCCTCACAAGCTCCTGTCCTCAGAAAAACAGATCTGTTATTATAGCTGCCTGGATTCGGCGAGTTAGCACCATCTTCCTCCATTACCATAGCGTGTCAGTTTTCTACATAGCTGTGCCTGCTTTTGAAAAGAAACATTATGGGGGGGACTGTTATCTAGTGTATTAACATGTCTGTTCATGTTACAGGGATTTAGTCCATACATTTCAAAATTTAACTGTGGGAAAATCAATGCATTGTAATATGAAATAAATCTACTGAAATGACTATGGCTTATTCCAACACATAATAGAGCTTCACTTGCCCTATTTGGTGGGATGAAGTGAGTTCCATAAGGAACATTTCTGGATTATAAAGGCATATTTATGGTCACATTTTTGATAGCTACATTTTCATTAAAAATGGCTCTTAAAAGTATAGAATGTTTTCATATCATAGGAAAATATGGCCTACAGGAGTTAACATTTTCTTAATGACTTTAGGGTCTTTATCATAAAAATCAATTGTTCTGCTCTGTGTTACCCTTAGGACTTCTGACCTCTGCTCTTCTAGAAATACCACAGAGAGGTGAGGTTGCACTATGATTTTCATATTAGTATTGCTGTTTTTCTTTGTCAGCAAACATTTTTCACTTGGCTAACGTCACAAGTTTAGGAAGACTAGAGATGTTGTGAATGAGTTAGAATCAGAGATCACCCTGGGAGTCCCGTTCCCAGACATCTTTGAGTTACTGCTTCATTATCAGCTTTTGAATCATTTTTGTCAGACTTCTCTGCTTTTGTACTATTCAAGTGCATAGCGTGGGGACAGGGAGCAGTGTTTGTATACTGTCCTCAAGAATTGGCTAAAAAAGGCTTTCAGGGATGGGACAAAAGTGGCCTCTGTGGCATGGATCTGCAAGCTTGTTTGGCAGTTGCGGAACAGGGATCAATGACTTGGAAGCTTGGGGAATGCCTCCCATGAAGTCAGCCCCGATGAAGTGTAGTCCCGGGGGCCAAGGCTCTGTAACTTTTCCTGGTACTGGGTATTTGGGTCTGACTGGGCAGCAGTTAGAAGGTAAAGGGCAGGAAAAAAGGGAAGGTGGTAAAGGGCAGACTGATAACCTTTCCTCAGGTGAGAGGGAGCCTGTGCTGTCACTGCCTGTACAAGCCACCAAGTGTCCTGGAAATGGTTACAACAGGCACACTTCCTGCATTTCAGTTAAGGGGGAGAAACATTAAGGTCACTTTCTGCATTTGAACAGATGAAAAAATAAGTACCTTGATAAAATATGAATATCATGTATTATAATATCAAAGCTGCTTTTTCTTTTCCTGTGTGTGCTATGGTAATACCAGCTATATGGCTCGGTTGCCTTTTATTTTTAAACACAATTAGAACTAGTGCATTGGCATCTCTTCTCCCCTTCTTTTCTTCTCTTTCATCCCCCAACTTTAACAAAGACAGAGCCTTCAAACTCTTTTCATTGGCAGGCTTAGAAATCCTGCCAGGTTAAAAAACAATGTTATTGAAAACTGTTCTCCCTTTATAGGCTAATTTTGACAAGAAATCTTTGAGAGGCAGGGGCAGTGAGGTGCCCAGAGATTTCATTTCTCTTTTTTTGCTTTAGGAGATGCTGAGCACAAGGCTTCCTATTAGGCAAATAGAAAGAGCAGCAAATCCACCCCCCAAATATTCATCTTCCCCCGGCACCTGGGCTGACAGCCTTCTGTGCCCTGGACCGCCAGACAGAGCTGGCACTGAGGAGCCTAGCATGAAGATGCATGTGAAAGTTTCTGGCAGTGTCTCAAAAAATATTATTTTGTCTCTATTTACAGATTATCTGGGGCTATATATTTTGCATGGGCTAATCAGAATAAAATCTATGATCCCCGGAAGGCATTCCTTTGCAGGGTCTCCTGCAAAACTGTTCTGCACAGTTTTAACACGGGCTTCCTGTCTGGGTCTGTCCCTCTGTCACTGTGTATAATTGGTTGAATTTCATGAGCCATTAGCAGCGACTTTGTAATATCCGATAAGAGGAGGCTGTTGTCTTTGGAGGTTTTTAATTTTTTCATGGGCAGAAGTCAAGTTTAAATTTCAGACAACCGTATCAAAATACAGAATGCCAATTTATGGGAGTGTTGCAAAACTCTAAGCAGATACACTTTAGAAAATAATTAGGCTGTGTAAAACTCATAGTGGGAGTTCAGAAGAACCTCATGATTTCAGGCATACTTATTTATGTTAGTTTGTATTTTTCTTTCAAAAATACCTAAAATTAGAAGTCTAAATTTGTGAATAATTTTAACAAAAATATGATAGAAAGAAGGATATATAATATACTATGTGTGAAACTAATCATACTGCAGATCCAAATATAGATTAAACAGCCTGTGCCCCAGGAAACGAAAGCAAGGCAAAGGTGGATACATTATCTGTAACAGCCCAAAGTATCAGAATTGCTTATATCTGTGAAGAGAAAACAATTGCAAATAGGCTGATTGTCATCCCCTCTTTCTTTTCTTTACAGTGTATTAAAATTAATTTTTGTCATCTGGGTTCCTATGTTTGCCATTAGTACTGAGCCAAAGTAAGGAGAACAATAGATGCAGAGACAGGACCTGAGAGTAAGCTATGCAGGGGCACCCTGGGGCTCCTCAGTCCTGCATGGACTGAGTAGGTCCTGCCACCAAACAAGGCATCTGGGTGCTTCTCAGTTCTTCCTGGGCTGAGCAGTTCCTGTCACCAAGCAAGGGCATCCGGGTGCTTCTCAGTTCTTCCTGGGCTGAGCAGTTTCTGTCAACAAGCAAGGGCATCTGGGTGCTTCTCAGTTCTTGCTGGGCTGAGCAGGTTCTGCCACCAAGCAGCTGCATGGCGATAGTCTTCCAAGTTGAAAGTACAGTGTCACACTTCATTACAGAAATTCTTTAGCAAGTTTTGATGTGGAGATATCCAGGTCCCTCTTGATGATCCTGCCCTGTATCCAAGGTCACTGTCTTAATATAAACGTTTTCACTATCATGACTGATCCTGTGACGTTAACTAAATACTTTTTGTGATGCGGTAGCCTGAATACATCACCATTAATTAATTAGTTTCTATAAATAGGTGGAAGATAAATGAACATTTTTGTTACCTCTTCAGCATTCCTTTTCCCAGCACCTCTTTTAATGTTTTGTTGTTTTGGGGTGTGTGTTGTGTGTGTGTGTGTGTGTGTGTGTGTGTGTGTGTGCTCGCTCAGGTCCCCAGCTGGACTTGTGAGGTAGGGGGACCCCTCATTGGCCCAGTCTACAGAGGCCAGCTTTCAGATTGTATAAGCCAATCAGAGCACACTACACATCTCTTAGTTTAGGAAAGGTACTGTGTGAGGAGAGATTTTGGGAGAACTTCTTAAAGTGTTCCAAGGAATGAGTAATTCTGTTGCTCTTAGTAACCCAATTCTGGTTACTAATTTTGTTTCGCAACCACTCCAGTCAGCTGGTGAGATGGCTTTCTATGTACTGTTGTTTAAGTATTTTAATAGCTAGGGTCATGCTCGATCATGCATTTTACAGGATTTTGTATAACAAACCACTAGAGAATTTTCAAGAGTACATATAAAATGTTCCTACAGGTGATTACGGTGCATTATATGTATGTATTTAAATGTCAAATTCGCCCTTCTGGACAATTACTATGTGCCAGTTAAAATTAAGAACATTTTTCAAAATCATGCCTCGAGAGTCTAAAAGACATCAAATCATCAATTGTAATAAAGGATACGAAATGTCCTAATGTCGGATGTACTAGCAATAAACTTCAGGAAGAGAGTGCAGTCTGAGTATAGAATCTTTTCATTACCTCTCGGGTTTAGTATATGGTAGCCTGATATCAGTAAAGGATGTTTAAAAGACGATGTCCCATCATAAGAGACAGAACATGTAGACAGTCAGGAAATTATTAGAATTTTCAGTATGTTGAAGCAAGGCAGGTGATGGGAAATAAGAACTGATCAAGCAGAGCAATATTGGAGCCTGCCCCCCACCCCCGGACTCCCTGTGGGTGTAAGTCTGACTTCAGGGAACATGGCTCCCTAGTGTCCTTTCCCTGTAGACAGGAGGAGGTCAGGTTGGGACTGAGGTAGAGCAGAAAAACAAAAAGGTCTTTACATCTTTCTCCCCAACTCTCTTCCTCGCCCCACTACACAACCTTCTTAGAGAAAACCGAAGCGCTGGACCCCGACAGTATTGCAGATCTTCACACTGCACCTGCTGCACCAGCCAATAAACCTCACCAGTCAGGAGAGCGGTTTACATCTGCCTCAGCACATAGACTTAAAAACTTACAAGCCGTGTGTGTGTGTGTGTGTGTGTGTGTGTGTGTGTGTGTGTGTGTGTCAGGGGTACACACCTCTACAGACACGTGGAGTCAAAGAACACAATTTGTAGAAATCGGCCCCTCTCTCCACTACAGTGGTTCTGAGGATTGAACTCAGGCCTCAAGGGTCAAATACCTGTTTATTGAATTGAGGAACTCATTTGTCATTTGAAGAAAGCTTACAAGGAGAGAGATGTAAATAAAAACAAGGAAAAATGGGAAAAATTTTTGCCCAACAGAAATAGAATTTTCTCCTGTAAAAATTCTCTCAACAAGGAAATTTAAAAAATGTCTAGAATAACCTGTAAATATCATCATTAAAAATATACATGAGACAATATGAAGGAGACACAAAATATAAGGGACTGAGAAATCAAAATGGTGCCTGCTAATTTAAAAACAATAAACTAGCTAAAGTACAGTTTAAAAAGTTAATGCAATGGTGCTACAATAGTTAAAAAGAGGGGCCAGGCTGTCCCAGCACTTGGGAGGCAAAGGCAGGCATATCTCTGTGAGTTTGAGGGCAGCCCAGTCTACAAGAGCTAGTTAGTTCCAGGATAGGCTCCAAAGCTACAGAAAAATTCTTTCTCAAAAAACCAAGAAAAAGAAATTTAAAAAAATCGTGAGAAAGAAAAGATACGATTTTTCTACCTGGCAAGTCCTGTTCCCAATATTAAGAATGCCAAATTTGAATGAAAAATAAAAGAGATTAGTCTTTACATAAAACCTTAATGAAAGTATCCCAAAATGAAAATAACACATAGTTTGAGAGAACGTTGACCAAGCGCCAGTGGAACTTTGTAATAAATAATTAGTGTTATGGATTTTTTAAATTTTTTTTTTTGGTTTTTCGAGACAGAGTTTCTCTGTGGCTTTGGAGCCTGTCCTGGACCTAGGTCTTGTAGACCAGGCTGGCCTCGAACTCACAGAGATCCGTCTGCCTCTGCCTCCCGAGTGCTGGGATTAAAGGCGTGCCCCACCACCACCTGGCTTGTGTTATGGATTTTTAAAAAAACTGCTGCAAGATCCCTGGTGGCAGGAGGCAGTGGAAATGCTGTAGGTGACCAAATGCTGATAGCAGGTCTAGTGGCAAGTCCATCCACCATCAGCTGAGGCAGGCTGATCTTCAGCTTCCAGCCTGAGTTCCCGCCCTTCCCGGTTCCCACCCTCCCAGTTCCTGCTCTTTTCCTTCTGCCTCCCAGAGAGGCATCGCAAGCCACGCCCACTCCCTCCCCCATCCACTGAGGCAGGCTGATCTTCAGCTTCCAGCCTGAGTTCCCGCCCTTCCCAGTTCCCGCCCTTCCCGGTTCCCGCCCTTCCCAGCTCCCGCCCTTCCCAGTTCCCGCCCTTCCCAGTTCCCGCCCTTCCCAGTTCCCGCTCTTTTCCTTTTGCCTCCCAGAGAGGCAGCTTCACTTCTGTCTCCCCACTTCTCTGCTTCCCCCTTTTCTCTCTCAGTCATCTTCTCTCTCTCTCTCTCTCTCTCTCTCTCTCTCTCTCTCTCTCTCTCTCTCCTAAGTGATAAATATCCAATTCTGTACGCTGTCCATGTGCCTTCTACCTCATACCACTGAGCTAGCTGGGAGCCACATGTCTCTCAGACTGGGACCAGCCACCGCTCCGGGGACCGGCAGCGTCTCTGCCTGGAACTAGTTGCTCCCAGGGCCCGCTGCCTGCTGCCACATGACCCGTTACCACCATTTGGTAACCTCCATCATTTCCGCTGCCTACTGCCGCCAGGGATCTTGCAGCTTTTTTAAAAAAATCATAACAATTGGTAAGTACAAATTAAATATTTTGTGTATCATGAAATTTTGGAACACTACAAATGTGGAAACCTCAACAATTTCAGAAAGAAAAACGAAGAGAAAGAGATGTCAGGAGGAAGGGAAGAAAAAGAAAATTCCTTATTTAAAACAAAAGGCCAAACAATTATTGATATCTGTTACGAGTTGGGGGACTTTATCTCCAGGTTCTTTTCGAGTAATATCTATGAGGACTCTGTGCCCTTCTCCCAAGAGAAGACCAAGCAAGACAATTGTTTTTATAATGATTCTTTACTAAGCAACTTCAATATCCAATGCATCAATGTGGTTTACAGTCTTAAAAGGCATGGGGGATTGATAATGGGCAACACACAGACAATTCAATATCACAATTATTAATTCTACTAAATCTGAAACATAAAAGCAATTCATAACCTTAATCTAACATCACTTATCCATAAAACACTTCTTAATACAACTTCTCCATTACTTTATCTATAAAACACTTCTTAACCTTAACTTATCCATTAACATTTCCTAATCTTATCAATATCCATAAGATATCTCTTAACATTTCACACACTAAACATATGTATTAACATGCCTATGATCTTCTCTTAATATCTCATACATACGTGAAATAGCGTCATACGACCTGGTTTTTTTTCAGCTTAAAAAGGGCTTTTGAATTTCTTCAGGCTGGATGCCTGATCACACTGGGGGCTGGATAGCGAGGCTTTATTCTTGACCCCGTAGTCTGCGCTCAGGAGATAAGGTTCCGATGTCCTGTTCCAGGCTGGTATCGGGTGCTAAATCAATTCTTGACCATGTGGTCTTTGGCCTGGTGCTAGTCTATCTCAGAATGTAGGGCTTTTGGACTTGGCTTTTCCAGTGACTGAGTCTCGGGAGACAAGGCTTTAAGTTCTCTACTCTCGAAGACAAAGCTTTGCTCTCCTGTCTGCTCAGAAGACGAAGCTTTGCTCTCTGGATGGCATAGTGTTCTGAAAGGGAGAGTATCTTGTCTGCTCTTGGGAGACAGACCTTCAATGTCCACTCCCAGGAAATGTGGCTTTGCATTCAGGATGCAAGGCGTTAAATGTCTGTTTTCAGGAGATGAAGCTCTGTACTCGGGAGACAGAGCATTAAATGCTTAGGCAAGGTGTTTAATATTTCTGCTTTTCGGGAGCCATGCTTGGAGGATCTCTCTTTCCATGAAGGCCTGATGCCAGAGCCATTGTGAGAAGTGAGATAACTGTCCTGCTTCAACCCTCTCTTTATGCCAGTTCGAACTGCCCCTTGTTTGATCCTTCCGATAACCAGATGTCCTGGGTTACCAGTTTCTACTGGCCACAGAAGGGTGGGGGTCCCTCTTGTGTGGCAAGATCACTTCTTACCATGCTTGCTGGCTGCAGCCTCCCCATCTGGCCCTGCAGATGTGTGGCAGCCTTCAAGCAGGCAAATGTTCTCTTAATATTTCACCTTAGCAATTTTCAACACCACACACAAGAAGAAATGCTTTTACATTACACCAAGTTGCATTCATTCTTATTCTATAAATTTCCTGCTCTATCTATACTACAGATTCCCCTTTATTTATTCATTCAGAGAAATCTGTTTCCATGCTCATTACAATATCCTACAGTATCTATTTGAGGTACTACAATTTTAATGGAAATATGCCTTTGAATTTAGAGGTAAAATAACCTTGGATATAAAAAAGGGTACATTGAATCCAAACAGTATTTCATAAATTCAACCAGAATAAGGACTTTAGGCACTGTTATGACTGTGCACTGGTTTAGAAGGTTCTGCTACATTCTTAAAGGGTAAATAAAGAACAAAGATCTGAATCAGAAACTTATGGAGGTTGTCATGGGACCATAAATATCTAGTAGTTGAGTGTAGCCAGAATGAGGTGACTTCCAACATGAAGATTTCCTTGTGGGAAGGTGTGGCAGCGGGAACTGCCAGCTTTCTAGTCCCATGACACAATGTCTGTGCTAATGAACTTAAAACGAGCAGAGTTGTATCATGGCTCACAGCTCTTTGGAATTTCCAGTCCAAGATAGTCTCTTCCTTTTGCCTTTGATGAGTAATAAACCTTATCAGTGAAGGAATGAAGAAGAAAGCAAGGTATCATAATCCCGCTGGGTACTTTTCCCATCCCATCTCAGAACCACCCATAAGGCCAGATCTCTTGGAAGTCTCTAGTGTCTCTTTATAAGTGCCACTGTGGGGTTGGGGTGTGGACCAACCCTTTAGTACATGGCTGTTGAGGGACGTCCAAAAATCCAATCTTCAGTTGATTTGATGGGGAATTAATAAGAAATGAAAATTTGGGGTAGCAATGGCAATTTAAGCATTGGATGAGGAAATCCAGGATACCCTTCTATGATGAAGAGTTTTTTCTGGGCTTGAGAGATGACTCAGTGCTTGGGAGCATTGGCTGTCTTTCCTCAGGGTCTGAGTTCAATTCCTAGCAAGTACATGGTGGCTCACAACATTCATAATGAGATCTTGTGCCCTTTTCTGGCCTGCAGGTATACATGCAGGTAGAACACTGTATACATAGTAGGTAAATAAATAAATCTTTTTTTAAAAAAAAGACTTTTCCATTGTAGTCATCATGGAACAGTCTGTAAGACAGAAAAATGGTCTTTAAAACCCTGAAAAGCAGGCAGCCTCCCCAGCCCCATCTCCCATGGCTCACACTAATCTTCCCCTCCTAGCAGGCACTCCCTAGGAGCCCACAGGCTACTGTGAACAGAGAAGCAAGTAGGCTAGCTGCAGATTTTCACCAATCTACCTCCCCACAGAATCCTATCCTCTAGTTCCCCTCCTTGGTTTGCAGCAGAACACCCTCTGAACAGCCCTGCCCCCCATCTCCTGTGGAACACACAGATCTTCCCCTTCTAACCCCCCTCCCGAGTTCATTGCTTTATCCCAGACCCCAACTCCAGCAGGCTTTCTCTGGGAACCTAAAGGCTACTCTGACCAGAGAAACAAGAAGGCTCACTGCCTATCTTCACTTCTCCCTCAGTTCCACCCATTTTTTTTCCTCATTTTTTTTATTAAAGATTTCCATCTCCTTCCCTCCCCTCCCTTCCACCCATACCCCCTCTCCACACCTCTCCAAGACAAAGAGGCATCAGGGTTCCCTTCACTATGTTAAGTCCAAGGTCCTCCCAGCTCCTCCTAAGTCCAGGAAGGTGAGCAACCAAACTGACAAGACTCACAGTGAGCCCGTCCATGCTGTAGAGTTCATGTTCATTGCTGTTGTCCTTGGTTTCTCAGTCCTCCTCCACCATCAGCCACATTCAGAGAGTCTGGTTTGGTCCCCTGTTCCATCAGTCCCATTCCAATTGGACTTGGTGGTCTCCCGTTAGATCTGTCCCACCGTCTCAATGGGTAAACGCACTCCTCACGGTCCTGACTTCCTTGCTCATGACCTCCCTCCTTTTGCTCCTCATCAGGACCTTGGGAGCTCAGTCCGGTGCTCCTATGTGGGGCTCTGTCATTTTCTCCATCCAATGCCAGGTGAAGGTTCTATGGTGATATGCAAGGTATTCATGAGTATGGCAATAGGATCTTAGATAATGGTAGCTACCTTCTACATTATTTAGACTTCCCAAACTAGAGTGATTAGTAAAATTTTTTTCTTTGTTATATGCTCCTCGCCTGATATTGTTTACTTCTTGTAATTTTATATGATCTATTCCCGTTGTATATAGTTGTATTTGGTTTCTGAATCTGCCTTATTTAGACAAAAGGGGGAGATGTTGGGGCAGCTGGCCCAATCCCTGTGTTCAGGGGTGTGGCTGCCCCAGGGGAGTAGGATACCCTTAAAAAGGATCGGGGCGCCGGAAGGAGCCCTGTTTTGCTATTCCCCGCGTTACCTTCTGCTCCGCTGGACCCTTGGTTCTGTAAGTTCCCTTATTTCCCCTTTTATTAAAACTGATTTATTATAAAAGGACTATTTCGGTTATTTCCAAACCCCTCCGACCACCGGTACACTCCGGTACCCACCGGTACACACCGTCTCAATGGGTAAACGCACTCCTCACGGTCCTGACTTCCTTGCTCATGATCTCCCTCCTTTTGCTCCTCATCGGGACCTTGGGAGCTCAGTCCTGTGCTCCTATGTGGGGCTCTGTCATTTTCTCCATCCAATGCCAGGTGAAGGTTCTATGGTGATATGCAAGATATTCATGAGTTTGGCAATAGGATCTGTACATTTCTCGCACCCTCTCCTCAGCTGCCCAAGGACCTAGCTGGGGGTGTCTAAAGACCTCAATATCAATCTGAACACACTGAACCTGTTAGAGGAGAAAGTGGGAAGTACTCTACAACATTTGAGCACAGGAGACCGCTTCCTACGTATAGCCCCAGCAGCACAGACATTAAGGGCAACATTGAATAAATGGGACCTCCTGAAGCTGAGCAGCTTCTGTAAAGCAAAAGACACTGTCACTAAGACAAAAAGGCAGCCTACTGACTGGGAAAAGATCTTCACCAACCCCGCAACAGACAAAGGTCTGATCTCCAAAATATATAAGGAGCTCCACCCAATTTGATCCCCATTTTAGTCAGATCTGCAGCAGACCAGTTGCCCAGCACCACCCTCCTGGGTGGCTCACATGGATCCTTACATCCCAACTTCCCTGCCCCTACTCATTGCTTCATCCCAGCCCCCAGCTCCAGCAGGCATCCTCTGGCCACCCATAGGCCACTGTAATCAGGAAAGCAAGCAGGCCAAATGCAGATCTTCTCCTCTCCCCTTATTCTCCTGTCCGACCCCCAGTCTCATGCCCAGCTCTTCAGCAATGACCATCTACAGAGGCCTCTCTCCTTCCCCACCCTATCTCCAGTGAATGGCTCAGATCTTCCCCTCGAAACTTTCCTTCCCCAATTTGTTTATTTATCCTATCCCCCACTACAAACAAAATACCAGAAAAACAAAACATAAGCCCAGAGCCAGATGGTTTAGCAGAGACTTCTACCAGACTTTCAAAGAAGAGTTCTTGCTAATACTTCTTAAATTATTCCACAAAATAGAAACAGAAGGAACATTGTCCATTTTGTTTTATGGGCCACAGTTACAAAGACTCAACAAAGAAAGAAAATTATAGACCAATTTCACTTATGAATATAGATGTGAAAATTCACGGTAAAATATTTGCAAACATAGTCCCAGAACACATCTAAAAGGCCATACACTATGATCAAGGAAACTCTATCCCAGAGATGCAGAGGATGCTTCAGCTCTACTCCAATTCACAACCTCAACATTTAATGTATGAGCAAAATTCAAAAGCTGAAGCTTGTGCATTAAAAGTGAAAATTATTAATTTTAAAAATGTAAAAGTACATAAAATTACAATACAACAAAGAACTAAAGGCAAATATAAGGTTCAGTAAAATCCTTATTATTGGAAGTCAGATATTCTCCTTTGCTGATTCCATAGGGGAAATGATAACGGTATAGACTTAGGGCATTATGAAACTAAAGTGCAGACACAAATGATTTAACTTCTCGTTTTAATAGGAATGTAGTTGGTAATGTTTCTAATTAAATAAGTAGTCATTAGTAGGTTATGTAAAAGTCAGCCAATGACTAGAAGATCTTCATTTTAAAACAAAAACACAATGGCTGTAAGAAGTTGCCTGTGGCAGAACCAGGAGTGGGAGGAGGCGTGGTTTCTTCCTACTTATGTCTTAGCCTGCTTTAAGGAGGCACACAACAGCACGCACATGTGTGTAGGCGGAGACTGCTTTGGTTCCTAGCTTCCCAGACCGCCACACATGCTCTTAACCACTGAGCAGCCTCTGCTGCCCCTGTGCTAACTTGAAATGCTTAGTACTGGCCATGTTGAAAATGCTCGGAACATCTGGAGCAATCTGTGAGGAAATAATACTGGACCCCAAGATGACAGGAATTAAGAAGGGGCATGACTGGAGGTACAGCTGGTAGAGTCTCTGCCTGTTTAGTGTTATGTTGGCGATTTGTTTGCAGGATTGCCTGACAGCTTGGAAAACTTTATGTTTCATCATGGTCTTTTATTAAAAAAAAATAAAAATTTGATATGTTTAAAACTCTTCTGTTGACTACCTTATCATTGCCCTTATCTCAAACTCCTGGGCTTTATCCCTCCTTTTCATCTGCCCGCCTCTGCTCTCTTCCTTCTGGGTTTCTTGTGTGTGCACTTTCCTCTGACAGGCTCATGCTCTCCCTTCTACGCAAACTGTCTCTTGGAATTGCAGGTGTTCTCTGTCGTCTGAACTTGCAAAGCTAATTCATGGTACCTGTCTCAGTAAAATTGCTGTTTCTCTAGGCCCTCCAAGACTTCCACGCTGTAAAAGGCCAACACGTTCTCTTGTGTGTTTGTCACCAAATCCCCAGGTATCTGTATCTCTGCCTCCCATTTACTGGGTGGACAAAATAAATGTTTACTGGACAATCAATTAGCATGAAAATTCGGTTTAAAGGTGAAACTTATTTTTATTATTATTAGATAATACAAAGCAGTTAGTTTTTTACAAACCAGCTTCTACTGTAATACTTGTGTCTGATTGTTTATTGCTATCGTCCTCTGTCTACTACCCAACTGAGGACTTAGGTATGAGGATTTTCCAAAAGCCCTTGCGAGCAGAATTTCAGGTTTATACCTGTTGAACATAGTCTAAAGAATGATGAAAGGAGGTGTGCTTTTGCCTTTGAATGAGTAAGTTTATTTAGCATGCAGCAAGCAAAAATAAGGAACAGAAGACAGGGCAGCTAAATAGAGGCAGGAGAGAAAGAACAGAATGATGAATCCTGCTAGAGAAGTAAACTGTGCTGCTTTCTGACCTGTACAAAGTCATGGGCAGGTCAGAGCCATGTCTCCTGGATGAACTTTGGGCTTCCACTCCCACCTCCAGAATCTTGATGCCGTGGGATAACCAATAGTAACCTCTTTGGGGCATGGCTTCTCTTTCTGTTTTCAAGAGCATGGTGCTTTGTTTCTTGGGCTGATTTGCCATTTTTCTCTGCCCCTGTCACTGGCTTAGGGAGTCAGCCTGACATAGGCCAGGGGTGTCTGGAGGATACTTGACATAAACAAGGTTGTCTGAGATAAGGAAGGGCTTCCTCACTCCCAGAGTCTGCTTTCCACAAGCTGAAACAGTGCGTGACAATTAACCAACACAACACACACTGCACACCTCAGGAGAACCAAGACACTCAGGCAAAAGCAAAAAGCAGAGCTCGCTGAGACAGAGAGCTCTTCTGATAACAGAGGACAGACGACCAGTCTCTTACAAGTGGGACCACAGCAGCCTTCATGCACCTTGTTTTCAGTTTTGCATCTCTTTTCTGTTTCACTGGTTAGTTTCTGAGACTCCTGCAGCTTCTACCTCCCTTTTTTTCAGACAGGATCTCACATATCCACACTAACTTTCGATGCCATATGTAGTTAAAAATAACTTGCCTTTTGTCATACCTTAGAAATAATGTTTGAAAGTAAGTCCAGAGCATTGGGGTCACCCCAGTTTCTTACAACAAACCCTTCACTGATGCATCTGGAGAAGTGTTTGACTCCTAAACCAACAAATAGTCATACTTGGTCATATGAATACCAATATCACAAACTAATGTATTTCAGCCGAATATGCAAAGTGGTGAAGTACCACTCCAGCAAAGGCTATCATTAGTGTTTTTTTATTTTAGCCATTCTGACAGATGTAAGATGGTATCTCAAAGTTGTTTTGATTAAAAAATGGGGCACTGAACTGAACAGAGAATTCTCAACAGAAGAAGTTCAAATGGCCAAAAGACACTTAAGGTCATGCTCAACCTCCTTAGCAATCAGGGAAATGCAAATCATAACATAATACATTTCTAAAGATAAAAGATGATGAAAGTGGAGGAGTATCAACAACAGGGCTCCAAAGCTGGGCATGGTTCCACATACATTTAATCCCAGCACTTGGGAGACAGAGGCAGGTAGATCTCAAGTCTGAGAACAGCCTGGTCACATAGTTGGTTCCAAGTCAGCTAAAACTCCATACTGACACCCTATCTCAAACCAAGCAAACAGGGATGCATTAGGTAGAAGCCCACTGTTTAGTTTGAAGGTCTGATAAATGTGTATATTTATTGTGTGTTTAGTGTTTAGAATGATTTTGCCCAGAGATTAGTTCAACCCCTGATATTTAGAAACGGCATGCAGGGGCTGGAGAAATGGCTCAGTGGCTAACAGTGCTGATTGTCCTTGCTGAATATCCACCCTGGGTTCCCAGTACTCATGTTGGGCAATTTTAGGCCTTGAACTCTAGTCCTGGGAATCTGATGCCCTCTTCTGGCCTCTTTAGAAACCTGAGAAATCATCCCATGATATTCTAGACTCTGGAGTTCACCTCTCATCATCTCTTGTTACAGAGTTCTTTTCCAGCTTCCACTGAGCAGTATCTTCCCAACCCAGACAGGGGCTCCCTGCTCCCTCCCCACTCAAGGCTCCAGAGGAATCTGGAGGAAAAATGTGGCTCTGGCTGAACCACAGTTAGAACTCCAGGCTGACACTGGTCCCTCTGTGCAGAGAGAAGTAAGTCAAAGCCAGAACTGTGGAAAAGCAGATAGAGTATTCGGATATGGATAAAGCAGGTAAACTCTTGGCTACAGTGATTCTCTGGTTGGGTGTAAAAGCATTATTTTAAAAGTGGACTTTTTGAAAATACAGTCTGATGCTAATGATGGATAAAGAAGGGAGAAAAATAAGAGGCAAGAGAATTTTGAGGAAAATCTGTTTTTAAA